>NW_016107342.1:6643122-6702006 GCF_001604975.1 Cebus imitator | reverse complement strand
AAAAAAAAAAAAAAATGGAATCTAGATCTAAAATTGAAAAAAAAAAGTATTTGAAGTAAGTATTGGAATTGGTACTCTTAACTGCCAAGGGCAGTAAACAACCCTCTGGTTTTAACAAAAAGAGTATCATTGACCCATGTATCTGGAAAGTTCTGGTTAGGGCTGCCTTTAAGTATTGTTCAGAGGCTACCACCAACTCCCACACTCTCTTTTTCACTTGAGGGGATAAATGTGCAGCCCCTAGGATCTGAATATGTGGGAACATAGCCCAGCTCCATCACTCAGTATCTGTTACCAACGTGAGCAAATCAGTTAACTTTTCTGTGCCTCAGTTTCTCCATCTATTAAGTGGGATAGTAAGAATACCCTCCTTATGGAGAGTTGTGAGGATTATCTGCCATAAGGGCTTTCCCCCCACTTTTCAATAAGCTATGTTATTTTATACAATAGCTCAAGAGAATTACATGAGGGTATTCTAGGTAAAGAAGCATTTCAATTATGGTAGAGGAAAAATATATCTTAACATAAAGTCTTAACTTGAATTAGATCTGCTAGTGATTATGGCAGGTTCAGAAACTCTACTAATTTCTCTGAGAGAGGGTTTTAAGCAAGATAGCTTGCTGGGACTGGAAGAGGATTTGTTACTTTTTATTTGATCACTATTTTCTGATATAATTAGGGGCAACACACTGGTTAATGGCACCTAGTTCATGAACAGTTCTTGGTGACAAATGGAATAAGCTCTGATCAACCAAGTGTTGGCTTCCCTTGTGATTCTGTGTTTGCACTTGTATTGATTGGGTGGGGAATTGCAAACTGAAGATCTTACAAGTTCAACCACAGCAGTGTTTATCAAAATGTTGGACCAGGCTGGGCGTGGTGGCTCATGCCTGTAATCCCAGCACTTCGGGAGGTCAAGGAGGGCGTATCACCTGAGGTTGGGAGTTTGAGACCAGCCTGACCAACATGGAGAAAACCCGTCTCTACTAAAAATACAAAATTAGCCAGGTGTAGTGGTGCATGTCTGTAATCCCAGCTACTCGGGAGGCTGAAGCAGGAGAATCGTTTGAACCCAGGAGGCGGAGGTTGCAGTGAGCCAAGATCACAACTTTGCATTATAGCCTGGGCAACAAGAGTGGAACTCCATCTCAAAAAAAAAAGTTGGACCAATCACATTAGAATCGCTCAGCAGTCGTTTACAGTGATGAATGCTGGTTTCCACCCTAGAAATACTTGATGAGAATATTTGCAAGGGATCTGCATTAACAAGTACCAGGGGATTCTTAATGTACACTAAAGTGGAAGCTCTAAAGAATGCATAGTATTTTTCTCTTGTTCGTTCATCATCAACTACATTTATTCATTTATTTAACAAATATTTATTTGTGTCAGTCACTGTCTGAGGTGCTGAGGAATAACATATATAAGATTAGCCAAGTCCCTGCTCTCAAGGGGCTTATACTTGAGGGAGGGAGGAGAAGAGAGCCAAACCTTATAAAACAAACAATATAATTTCTGATCATAAGAACTATGGAGGAAATAAAGTGATGGGAGTTGGGAGCGACTGGCTCAGTGGTTTCTTTAGATCGGATGGTCAACAAAGGCTCAAGGTAGAGTTAACATTTCAATTGAGAGACATGCAGTACAGTATTCTTTTCCCTGTTTATTCATGCTCAGGATAAAGCACACATATACATACGTGTGAATTATAGTCCTGTTAGACAAACTTGAATGAAAAAATCTTTAATATTAGTTTAGTTAAGAGGATATTTTAACTAATACTCACACATTTACATTAGACATGTCAACCATGGTGCTTACCATTATTAATAGGAACTGCTCTGTTCATTGCCTCTAAGTAAGAGACTGCCCAAGACTGCCATGTGCTGATCATGGTGGCTCACACCTTTAGTCACAGCACTGTCAGAGGCCTAGGCGAGAGGATCTCTTGAGGCCAGGAGTCTAAGACCAGCCTAGGCAACATAGTGAGACCCTGTCTCTACTGAATTTTTTTTTTTTTTAATTAGCCATGTATAGTGGTATACACCTGTCATCCCAGCTACTGGGGAGGTTGAAGAGCAAGTATCACTTGAGCCCAGGAGTTGGAATTTATAGTGAGCTATGAGCTTGCCACTGCAGTCCAGCCTGAGCTATAGAAAGAGACTGGTTAGAAAAAAAAAAAAAATAGAGAGACTGTCATGCTTTGAACCACATGACCTTATTCCTGGTTTACAATTGGCTGTACCCAAGGGCAATCAGTCCTCAGGATGGCCAGCAGTATAGAAAAACATAAATAGGGCCATCAAATTCTCTCCCAGAAAAAGGATAAAAAGATAGTTGGTGTCAAGGGTGGAGATTGTTTGGTTCTGCCAAGTCCCATGTTGACATTTGATCCCCAATGTCAGAGGTCCGACCTGATGGGAAGTGTTTGGGTCATGGAGGCCAAACCCTCATGAATGGCTTGGTACTGAGTAAATTCTTGCTCTGTGGATTCCTGCCAGCACTTATTATTAAAAGGAACCTGGTACCTTTCTCCCCTCTCTCTCGCTCCCTCTCTCTTGCCACATGACATGCTGGCTCCCCTTTGCCTTCTACCATGAAACAGTCTGAAGCTCTCACCAGAAGCAGATGTTGACACTGTGCTTTTTATACAGTCTGCAGAACCATAAGCCAAATAAACCTCTGCTTCTTATAAATGACCCAGCCTCAAGTATTCCTTTATAGCAATGCAAATGGATTAACACATTTGGCGAATGAGGCAGAGAGAAGCAAGCTCTGGGGCTGAAAAGGTATACTGAGAGAAATTGTGACACACAGTGCATCAGCACGTGGCCAGAGAAGCTAAGGGGAAACAGAAACTCTGAGTAAGATGAGGAAGCAAAAAGTATGGGAAAGCAAAAATAATGAGGTGGAAGCCCAGGCCCACCAAGAGTAGCTGGTTGTCACATGGATGGCAGCCCACCTGTGTGGAGTTGGACAAATACCTCCTTTCCCTTTTTCCTGACTCTACTCCAGTCCCTGTTCTTCCTGTGGCTAGGATATGTGGCTTTTCCAGGGTTCCTAAATTTTTTTAAACCACCAACAGTAGGAGTAGCAGAAGCACTGCTCTCAGCACACATTTTTTGAGATAACTTGAATATGTCTCTGTCATGGAAACTATTTCTAGTGTTGTTTTGAATGATGTAATTGTAGCAGGACTATAGCTTAAATGCGGGTGCTTGTGCGCACACACACGCACACACACACTCTCTCTCTCTCTCTCTCTTTTTCTCTCTCCCCTTTTTTTGTGCCTGCTTCCCACATGTGAGGAAAGTGAAGTGGTGTTATGCTTATTAATTTACACCTAACTTCTGGAATTCCACTCATACACCCCAAAATACAAGCCATGACTCTAAAGTGCCCCTGGCACATTCTTGCTTACTTTTCTAGCTAGCAAGTGAACAGGTGAACAGACTTATTTTGTGGGTCTGCAACAGCTTCAAGGGATTTGGAGTTCATTGATCCCAGGTAACAAAAATACTTTGCAGTAACTCTCCTCCTTCCTGAAGTTGATTTTATTCTGATGAACTCTTATCAGTGAGCAGTTGTTCCCTAAAAGTAGTTTCTGAAACGGCTTACACAGTAGCTACCTCCCTAGCGAGAAATAGAATGTATAAAGGGAATATGCATCTAATGTCAGACCCCATCATCAGCTCTTGTGTAATATGAAAAAGAAATGTTTTAAAGCAGACAAGATATTTAGCTCTAAAAATTAACCAGTAAGAACCTACTTGGATAATGTTGAGTACTTTTTTTCTTTTTTTTTTTTTTTTAACTTTACTGCACTTTGCAGATTTTTTTTTTTTTTTTTTTTTTTTTTTTACTTTTTTTTTTTTTTTTTTTTTTTTACAAACCCCCCTTTGAAATAGACCAGACAGAGGTTCCTTTCACTTCCATGGGATTTTTCAGCAAAAGGAGAAAGGAGGACTTCATAAGCTCTAAACAGCTTTGGAGGCCATTCATAGACTTCCTAGCATTCTCTGCCATTTCCCAGTGCTAAGGGCCCTGAATGTAGCTTCTCACTATCATCATTGTCCTTCTTGGGCACTAGCCTGGCAGCTGAGCTCTCTGAAGCTTATAGCCATTGGGGTATGGGAAGAAGTTACCAACAGACACGATTACAGGCTGCACAGAGAAGAGATGAGCCAGGAGCTGGGGCAGTGGGAAGATGAAGAACATAGGCCTATTTTCATACCCTCTTGAATCCCATTTCCTGTTTCCTGTGCCTGCTGCTCCTATAGCAAGTCTGCAAAAATCCCTGAGGTGAGGGCATTCAGAGAAACCATCTAGACATCCACAGATTTCTCTACCTCTGCCTCCAGAAACAAGACCTACAGAGCTTGCTTCTTTTTAAAAATGTCCTCCTCATGCTCTGTTGCTGCTAGCATTGCACTGGCTTGGCTTCAGGAATCCTGTCTTTTAGGGGCTCAGAGGTAGATTCTGACACCTAGCCAGTACGCCACATGCCCGTTTCCTATTTCCTCTGCTAGAAAATCCTCAGCCTTGTCAGGTTCCTATTTTCTCACAGGTATGATGGCATAGTCTTTTCAAATTTCGTCTCTCTTTGAAAGGGTAATAGGTATAGCTTTTGGAGTGCCCCACCACCATCTCCACCACTCCTTTAAAACTTCTTTCATTGTTCTGCCAGCTCTGAGTGAATTTCCCAGATAACCTTTTTGGTAAGTGTTCAAAGTAACTCAGGACAAAATGATCCTCAGAATAACCCTAAAAAGATCCTAATGATATTATACCTAGAGAAATATCCTAAAAGCGGGATCTAAAGATGTCAATGCACAAGCCTCTTTAAGAACTTCAGTAATGTCCATCCCTGCTTGGATCAATTATGATAGCTGAACAAATCCATGCAGATCCAGAGGGAAGTCTCCAC
Source organism: Cebus imitator (assembly GCF_001604975.1). Classification (NCBI taxonomy): domain Eukaryota; kingdom Metazoa; phylum Chordata; class Mammalia; order Primates; family Cebidae; genus Cebus; species Cebus imitator. Next base: position 6,697,079 of record NW_016107342.1, on the reverse strand, counting down.
TCTTTACCTGTCTTCTCTTCTCCATAATATGGCCCTTAATCTCAGGTCTCTGTGCTCTTCGAGATTAGAGTCATGATGGGCTTTATAATTAGGCTTATTTGAAAAAAAAAAAAAAGTGGGGGAGCTTTTTTTCATCAACTACAAATTATAATCTGGAAAACTCTGAAAAGACAGCTGCATTTGCAATATATTACTCTCCCTGTATTAGATAGGAATGCTTTTGAATGCAAGTAATAGAGATATAATTGCAGTTTAAACCATTTTTATTAAAGAGTTCAATCAGTGGCTCAGTGATGTCACAGAAATAGACACTGTCTGCTATTCTGCTCAGACATCCTTAGGGAGTTGGGCTTTTTCCTTCCTGCCTGTTGCCTAATGGTCACCTGTCATCATATCCTCACACCAAAGTAGATGGACAGAAAAGGGCCCAAGAGCTTTCTTCTAATAGGAGTCTGTTTCTTTTATCTGAGAATGAAAGCCAGAACTCAGTTATATGTCCATCGATAGACCAGTCAGTGGTAGAGGAGACTCACATTCCTGTGACTGACTAGAGCAATTACTATCCATCCCTGGGGGTGTAAATTAGGGTTGGGCCTTACCTTCTCTGAAATCAAGGAAACTAGTTCTTTCATGAGGGAAAAGGGAAAAGGGTAGGTGGGGGGAATGGGGAATGGTTGCTGAGTGGGAAGCCAAAAATGTCTACCATAACCACCAAGCTTGCTGACACCTGGAATCCAATCCCATAATTTTTTCCACGGATGCTTTAGCCCAACAGAGGCTCTGCCCCAGTGAAAGAACATTTCTTACATTGTTAACATTTATATCCCCAAAATATTTAGTTAATCACATTTTTAGAACAATACCGAATAGAAAATTGAAAACCAAGAGCAAAACATATATTTTTATGAGAAGTGGTGGTGTGCTTGAAAATCTTTAGCCACTAGCTGGGCATGAACCCTGATTTATTGTTGTTGATTTTTGTGGTGTAAATCCTCCCACCACAGTTGGTTTCAGGCTGCCAATGGTTTAGCAATCGGCTAGCAGAATTCCCGAAAATTTAATAATCAGCTCTTGTGCACTCATACTAATCAACTCCAGCACAACATTGAATGAGTCTACTTTATACTAACATGGCATGCACTTGTTCTGTATACTTTTGTCTGTGTGATATCTCCTTTATTCTAGCTCTTATAAATCTTATGAAGTAGGTACTATCACATTTTACAGGAAGGGACCAGGGCTCAAAGAAATTGAGTCTTTTGCTAGTTGTTGCAGATTACAACCCAGTTCTTCTGACTGTAGGTATAAAGAGGAGGCCAGTGGCAGCTTAAGGCTGAGAGAGCCTCAGATGCCAGCAATTTTACCAAGTACCAAAAAAACACTTATTACTAGAATTGTGTGTACCATCAACTCTTAATGCCCTTGGAGTAATAAAGACGAAGGCAAAGCGAAAGTCACCAGAAGCCTTTATTCTTGTTTTGAAGAAAGGAAAAAAGAAAATGTAAAGATCTTATCAGAAACATCCCAAACAGAATACCTTCTGTTCACATTGTGAATGTTCTACATTTGAAAGAAAGGTTAGATCTTTCTTATTTTTTTGTGACATCAAAAAGAGACTCTTCTAAAGAGAACTCATATTGGCATTCATTCCTATCTTTAGCTTTACGCCAAGGAACAGCCTTGTGGCTTCAATATGTGGGTAGCTTTTACAACTTGTGTATTTCCTTATTTTAAAAATATTTCCCAGCATTTCTTCAAGCTGTGAGGCTCACTTTTCCCTTTGCCTTCCTCATTTGGTTGTAGTGAGGAGCAACTATGGTAATGCAAAATGTGAAAATGTTCCGTAATGGTAAAGGGCTTTGTAAAATGCAAGCCACCATTGTCTCTGTTATAATGAATGGCCTTGGCTTAGGTAGAGCTTTCTTCAATGAGCCTTTCCTCATGAGAAGAAACACATTCTGGTTCCCTTTCCCTTTCTCCTGATTTCATAATCTTTTCCCTTCTGGCCATTGACACAGCAGATTAGGCACATTCTCTTGATTCCAACTCAGCAGCCAGGTCTTCCAGCAGCATCCACATCATCCACCATAGGGCAGGAACGTCAGGTAGCTGCAGACCCATTTTTGAAATTGCTTCACCGTGTCCACCCCAATGCCCTACCGCCCCCACAGTCTCAGAGCAAGGCCTGCTAGTCAGTGACATTCTTCAGTGTTTCAGGCTCACTGGCCCAGTGTTACTGTGAGTTTTTGGTAGATACCTAAAATTCTCTGGGTGGAGTAAGTTCTGCCCAGCAGAACTCTGCCTGCACCATTCAGAGCCAGAGAAAATGCTAAAGAAACCCAGAAAGTGTTATTTTCCCTGACAAAACTCAAGCCGCATGGATGTGATGATTAATATAGCCTGTTTTCTTTTGTCTCCCACTTAATCCAGATTCTACCTCCATGGCCACCTCAGCAAGGCTCCCCAAGCTTAGTGCCAGCTATGCAAATGCAATAGTTCAGTTCGTTCAACATTATACATTAAAAGGTGGGCCTACTCATCTATTCACTGCTCTTGACTATGAACACAATATGCTTACAGATAACTATGCTCCACCCAGAGAACAACTCTATGGCTGCAACATTCTTTAAAGGTGCTTTTCATTTTAAACATAAAGACTTGCCCCCAAATAAATGAAGCTGTCCTGACTCACAAAGTTGTCCTCTCCCAGATGTCATGAGGCATTTATTAATAGTCATGGAATGCTACCATCAGCACCCCAGAGAGAGAAAGATGTAGTGTAATTAGCCAGAAGTAAGAGCTCAAATCAGACTGGTGGAGAGTAGCCAAATTTATGCCAAAAGGCAAATTTTGGTCTGTAAGACATCTCTTCCATGAATCCCTCCTTTCTCCTCCTCCTCTTCCCCCTAAAAAGTGAACTCATATTTCTGTGTATTCTGAGAAACAGGAATGTGTAGAAGCCAGCAAGACACACTGACCATGAAGATTGTTACTGAAGTATATTGTAGGCAAAGCAAGGCAGAGTTTAGAATCAACACCAATATAATGTGTTTCTTCCCAGATACTGTACTAGTTCATGCTCATGCTGCTAATAAAGACATGTCTGAGACTGGGTAATTTATAAAGAAAAGAGGTTTAATTGACTCACAGTTCAGCGTGGCTGGAGAGGCCTCAGGAAACTTACAATCATGGTGGAAGGGGAAGCAAACAAGTCCTTCACTTGGTGGCAGGAAGGAGAAGAATGAGAGCCACGTGAAGAAGGAAGTCCCTTATAAAACCATCAGATCACACATAATATTAACATTAAATGTAAACGGAAGAAAAGAAAAAATAAATAAAGGAAAAAAAACCATCAGATCTTGTGAAAACTTACTATCATAAGCATAGCATGGGTGAAACCACCTCTATGATTCAATTACCTCCTACCATCTCCCTCTCACAATACATGGAGATTATGGGAACTACAATTCAAGATGAGATTTGGGTGCAGACACAGCTAAACCATATCAGATACATTGTAACAAAAATTGCTTATCTTGTCTATAGCTGAGTCTCTCTTCTCCCACATTATTTTTCCTCTCCTAGTTCTGAAACCATTTTCCAGTCTCAGACTTATACTGTTTCAACAGGGGCATTGTCTGGTCACATGATACTAGAAGATGTGCCTAACTCAGTGAATGGTATTTTCCAAGTGGCCAAATGCATGACATTACAAAATTACATGTAGGCCCATTCAAAGTGCAAGATAGGGGAATGAACTTCAATGTAATAGTACAAAAATTTTCTTGATAGGGTTCCATATTTTATATTGAACTAGGCTTTAAGAAACTACCAATTGTTGAGTTTTGGTATAGTATCAGAATATCCATAATTATCTAAAGGAGCTATTAAAAAATACTTCTCTTTTTTTCACCCACATATACCAATACTATATATATGTGCTATATGTTAGTATATATACATATATGTGTATATACATGTAGCATATGTATATACATATGTATGCTATTTGTATGTATGTATAATATATATACTTCAACCAAAACAATAAGTGTTTTAAGATTCTCATTTTTAACTTTCAATATAGTGAATATCAATAGATATAATTCTTATTACAAACTCTTTGAGGGTCCTCCATAATTTTTTTTTTTTTGAGATGGAGTCTCACTCTGTTGCCCAGGCTTGGAGTGCAGTGGTGCAGTCTTAGATCACTGCAACCTCCACCTCCCAGGTTCAAGTGATTTTCTTGCCTCAGCCTCCTGAGTAGCTCAGAGTACAGATGTCTGCCACCATTCCTAGCTAATTTTTGTATTTTTAGTAGAGATGGGGTTTCACCATGTTGGCGAGGCTGGTCTCAAGCTCCTGACCGCAGGTGATTCACCTGCCTCGGCCTCCCAAAGTGCTAGGATTATAGGCATGAGCCACTGTGCCCAGCCCTCAATAATTGTTAAAACTATAAAGGGATCCTAAGTCCAAAAGACTAGAGGACTCTGGGCTAAACAGCCACATTGAAACCCTAATTAGAAAGAAATAAAGTTATCTTGAACAGATGTGCTAGAACTTATGCAACCAATTCTAGCAACTTATGCTAGAACCAATGCAACCAACTTCTGCACAGATGTGAAAGAACTTATGCTAGAACTTATGCAACCAGTCTGTAGTCTGGCTACAGTCCTAAGCAGTGTACAGCCTAGGACTGCTGACATTTGGCAGCCATCAGCACCCCTCTTCTGTAGGACACACATTCACAATCTTACCACTTTTTTTAATCACAAGGCATTTTGAACTGAAGTTAGGTTACCTGATTGTGACAAACTTGCTCATTGCAAATTGGATCTCAAAAGACTTTTATCTATAAATAAGTAAAACCTACCCTTGAAGGAAAAAAGTTTTGCCTTCTCAGCAGTAAGCAAACAGTAAAAAGCATTTGCCACAGACTCAATAACTTAGATAGTATAGGGAACTTTGGAAGGTTCTAAGATGAGAATACCAGAAGGGAGCCTATTCATTTATTCCTCAATTTGAAAGGTGTGACGTCTACTATGGGTCAGCTGCTAAGATGAGTGCTGGAATGTGGTGCTGAGCAAAATAGACCCAGTCCCATTACTTGCAGAACAAAACAAGACATTAGATAGTAAACATGCAAAGGAATATTTATTGAGATAAATGCAACAAAGCAGAAGAACAGGATGCATACAAACAGGAGAGGTAATCTTTAGACTGGTGAACAGAGAGGCCTCTATGAGTCAGACACATGGAAACTGAGACTTGAAGGGCAAGAAGGAGCCCACCACGTACAGAATGAGGGAAGGTGCTCCAGACCAGAAGTCACAACCTATGTGAAAGTCATCTCCTTTCTGGAGGGTGAGACACATTCTGGGCACATGTAACATAGTGGTTGAAGCACAGGCTTGGAAGTCTGAATGCCTGGGTTCCAACCCCAGCTCTACCAGCAGGTTACCTGACCTTATGAAAGTCACTCAACCCTTGTCGGTCTTGGTATTTTCATCTATGAAACAGGAAAGGTAGTATTCTCTTATATATAGGCATATCCTATAGATGGCATGAGATAGTTCATGCAAAATGCTGGGCTTATAGGAAAAAAACAATAAATATCAGTGATACAATATTGGTTTGCAGGAATTCGAGATAATTGGCCTTGTCCAGGCTGATGTGCTCTTAACTTGGTTTAGCATCAGACCCCAGCTACTCTGGTTATGATACAGGACTAGTATACATGTAGAGCCAAGATAGTGTCAACAATCTCAAGATTGGAGGAAATATATTGTTGAGAAAAGCAGTTATCACAACCTGCAGTTCACACACATGCTAGGACTAGAGTTTGTAGAAGGGACTCATTAAAGGCACAGACACATGGAGGCCAAGGTCATGAACAGGAAAGAGTGCCAAGCAGTGAGCAGGACAGATGGGAGCATGGGCAACAGGCCCAGATCAGGACTCTAGAGATGATGGGACAGGCAGAAGCCAAGGCTTGATCTCAGACAGCAAGTAGAGTCATTCCTAGCAGTCCTTATTATCTTCAAAGGGAGTCTATTTGTAAGTGTGGCTGCCAACCCATTCCTTAAATATTTGAGTCTATTAGTATGTTGAGCTAAGCTGTACTTCTTCACCCATAAACCCTTTATATTGCACTTGATGAAATTGTTCTATCTTTCTGGAAAATGGGGATGAGGGCAAAAAAGTTCCCCTAGCACTACGTTGAGGCTGGCATCTCTGAGTTCTCATGCTTTTTGTTCTTTCCTCCTAGAAAAGGCTCTTTGTCCAGATGGCCATCTGTTCTTTGCTTCTGTAGCCTACATAAAGTCTGGGATAACTTGGGGTCTCTATCCAGTTTCCTCTTCAAATACAAAAACTGGGATGCAATTTAAATCTTTTCTTAGGTGTTTTAGAAAATTCCAAAGGGGTAAGATGTAATATTGCATGACACACAGTCAAACAGCCTTACATTCCTTCATTCCTCTTTTCTCATCTATTGCCCCAAGGTCCCTCTCATCCTAAGAGCAACTGCTTCTCTTTACTCCCTCACTCCCTCCCTGTGGGGTGGGGGGGCGGCAGGAAAGCTCAAACTTTCACTCATATCTCAGGCCATGATTGCTTTTTTTTAAATTTTTTTTTTCACTTCTTTTACACACTTACAAATAGACTCCCTTTTAAGATAATGAAGACTACTAGGGATACTCTACTTAATCACCTCCTTCATAGCAAAATGAAAGAGATGATTCATGATAGTATTGTGTGATCCTATCACTCACAGCCCTAAAGGAGAGAGGCAGCAGTATAGTGAAGTTTTATTCCTTCAGTCTCTTTCACACAGTCATGCTCAAGAGTGTTACAGGGGGCCTGGAAGTTGGTGCTAGCCTAGTTTGTAGTCTGAGCCAATACAGTGGCTCAGAATAAATTATCAAGTCTCTGGTAAGACAGATATGTAGGGCTTCTTTAGGTTGTGTCTACCTTCAATGTATATACCATCTCCCAGTAAAAAAAAAAAAAAAAAAAAAAAAAAAAAAAAAAAAAAAAAAAAAAAAAAAAAAAAAAAAAAATGTCACAAATTCAGTGCTGTTTTACGAATTGTTAGTGTCAAGTCTGAAATAAGGTTGTGGCCTACCCTCTGGAAGAGGTACACAATGAGACACAGTGCTGGATATGTTCTGCCACCCTTTCCCCTCCTGTCTGCCTCCTTCTTCTTTTCTCCTTGGGCCCCCAAGGGACTCACCTTTGTGGACTTAATCAGCAGGCAATTTTGCCTGTTTCAGGACTTGATTGCTACCAGTGAGGAGCAACAGCAGATGTGGGGGCTGGGGAAAGTGAAGAAGTTGGGTGTTGATTTATTTTCTGTGCTGTCTGGCTGCCTGGTCACTGCATCCGTCTTCTGAAGGCCACATCTCATTGCAGGCGGCCTCCTTTATCTATATAGTTTTTGGTTGTTTTTTTTTCTCTCTCTCTCCTTCCCCCCGTTCCCCCCTCTCCCTGCCAGGCCTAGTGTTGGCCTCACTGTTACCAGGGCCTCGATATGGCACAATCCCTGAAGTTTCTCAACCCACTCCCTAAACCAACTCATATCAAGCCTATCTTTTTCCTGCCCAGACCCAGCCCTGAAATAAACAAATCAAAACAAAAACAATTAAGACGGAGAAAATGTTAACAATTTAAGGCCCTTTATTTAGATGGTCTTGATAGCAGATAGATAGATAAGTAGAAATAGTTAAGTTCCTGTCTTGTTTACATCTTCATAAAGGAAGGTCATCTGTTATTCATTCACTAAAGGAAAGATAAATTGCTGACTTTGTTTCAAATTTAGCCATAGATATAGAATGTATCAGAAGCCAGAAGTAGATCCCATACAAGCTCCCCTAGCTTCCCCTGGGTTCCCTTAAGGGCCACAGCTACTGCTGCTGTCATTTTTTCATGCAGGTAGAATCCTGTCTTCTAAACATGGTATTGGAAAGTCCTTCCTGTAGTGTACATTACATGAGACTCAGCTCCTCCTGGGTGGTAGCCTCCATTGCACAATTCTTGCAGATGCAAACATCTATCTGTGTCTGTCTCTTCATTGCCCTATAGGGTCTCTCAGAGACTTTCCTCCCACATGAGGTTCATAGCTGCTCTCCACTCTCTCCCTATCACACAGAATATTATCAAAAGCACCCACCCCTTTCAAATAACATCGTTTCTTAGATATGTCTGGCCCATGGCTCACGTCTATGTTTTCTCTGAAAATTTTTTTTTTCTTGAGACAGAGTCTCACTCCGTCACCAGGCGCCAGGCTGGAGTGCAGTGGCGCGACCTCGGCTCACTGCAACCTCCGCCTCCCGGGTTCAAGCAATTCTCCTGCCTCAGCCTCCTGAGTAGCTGGGACTACAGGCGTGAGCCACCACAGCCAGCTAATTTTGTTTGTATTTTTAGTAGAGACAGGGTTTCACCATGTTGGCCAGGATGGTCTCGATCTCTTGACCTCGTGATCTGCCCGTCTCGGCCTCCCAAAGTGCTGGGTTCTCTGAAATTTTTAAAGTGTTCTACTGAGGGCAGAGATTATACTACTTGTTTATGGGGTACTTAATATAAGCCAGATACTATGCTAAGGGCAAAGCATACAGTAGTGACCAAAACAGCGCCCATTTCTACTTTCATGGAGCTTATAGCTTAGGAGAAAAACAGTAAGAATGCAAATAACTATATATTTGCAAACCTTGATACATGCTATCAGGAAATGTTATACAATGTTATAAGAACATGTAATGAGATTTCAGCACTTTGGGAGGTCAAGGCAGGCAGATTGCTTGAGTTCAATAGTTCAGGCAGATTGTTTGAACTCAAGAGTTCAAGACCAGCCTGTGCAACATGGTGAGACTCCATTTCTACAAAACCAGAAACAAACAAAAACAGCCAGGGGTGGTGGTGTGTACCTGTAGTCCAGCTACTTGGGATGCTGAGGAGGAAGAATTGCTTGAGCCCAGAAGGAGGAGGTTACAGGGAGTCAAGATCACACCACTATACTCTAGCCTGGGTGAGAGAGATTCTGTCATTCTGTCTAAAAAAAAAACAACAGACAAACATAGAGTGAGACATGAGATTTATTTTGAGGGGTCAAAGAAGGCTTCCAATAGGTGATGACTTATTAGTTAAAATATGAAAGACAAAAAGGAATCAATTAGGCCAGTGACTCGCAGTCAGTTGTGATACTGCCCCTGAGGGGACATTTGACAATTTCTGGAGATATTTTTGGTTGTCACAACTTGGGGATGCTACTGGTATCTAGTGGGTAGAGGCAAGGGATGCTGCTAACATTGTAAGAAACACTGGAGAGCCCCCCAATGACAAAGTGTTATGTGGCCCCACATGTCAATTGCACCAAGGTTGAGAAATCTCAACTAGGTAAATGATTCCAGCCAGAGAGAAGAACATGTACAAAGATCTAACCTCACACCTAGCCTGGCTCAGAAAGGGCATCAAATATTCAACTAAATTTCTGATTTAAATTGGTTGGGATATCACCTCTATTTTTCTTTTCTGTCATTACAATGTTGGATAAAATCCTGTTTTAAAAGACAAGGGTGGAAATGAATATGGCAAAACCATTTCTCTTCAAAATGTATGTGTAACTGAAAGCTTGACTCATGCAAGATCGTGAAATATAGTTGCCAGATGTGAGGGTTTTTCTTTTACTTTAGATGAATGTTGCTTGAAAACAGAAAATGACCTCTTCCTCTCAACTGGTAATATGAATACCTAAAAGAGGATGTTTGTAGATGGGATTCCCATATGAATTGAGCTGAAATGGAAATTAGGGTTCTTAGGAAATAAATGGAATAGGGGATAGGAGAAAGGACAAAAGAGAACTAAGACTTGTAGAGTACTTTTTAAAGTCATGGCCTATAGCTACTTTATTTCTTGATTTAATAAGTATTTATTGGGCTCAACTATCCTAGATATCAGGGCTTGGCAAAATAAAAGACTCAGGATCTAGTGAGGAGACAGATGAGCAAACAAACAATGGTAACACAATATGAATAATGCTCCCATAGAGTTAATTTTGCATAAGGTGCTGAGAGTAGGCCTGAATCAATGATGACCAAGGCAGAGGGAGGATGAGAGGGAATCAATGTCAGGGAGTCTTAGCAGAGAAGAGGTTGATACAGATGAGATCTGACAGTGGAACAGAAGGATACTGAGCAGAAATTTCAGGGAATAGCATAGGAAACAAGAAGGAAACTGTGAGACAGCGTGGTCTACTTGGAGTACAGCGGGTGTGTGCTATGACATAAAGGATGCGGATGTTGAGGCTTGGGTTGAGTGGTGGGGGTTGAGGTTGTAGAGGGCATACAGCCATGCTAAGAAGCAAAGGAAAGGTACAAACAGATTTACATGTTCAGAATGAGCACTCTGGTATCCTTGTGGGAACTGGATGGGAGGAAGGCAAGACTGGGAAAGAGTGTCTAGTTAGGAGACCACTGGAGCTAGAGATGAGCAGTAGTCCAGGCAAAACAATGTAGACATGGAGAAATGGCGCCACAACAGACAGCAGTGAGTGGATGGGTCACAGGAATGAAAAGGCCACCATATCACAAGGAGTTTTGGAGTTCATTTTGTCTTCATTTTGTATGGTTTTAATTTTGCAAACAATCTATTGCTAATGGCAGCCCAAAAGTTTGGCATAAAATAAAAACCAACAGAAATTTGGAACTAATGAAAGTTAGACTTCTACTGAAGATTCTTTGACACATTGTCTGGTATAAATATACTTATCTTGAATCAATTTATTGTTTTCACCTGTGTGAAGAGGGAATTAATTTCAATCTGAAGTGCTTAGTGGCTTCTGAGTCCTAGTGCAGCACTGACTTTATTCTTTAGGGATCAGTGGAGCTGGGAGGAGTGGCCTAGCGTTGGCCTAAGAGTATTAGTTGTAAGAGCAAGAAATCTGAAATAGTTGCTACCGTGTACAGACTAGAGGATATACCTGTCAGAGTACAGGAGAGGAAAACAGGAAAACCTGAAGGCTGCTCTTAAAACTGAATCTGTAGCAAATTGATTTAATGTGAGTTATGAATGTGTAAATTACCAAATGTGTACACAGCTGGTATACTAGATTATATTACATTATGTAAAAGAAGTAATTGGACTTCCCCTGGGGACCAATGGGAAGTCTCAGTGCAGGACCTGGCTTGGTCTGATGCAGGTGACTTATTCAAACTCCTTAGCCTGATGTTCAAGTCTTCCATCATTGGGCTCCAACCTACCAATAAAAACCCTATCCACTTGTGTCTTCATTGGTTTGTGCTGCTAACACCTGAGACTTAGTAATTTATAAAAAGTAGAAATTTATTTCTCACAGTTCTGGAGGTTGGGAAGTCCAAGATCAAAGTGCTGGCAGGTTTCATGTCTGGTGAGGTCTGCTGCCTGCTTCTAAGATGGTACTCTGTTGCTGCATTCTGGAGGGGATAAATACTGTGTCCTCACATGGCAGAAGAGACAGAAGGGAATGAATCCACTCTCTTAGGCCTTCCTATAAGGTTCCTAATTCCATCCATGAGGGCTCCACCCTCCTGACTTAATCATCCCCTAAATGCCCCACCCTTTATTACTATCACACTGGCAATGAAAATGCAACACGTGAATTTTGAAGGACATTCAGACCATAGCAATGTATATAGCTTTTTGTGGTTTATATAGCATTTTCACACACTTTACTATATTGCATATTCACAATAACACTGTGGGATTGGCAGGTATTCTGTTACCAGCAACAGTAACAACAGAATGAGAGAAACTAAGTATTTTGACCAAATAGCCATTAGTAGGCAGAACCAAGACTAGAAGCCTTTGTTGACCAGATCTTTGCATTCAACATGCTCCATCCTTTGAGTTCCTGATTCTGGAATGCATCCTAGCCTTCCTCCCTTTGTGTGTTTGCTCATACATTTCTTTTATTTATGTATTTATATATTTATTTATTTATTTATTTATTTATTTATTTATTGTAATAGGTTTTGGGGGAACAGGTGCTGTTTGTTAAATGGATACATTTCTCAGTGGTGATTTCTGAGATTCTGGTATACCCATTACCTTAGCAATGTTTACACTGTACCCACTGGGTAGTCATAAACTGTCATCCCACTCCCACCCTTCCCCCAGAGTCCCCAAAATCCACTGTGTCATGTTTATGCCTTTGCATCCTCATAGCTCAGCTACCACTTGTTGGGATTTTCTGTTTGTTTTTTGGTGGAGTCTCGCTCTGTCACCCAGGCTGGAGTGCAGTGACGTGATCTCAGCTCACCGCAACCTCCACCTTCCAGGTCCAAGTGATTCTCCCACCTCATCTTCCCTAGTAGCTGGGATTATAAGTGCCTGCCACCATGGCTGGCTAATTTTTGTATTTTTATAGAGACAGGGTTCACCATGCTGGCCAGGCCGGTCTCAAACTCCTGACCTCAGGTGATTTGCCTGCCTCAACCTCCCAAAGTGCTGGGATTACAGGCGTGAGCTACCACACCCGGCCAGCTCCCGCTTATAAATGAGAACATATGTTTGGTTTCCCATTCCTGAGTTTTCACTTAGAATTATGGTCTTCAATTCTATCCAGGTTGCCATTATTCATTCCTTTTCACAGCTGAATAGTGTTCATTAAATATATGTAATTATATATATATTTATTTTACATATTTATATTTTAAATTATATTATATATTTAAATTATATGTGTATATATACATACATATACAATTTCTTGATCCACTTACTGATTGATGGGCATCTGAGCTGGTTCTATATTTTTGCAATTGCAAATTGTGCTGCTCTAAATATGCATGTGCAAGTGTCTTTTTCTTATAATGACTTTTCCTCTGGGCAGATACCAAGTAGTGGAATTGCTGGATTAAATGGTAGATCTACTTTTATTTCTTTAAGAAATCTCGACACTTATCCATAGTAGTTATGCTAGTTTATATTCCCACCAGCAGTGTAGAAGTGTTCCCTTTTCACCATATTCATGCCAACATCTATTATTTTTTGATTTTTTAAATTATGGCCATTCTTGCAGGAGTAAGGTGGTATTGCATTGTGGTTTTAATTTGCATTTCCCTGATCATTAGTGATGCTGAGCCTTTTTTCATGTTTGCTGGCCATTTATATATCTTCTTTTGAGAACTGTCTATTCATGTCCTTAGCCCATTTTTTGATGGGATTGTTTTTCTTTCTGCCAAAAATGAACTTCTTGCCCCTTTTCCACCTGTTCACATCTTTTTCAAGGACCAGCTAGTATTTCCTCCCTAGAGCTTTATCTGACATATTCCCAAACCCATCAGCCAGATGTAATCTCTCCAAAGTTTCTCTCCTCAGAGCATTTTTTTGGTGTGGGTTTCTCTTAAGATAATTATCACTTTCTATGTTGCACCATAGTTAACTGTGTATGTGTTCTGTCCCTGTGCTAGGCAGTATACACTGAGAGCAAATATGTTCTCATCTTTGAATCCTCATAGCACTTTGTAGAAAGCCTACTTACTCAGTAGAAAGTGTGGTAGGCATTACTGAATGTTCGGATGGATGAAGTGAGAAAGGTGAAAGTCTTAGGGATGTAATCTATGGAAAAGAAATGTTTGTTAACACTTTCCTCTTTCCCCAGTATCTCCACTTTATGCTAGGAATGAGAGCAGAAAAGTACTAAAAAGTTCAAAGATGCGTAGCCAGTGTACTTTCTGTTTAATTTTTATGGAAGAGTCACCTAATTTCTGACATAAATTCAACGAGGCATACAGTCTCAAACTTGGGTCAAGATATCTGGTAAAGCAGCCAGGCACAAAGGCTCATGCCTGTAATTCCAGCACTTTGAGAGCCCAAGGCAAGAGGATTGCTTGAGCCCAGAAGTTTAAGACCAGCCCTGACAACATAGAGAGGATCCATCTCTACAAAAGAAAAAAAAATTAGCCAGGCACAGTGGCATGAGCCTGTAGGCCCAATTGCTTGGTAGGCAAAAGTGGGAGGGTCACTTGAGCTTGGGAGTTTGGGGCTGCAGTGAGTTGTGATCATGTCACTGCGCTCCAACCTAGGTGACAGAGTGAGACTTTGTCTTAAAAAAAAAAAAAAAAAAAAGGCTGGTAAACCAGCATTTTGGTTATGGTTAACCATAACTTTTCTCATCTCTGATTAAAAACAATAACCCTAGGGCCATGAAGGGGAAAGTCTCTGATTACATTTTCAAGGTTACTTCCCACCACTTCCTAGTTTCACCTTCCTCAGCTTGAGAAGGCCTATCTGATAGTCGGAAAAGAAAAATCCCCATTGACAATGGTCTCCTGGTTCTGATGGAAAAAGAAAATACGTACCTGCAGCGGGGCATGGAAATTGGGATTAGCTCCACAAAACACCAGAAAATTTAGCTCTAATTTACACGTTCATTTTCTTCTTTATGATTTTTAATGGGTTCCTTATTATTTTAAATTAATTTCCTTCTTTTTTATTGGTTACATTAAATATTCAGACAAAAACAATGTAGAATTCAACTTAATTACCACAGAAAAATTTAGAAATGGGCAAATTACTTGAATAGACATTTCTACAAAGAAGATATACAAATGGCCACCAAGCATACAAAAAGATGCTCAGTATCACTAATCATCAGGGAGATGCAAAACAAAACCACAGTGAGATATCACCTCATACTGTTAGTGTGGTCACTATAAAATAACCATACAAAATTTCACACTGGAGAAGAGGTAGAGAGATTGGAACCCTGTGTCCTGTTGGTATGAATGTAAAGTGGTATAGCTGCTATGGAAAGCAGTCTAGTAGTTCCTCAAAAAAATTAAAAATAGTATTGTCACATGATCCAGCAATTTCACTTTGGGGTATATCTAAAATAACTGAAATCAAGATCTCAAAGAGATATTTGCGCACCCATGTTCATAGCAGCATTATTCACAATAGTCAAGAGGCAGAAGCAACCCAAGTGTTTACCAACAGGTGAATGGATAAACAAAATGTAGAATATTAATCAGCCTTAAAAAGGAAGGAAATTCAGGAGGCTGAGGCAGGAGAATCACTTGAACCCTGGAGGCAGAGGTTGTGGCGAGTCAAGATCACGCCATTGCACTCCAGCCTGGGCAACAAGAAAGAGACTCCATCTCAAAAAAATAAGGAAAACTTTGACACATTCTACAGCTTGGATGAACTTGGAAAATATGCTAAGTAAAATAAGCCAGATATAAAAAGACAAACAATGTATAATTCCACTTATATAAGGCACCAAAATAGTTAAATTCATAGAAAGTGAACGGGAAAATGAGGAGTTGTTGTTTAATGGGTATAGAGTTTCAGTTTTGCAAGATTAAAAAAAATCTGGAGATGGGTTGCACAACAGTGTAAACACGCTTTATGATACTGAACTATACACTTAAAAATAGTTAAGATGGTAAATTTTACGTTGTGTGTATTTGACCAAAATAAAAAATAAAAACAAAAAAACCTAATATTGAACTCTATTAAATGTGGGAAATTTCAGGCTATTGTTAAATTTTCTGATTAAGTTCTCTGTCTGGGTAGATGCGAGAAGTGAGAGCCTAATATTATTAATTTAGCTAACTGACTACAAGGAAGTATTACCTGTTTTATAGATCCTGAACAGCTCTTTACTCAACAGCACTTAACTCATCACCAATACCAGGTATAGGATAGAAAAGGAAAGGTATATTTATGTCTTGCAAGGAGTAAGAGGAAACTTTTTTTTTTTTTTTTTAAGAGGAAGTCTCTGTCACCCAGGCTAGAGTGCAGTGGCATGGGACTACAGGCATGTGCCACCATGCCCAGCTCATTTTTGTGTTTTTAGTAGAGATGGGATTTCACCATGTTGGCTACGCTGATCTCGAATCCCTGACCTCAAGTAATCCACCAGCCTCGACCTCCCAAAGTGCTGGGATTACAGGCATGAGTCACCACATTGGGCCAGAGGAAACATTGTAAACTTCATTGGTTGCAATAAAATACAAAGTAACCTGTGCAAAGAACATGGGTCAATAATAATGGATTGTTAAAGATTGTTACTGGATTAAATGAGGGCAAAGTACATGTCTTTCTTGTTCCCCATTCCATGCTCAGCTCTTAGGTTAGGCATAGCAAGCATTTAATAATTATTTGTTAAATGAATTAAAAGTGTCTAGTATAGCACCTGGTGATGAGATTGTGCCCTAAGTGTCAGTTCTTTTCCCTACTTCTCCCTGTGATTTTTCTGTCCCAAGAGCCCTGTATGTCTTAATTCCATACCATAGTCTCATTTTTTTATAAGCATTCAGAAAATAATTAAAAATATTTTTTTCTCATGTTATTCAAAGGGCATCTAAATATAGGTTGTGGTAATAATAAACTGATGATTTAATCCATTAAAAGTGCTAAATTTCTGGTAGTTTTTTAAAAAGATTAATATATATATGCACACACATATATACATGTACATATACATATATACGCACATATATACACGTATATGTATATATACACACTTGTGTGTGTGTGTATATATAGATATTTTTATTTTTTATTTTTTGAGACAGAGTCTCATCCTGTTGCCCAGGCTGGAGTACAGTGGCATGATCTTGGCTCTCTGCAGCCTCCAACCACCAGGTTCAATCAATTCTCCTGCCTCAGCCTCCCTAGTAGCTGGGATTACAGGCATGCGCTATCATGCCTGGTTAATTTTTGCATTTTTAGTAGAGACGGGGCTTTGCCATGTTGGCCAGGTTGGTCTTGAACTTTTGACTTCAAGTGATCCACCTTCCTCAGCCTCCCAAAGTGCTGAGATTACAGGCGTGAGCCACCACGCCCAGATAAAAATATATTCTTAATAATAAGGAAATTTAAGAAGCTAATTTAAAACATTGGCCTCTTTTTAAGTTTATATTTTACCATGCAGACTACTTTTGATTATGGTCTAACAAAAACAGTAGGAAACTTGGCAGCCTTTAAATTTTTATTCTAGGTAAGATACTGCTTGTTTTAATTTTTTTTAAGAACAAAAAAATCACCTATTCTGGATGCTGAAAACTTGTTATCATTCACATCTGGCCCTGTTTATCTTGAAGCAGTACAGAAGAAATACGACTTCTTTTGATTCTGTATAATTTTAGAACTAAAACAAACATTGTAGATAACCCCTCACTTTAACAGTTGAGAACAATGCTACTGGAGAGGTCGCACAACCTGTCTAAGATCACAAAATTGACTAATGCCAGTGTGAGGTATGGATTCAGGTTTCCTTGCCTCCTGAATTAGGTAGGCTTTTTCAACCCATATTGCCGCGTTCAATAAACAGTCCATGACAGAAAACAACACACGTAAAAGGCCCTTAAATAGATGGAGATTGGGGACAAGGGCAAAGGGAAGAGATGAGAGCTGGAACCTTTATATTTACAAAGACTGTTGGTAGGAGTCTAAGGCAATAGCTGTTCCAATCCCAGATTTGCCATAAGAATTGTAAATGCAGCATTTTTTAGTTGGTGGAGACAAACTTGGACAATTGCAAGCTCCATCCAACATCTCTGCTCATCTTCTCTTGGCTCTGGTGACCTCCCTTTATTAACCATGACTAGAAAATTAGATGGCATGATCTGTGTGCTACAATTAAAGAGGCACAGGGAATATACAGAGACCTTGCATTGTTTTGGAACATGGCTTGAAGCTTATGAAATTGGCAGGATTTGCTTTATCCTCTTTTCCTCACAACTGTCCAGCCAACCTTCCCATCCTTGTCACCACCCTTCCCCCAACATCTCCTACCCATACCTGGAGAAAAACAGAAAAAAAAAAAAAAATCTAGGAAAAAAAAAAAAAAAAAAAAAAAATCTAGGCGGATGGAGCCAAAGACTGAAAGGAGACAAGAAACATAGGGAGAAGAAGAGAAAGATGAAAATTAGAGGAAAAAAAATGAAGAAAAAAGGAACCAATGAGATGAAGCTGTGTAAAATATTCTGATGTAGAATCACCTGGTATATTTGTTAAATGTATATTTCTGGGCCACATTCCAGATCAACCAAATTGCAGTCTATGGGAGTGGCATCATTTAAAAATAAATGAAAAGCCTTTTGATAAAATAATTACTCCCTTTTTGTTAATTTGATTTCAATTTTGTTATTTTGATTTCAAATTTGCAAATCCATTTGCTTCTTTAAAGCTGGCAAAAAAAGAAATACTTCATTTATTTTCCTAAAAGGCTTTTCTTTTGTATTGTACACAATGGTTGATAACATTACTATACACAAAAAAAGTTGGCTTATTTTCACAGGCATTGAAGCAGCTCAGAGACATAGCACCTTCCATCAAAAGGCTTTGCTCTACTGAGAGTAGCAGGATGATGTTAAATGCACTCTTTTCTCCCACAGGCTCTGGTGGTGTGGATGCAGGAAAATCTACACTCAACACAAGCAGTGTGCTCCTTACCTTTTTCTTCAGGTCCATTTGTTGTGATGTTTTGGAAATTATAGATCTTTTGTTCATCTTTAGGCTTCTTCTTATTGACACTTGGCTAAAGTTAGAATATTGCCTGCCATGTTAACAGTCCCATTGGGAGGTCCTATCACAGCTTGTCCGGAAGGCCAAATCTGTTTCCGCTGTGTCTGTGGTCAAATTTCTCTATGGCAGAGGCTGCTGTGCTAAATGACCTTCTACAGGTTGTCTACACCTGAGTGCACACATGGAGTTGGGTATAATATAGTGTGTCCCCATCAAGCTGTTCTTGCAGGGATGGTGGTTGCAGTTCAGATGCACGCAAGGTGCTGGTATATTAGTCAGGGCTATATTAGGAATCCATATTGAAAAGGGCCTGCTGTGTAGTGATCATGTTGTCTAACCACATTGAACGGTGCCTACTGGGTAAGTGATCATGTTGTGTATCCATATCTAGCTGGGCCTGCTGTGATAGTGATCACATTGTGTGTAATTGCATGGTCACCCTGGGAATTTATTGCTATAGATCAGGCTAGAGGGCAGAAGAAAAGCCAATAATTGTGCTTTCTCTGGGCTGTTAGCTGCAGTATTGAGAGCAGGCATCAACTTCTAGGGTGAGAAACAAATCTTTGATTTGGGGATGAGAACAAAGTTGACATTCTCAATTCTAAGCATTTTGGGGTTATTCTCTCTTTTCTATTTCATGTAATGGCAAATTATTTGTAATTTGGGTAAGATGACTCTATAAGTGATAAAATCAGTACACTTAACGGCTATATTAAAATTAACATATAAGTCAGGTGTGGTGACTTGTGCCTATAATCACAGCACTTTGGGAGGCTGAGGTGAGAGGACTGCTTGAGGCCAGAAGTTCAAGACCAGCCTAGGCTACATGGTAAGGCCCCTGTCTCTACCAAAAAAAAAAAAAAGCCCATAAAGAAATTAGCTGTGTGTGGTGGTGAGAACCTGTAGTCCTAGCTATTCAGGAAGCTAAGGTCAGAGGATTGTTTGAACCCAGGAGTTCTAGGTTACAGTGAGCCATGATCATGCCACTGCACTCCAGCCCAGGTGACAGAGTAAGACCCTGTCTCTATAAATAAATAAATAAATAAAATTAAATGAACATATGAAAAAATCAAGCTTATTCACATAGAATGCCTTCAGAACTGTTCATAAATTCATAAAACTAACAAAGAATAAAATATCCTGCCAGAGAACACAGAGCCAAGCAGGATATTTATTACTCTTTTTTGGCTAATCTCTTGTTAGGAGAATTTTCTCACCTTTCAGGAGTCAGGAAAGGTTAGTAAAACCAAGGCTACCAGCCTTATATTCCAATATTTTTCTTCTTCTTTAAATTATATCAGTGGATAATAAAAAGGAGAGACAGTCTGGTTTAGTAAGCAAGCAATATACACACATCCAGATCAGTATGATCCTTCAAAGTAGAGAGTTGGGCAAACTTGCTGCTTTTTGGGAACTTTTCTTTTGGAAAGACTTTCAGAGTTAGTTTACAAATCATATAAGCAAACCAGTGTCATTACCTCCTTCATTAACAAAAAGAAAGAAAAAAAAAAAAGAAAAAAAGAAGAGCATTTACTTAAATGGCTCTGGCTCACTCAGATTTGACTATGAGAGATGTTGACTGTTTATAAAGCCAATGTGGATGTATAGATGGGGACACATTAGGATAAATGTAATCAGACAGATTTGTTGAAAATAATCAGACAAGCATTTTCAGACATCATTTGTAAATTCTTTTGGAAATAGTCCCAGTGTGTTATAAATGTTATATAACTACTCCTGCTGATATCCCTTGTGAACATGGTAGCCTTATTTTGCAGGTGAACATAAACTCAGACACAGACAGCCCGTGAACTACAGGGGGATTTTTCATGGGTAATTAACCTAGCTCTTTCTGATTTCGAATAGGAGCTAACCATGTTGCTGTTCAGACAGAAACTTGGACTTTTAAAATTATCTTTAGAATTTCATGAATTAGGAAGATAGAGGGAAGGAAGAAATGGAGAAGGAGAGAAGATAAGAGGGAAGGAGGAAGAAAAAGCAGAATCCTTCCCCTCAAATCCAGTTTTAAGGTCTTGTGATTAATCTCATTACAGTTACTGAGATAACTTTTGGACAATGAGAAACAAATCTGACTTTTCAGAGTCTGATTAAATATTTAGATATAAAAGTGTCTCTCCAACAAAGATATGATTTTCCCATTTTGAAGGCCCTAATATCATCTTTTTGGCAGGGCCCTATGGGCATGATGATTTGAATAATAGTTCCACTCTGTTCTTGTGTGGTTGATAAGCCCCAACCAAGGCTACAGAATGAAGTGTCACCTGGGAGTGTGGCGGGGTGGTAGGGTATCTGTTCAGTTTACTCTAGTTTCAATGAATTTAAAATGAACCATAAATTGGAGTAGAAACTCAAGGTTTCATTGTTTCTATGTGCTACAGTTCTAATTTTATCTAATTTTAATCACTTCAAGCCATGTAAATAAAAAAGCTGACGGAAGGGAATAGAATCAGTAGCTTTAATGTTGTTTGGAGCTGCGTGCCTGGCACTGTGTTAGGCAATTTACTTCATGTTATTTCGCCTACTTCTCATAAGAAGCCAGTGAGATAGGCACATTGTACCCATTGAACAAAGTCACAGAGGTTCACAGAAGTGAAACAATTTAACAAGGGTGATAGAATACAGGAAGACCAGCTCTGTCTCTCTCCAAAGCCCAAGCAGGCTCTATTATCAGATTGTAATTCTTTTTTTTTTTTTTTGAGACGGAGTTTCACTCACGTTACCCAGGCTGGAGTGCTCACTGCAACCTCCGCCTCCTGGGTTCAGGCAATTCTCCTGCCTCAGCCTCCTGAGTAGCTGGGATTACAGGCACGCACCACCATGCTCAGCTAATTTTTTGTATTTTTAGTAGAGACGGGGTTTCACCATGTTGACCAGGATACAGATTGTAATTCTTTAAAATGAGTTTTTAAAACCATCTATGTGGAAAAATAACCGAGAGGTTTATAAAGTGAAAAGTAAGTGTTTTTCTTTACCATCATCCTCATCCTGCAATCTCTTTTCTCTAACTAAGGGGAATATTTTGGTAAAATATTCTAGACTTATCTCCATACCTAAAATAAGTTTCAAATGTTGTTTTCTTTGTTGGTCACTCGGGCACATTTTAAATGACTGGCGTCACTTCACACATGGGCTGACATATGATATAAAGCCATTTAATTCCATGAAGTCGAGAAGTTTAGGAGAAAAGACCATAAAAGTACGGCCTTCAGGCACCAACCTCCAGATCAAGCTATAACCACCTTCAAACCTAGCAGAAGGCATCCATGTGGTGGTGAAAATTGGTTCTCAAACTGACATCCACTTCTGGAGTCCCTTTGCCCATGCAAATCCCCCAAGATATCCCTAAAATGGTAGGTCTGGGTTACTGGTAGGTATGGGCCTATGTACCAGCTCTAGACAGGAATGCACAGTGCTACAAGAACTGCTGGACTGGGTAAGTGCGAAAGATGGGGACTTGGTACGTAAGTGTCCCCTGTGTGGCTGAGAGAACCTAATGTTCTCCTTTAACAGAGGATAGGAGGGCACTCTGAAACTCAGTTTCCTTCAAAACCAGCTTTACACAGTCTACTGGGCTACAAAAGCTGCCCATGAGAAGCAGCAGTTAGAGATGGGGCAGCTCTCTTTCTAAGTTAGTAAAGGCACAATGTAAGCACTGGAAGCAGAGTCCACAGCTAGAAAACAAAGCTTGCAAACAACAGCTATACCAACTAGCGGACAACCTTCACACAGATACAGTGTGCAAGAACCACCTTTCCCCACCTCCCCACCCCCTGATGCCATCTAACGTGAGTAGCAATCCACACTTTGTTTATGCAAAGGTCAAATTACTGGCTTTGCCAGTGGATATACCTTAGCTCACTGCAAGAGCAGGAGGGACTATTCTGTTCTATTCAGGCACTGGTTCTTGTTAAGCTTCTTTCTTTCCAGAAAATATTCTCCACAGCACAGTCATTTAAGGCATATGGGCCTGCCCTTAATTGGGCATTTAGAAGAGCTACACTTCAGGCAATTGTAATAGAGCACAATTTTGAGCTCTCTGCAGCACAGTTTATCAGAAGACAGTTGAGAGAAAAACAATCTTTAGGCAGGATTGCCTGGGGGTCATAGTGTCCATTCATATGCCCGGATCCGTATGGGGTGGGGCTCGTGGCTTCAGACATTCAGCTCCATTCTAATCTCTGCAGAATTGCTTGTGCTGGATTGCATTATGTCTTCAGTGTATATGGAGGGTCACTGTAAGAAACAGCCCTTGGATGCCCCTTTTGTGTCTATTGTAAGAATTTGTTGAAATATCTGCTGTATCACCTAGTTTCTCTGTTTATAAAGACTCTTGGACATTGCAATGAAGACCAGGAATAACTGTAATCTCCTGAGCAGTCATTTTATCTAATGGACATTGTGAACTGTGACGCTGACAAAGTTTCCTAATTTTATGTTACCAGAAAATTTAGAGCCCAAATGCTATCCTAGCATATTTTAGCAACTCTCAAAAGCCACCTGAAATCTTTTCTGAAACAAGGTGAGAGGTGGGGGTGAGTCAGTAAATTTCTAGGTAATTAGTGTGTTTTATTTCAATGATCTCTATTTCTTCCCCTGCCAAAGTCACCTTTAATAGCTGAGGAGAGACAAGTAAATTTGTCTTCTAATATGGAGAAAACAAAGTTGCTTTCCTTTCTACCTCCTAACAAGTCACTCTGGAATTTACAGGGCTCCCAATATGCTACTTATCAGAACCTTTTTCTTAGGAAACAGGTTATTTTGTTCTAGGTGACAACAAAGATAAGATCAGTAAGGCATGGCTGTTACTAAATCAATTCACCAATTTTCTTCAATTCAGGATTCCAGCTGCACACTTCATTCACAAATCTGTAGTTATGAACATTTAGTCTTTTGTTGGCAGTAGAGATTTAAAAAATAGGTGAGAGGAACCACATTTAAACTAGCAACCCAGGTTTCCTAACAATGGACTCCTCTTAGCCAATACTTGGACCCCAGTGAGCTCAGTGCTCTGAGCCTGCTTGCTGTCTGAGATAGGCCAGCAAGTCAGTGAGACTAAACTGCCTTCAGATAGAAACAATTTTCCAAGTTACCTTTCAGAGATGCTTGAGGAGAAAACGATGCACCAATGGAGACAGATGCAGAGAAAAATATACATTTCAGGAGCCCCAAACCAACAGTGGGTGTGCACTGGTAGCCCCCAAAGCCCCAGGATCTGCACTCTAACACCCTTTTGAAAATAATATGAATCGTCCAGCTAGTTCCATGAATGTAACAGTGGCTTCAGCTGAGTGACAGCTGTGCTGAATTTAAAGCAGGTTTCCTCCAAGTGTGGAATTTCTCAAGGGCAAGGTAGTTGGACAGGAAAGGATCTTATTTTTTACCTCCCATGGCCTTGCTCCAACAATTATATTTCTGTTTCAAACTCAGCCATTTTTAAAACCTCAACATCATGCACTTTTATTAAAAAAAAATACTTATGTTATTAAAATAATTATTTTACTTATTTTATTACAATAAGTAGGCTCATATTCATCAGCTCAATGGAACCTAGAGCTTCTCAAAAATCCAACGCCCAGGACAGGCACAGTGGTTCACCCCTGTAATCCCACATTTTGGGAGGCTGAGGTGGATGAATCATGAGGTCAGGAATTTGAGACCAGCCTGACCAACATGGTGAAATCCTGTCTCTACTAAAAATACAAAAATTAGCTGGGCGTGCCTATAATCCCAGCTACTCAGGAGGCTGAGGCAGGAGAATTGCTTGAACCCAGGATGCTGAGGTTGCAGTGAGCCAAGATTGTGACACTGCATTCCAGCCTGGGTGACAGAGCGAGACTGTCTAAAAAAAAAAAAAAAAAAAAAAAAATCAAAAGTCTGGAAATTACATAGCTTGCTTGCTGCTTGGATACACATAACTGTCCAAGTCAGATTCATTAGCTTCATCACAAGAGCTTTACTTATTTCTCTTATCTGCATCCAAAAGTCTGAGTGAGCAGCATCAATCTATTCCAAGTGTGGAGCACACTGGGTGTGTTTTTTGGTCAGGGGTGGGGCAACAAATGAGACAGGCTGTCAGTGTGATTCAAAATTGGGTGTTGTGGACCCTCTGAAGCTGTGTGTTTTCAAATCTGTTTCAATTTTTTTCTTAGATAACAAAATGCAGAGCTTTCAGGCTGATCATTTTGGAGTCTATTTGGATCCTTTGTGGAACTGGGAAGTAAATCGTCAGCTTATACACAAGGTGGCACCCTGTGATTCCAACCAGGTCTGAGAGGAGCGATGCTGCTAAGAGTCTGAGCCACAGCCACAAATTTTTATTTACCATCTGCTACCCCCGCTGTGGCAAATGTAGAAGTAGAAGTAGATGTTTGGCAGGTCACCTCTCAGTGTAGTCTCTGTCCTTACATCTCAAAGATGCAGAGCTGCCTCAGAAAAGGGCACTGGAACCACGGAACTGATTCCAGTTGATTGTAATGAATGCAGACCCCACATTCAGATTACATATGGAAAACAACGAAGCTTTATTAGTACTAGGCTCATTCCTGGGAACATAAGGGGGAGGGGTGGCGATGCAGTTCACATACCAACCCAATTAACTTTCAATTGGGTTTGCTGAAACCAGGAGCCAATTAGAAAGAACGTGACATTTACAAAACTCTGAAATAGTTGAATAGCAACTGTGTTTACTAGTTTTAAGATTCCTTTCAAAAAGTAATTTGTCCATTATTTGGAAGCTGCCTGCCTTGATTATAGTACTGGGAAATGGAAACTGGAATGTAATTCCACTTCTAACAGTTACTTGACATTTATTCCAATTTAGACTACATATAGATAGTGATTTTATTTTGATATGGCTTAAAACTGCTTTTAATTCTTCGGTGCTTTTATATTATGCTCGCTGGGCTAAATGCATGTCATTTGGAATTGGTGCAGAGCATATTTAAGTGGACTGATTTTCGAATGACTGTACTCAGCGCATTGTATGTGAAAATTAAAATTGGTGATTAGGCTGCACATCCATTTGAAGCAGGTCTTGATAAAAGTATTTCATAATTTTTTATTTTATAAGAAGATATTTTGTTTTTAGCATTAACAATTATATGAGTATTCAACAAATCAATCAGAAATAAACTTTATGAAAGGTAATACTTACATACAAATAAAAGTTACCTTCCAAATGTGAACAGAGGCATTCTGGTTTGAGCACTAAATTGGAAGCCAAGAAAACACAGGCTGTATCTCAGTTGAAAAGTATATTGTGTTATTTGCCTCAAACAGTTTTATTCCCAGCTCTATAATCACTGCCTACAGGGTGAAGGAAATGGAGATTTGGGGAAGAAATCTTTTACATGGTCAAAGTAAAAGAACAACAAAGAAACAACTACTAGAGCAAAAATCCCTTCCTATAGTTAAATTCCAGGTTTCAAAAGGTGTTTTTTAATTGCTCTAATTGGTTCTAAAATCTCTATATTCAAAGGCAGGAAGCTGGAAACCGGGTAGACCGCAGTAACAGCAAATATTGGCAGCAATAGCTAGGTCAGGTGACAGGCCAGTAAGGTATGTAAACTATAAGCTAGAGTGGCATGGGGTCAGTATCAGCGAATTTCTTCATGGAACATCAGTCAACAAATATACCTTAGATGCCTGCCATACGTCAGGAAAGGAACTGGGGATACAAGGATTGACAGATGGATATTGTGCCTGCCCTCCTTGAGTCTACTGCAGCTTTCGGCTCTGGGTGATGCACTCTCTTGGCCGTTGGTTGGAAGGTCTTAGTCATCAACTTTGGATTAGCAGCTTTAAAATGCTGACTGGTCAATAAGCTGAAAAAGCTTGGATAGCAGGGTAGCATCACTGAGTTTTGGAGTCAGGTCAGACCTTAATTTGAGCTCAGTTCTGTGAGTTGTTAGGATTGAAATTTGGCAAATTATGTGACACTCAGTTTTCTTATTGGTAAAATTATATTTTTTCATAGAGTTATAATAAGAAGTGGAATTCAGTTAGTTGAGATAGTATCTATAACATGCTGCTACAATGGCTGGCTTATTATACATACTCAACATTTCGTTTTCTGAGAGAGAGTAACAGTCAAACTAAACAGAGACTACAAGAAAGCTATCCTTCCTGAACCTGAGGAGGGCTGGGCACCCAGATGAAAGCTCTGGATGACTCATTTCTTCAACTATTTCTTTTTTCTTCCCTTTCAGGCTTGAACCCGGTGCTGACCCCCTCCCAAGAACTTCTTGTTTTCCTCGCAGAGAACTGGAACTGTTCCAGAGGTAGCACTTAGAGCAGGACATGCCCATAAGCTTAAGGAAGGTACTGCTTACAAGAAATGAGTCACAGCATCGCCATTGTTTCCAACAACAAAGTATATGAAAAACACTCAAGCTCCACTAAACAATACTCCAAGTTTTGCTGGGACAGAATGGTTAGACTATTTGGACACTACCATAAAGACTGTGTCCACCATTCTGCCTTCGAAAGGAGGAGACTGTAGAGAGAAAAGGGGAAGAGGAAGAGGAGGAAAAAAGAGGAGAGGAGGAAGTGGAGGAGGGAAAAAGGACTTAATAGAGGAAGAGGTACAGTTTTGATGTCACAGAAATGACAGGAGGAATCAATTTTTTTCACTGTTGGTCTTTAGGAAACCATCTGCCTTTCTCTGCGTTAGGCAGAGAATTGATCGATTATTAGAAAATGGTAAAATGTGTTAAAAACTCTATCTGTACGGATTTTGTGAAAAATGTGTAATGCTTAAAGACTAACCAAGAGACTCTTGGCTAAACCAGGTGATGTCAACAAGAGTTAGTACTTATTTGAGTCACCTTGATTTTCCCTCCTCCTGAGAACTTTCTCTAATCCGTTTAGGCTGCAGTCATGCCTCCTTTTTCTGAACTCGCAATTATTGCCTACATCTCGTTTGGTAATTAATCATGTCCTACTCACTGCCTGTGTCATCTCTTGTATTATTTTCTTCAAATATTTACACTTTTTTTTTTCGGTTGCCATTTATCTTTCCAGCTGCCATTTTCTTCAGCTATTTACGTCTCTTACTGTTATTCATCTTTCCAACCATCCTGGCATCCCATTAATGTGAAAGCTGTCTGAGACAGGAACCTTTTCTCAGACGTCTACAGCACCCCACATTTGACACACATCTGCTACTTTGCAAATGTGTGCTGCCTTTGGTTAAATTTTTAGAAGCTGAACTTTTAGGTACGCTCCTATTTTTGAACTCAGAGAAATAACTATCATCCAGTAAACAGCTGTACCGAAGTTTGGGTGACAGGTTCAAGTTCACTTGTTGCATCTGGCAGCCTCAGACAATGAACCCCACTGCTGCCCTGAGCATCCACCCCGCGAACGCAAGGACGAGCGCGCTACCGCACCTTGGAGAGCTCTTTCGGACAGGTACTGAGGGGAGGGCGGGGGAGAGGGCTGGCATCAGCCCCGCGGCGCCCCTCCGAGCGGACTGACGGGAGGGACCGGGGAAGTGCGTCTCGGAGGATGCGAATAATTAGCTTGCGCTCGGGGCCCCTTGGGGATAAGCGCTGTCCGAGTACAGGCTTGGGTGGTGGCTAGTGGGGTCCGGGTCGACACCTTCCCTTTCCGCTCCCGGACTTCAGCACACGCGCGCTGCCCGACGCGGCTGTCTTTGCCCGGCGCCCTCCTCCGGGACAGCCAGCGAGAGGGGAGACCGGGCGGCGCAGGCAGAGGCGCACGCTACGGGGCGCGGGCGAACTTGCGCACCTGGCACCTGCCACACAGCGAGAGCACCGGCCGGCGAGCGGAGGGGCGCCGCCGCCGCCCTCTCTCCCCGGAGCAGACCGAGACCGAGCACGCTCCCGCGGGCCGGCAGCGCCGCGGAGAGAGTGGGTGGGCAGGCGAGGGAGGGGAAGGGAGAGGAAGGAGGGAGGGAGGGAGAGGGCGAAGCGCGTTCCTGCGGCGGGGGCGCGCTCTCGCGCGGGCTGCCGGGATCGCTCGCCGCCGCTGTGGTAATGTCCGCCATGTTGGCCATGGCGCAGGGAGCGGATCGGGCGGGCGAGCGGCGGATCTAGTGTGTGGAAGCGGCCGCGGGCGGCGGGGGGCTGTTTTCGGGCGGGGTGGGCGCCCATGCTGTGGCCGGGGGCAGTGAGGAGGAGGAGGAGCGGGCCGGCCGCGCTGCACTGAGGAAGGAGGTGGAGGAGGCGGCGGGAGTCCTCCCCCCCTCCCCGCCCGCCCCGCCGCCGCCGCCCGGGCTGTTCCTGTAAGGCGGGGAGACAATGAGTAAACTCTCCTTCCGAGCGCGGGCGCTGGACGCCGCCAAACCGCTGCCTATCTACCGCGGCAAGGACATGCCTGATCTCAACGACTGCGTCTCCATCAACCGGGCCGTGCCCCAGATGCCCACCGGGATGGAGAAGGAGGAGGAATCGGTAGGGACTCGAGTGTTTATTACCCCCCCTTCCCTCCTCCCCCCTCCCCTTTGTCAGTCGGGCCTCGCCATTCACAGAGCGCTTTACGCTCGCTGGAGGGCGCCGCTGCCGCTCCAACGCATGGGACTCTACGCCGGCGGAGTAGCGTAAACCCTCTCGGCCAGCGTAGCGCCCGCCCGCGGCCGCCATGTTGTTGCGTCCCAGTGTTGTGATTAGCTCGCAGCGCTGCTTACGCTGCCGTAAGGGGGCCTTGCCGTAAGCGGCGGCCGGGAATGGCGCAGGGGGATGCGCTGGCCGCACTTGGCGTACGGTCTCTGTTTACCTTCCCACCTTCCTTCCCCGCGGCGCGGGGTTAATTAATGGCGGGGTATTATTTGGCTGGGCGAGATTATTATTTTTTCCACTTTTAAATTTGGCTTTATATTGGATTCTCTTTGAAATGATTGTGGAAAGTAAGGCGCTTTCAAAACAAACCTCTGCCTCCCAGCAATGTAATCATCCTGGCTACCCCGCCAGCGACGGTGCAGCGGGATGAGCCGGTGTAGCACTGCGGCGGGGGAGGGCGGGGGCCAGGACTACGGAGCGGGGCGTAGTATCCGAGAGCCGCCCGCCGGCCCGTTCAGCCCAGCCGGGCGCGGGGCGGACGGGCTCTGCCTGCTCCGCCGGGACCGCCGTGCTCAGTGCGCAGCGTTAGAAAGGAGCGGAGGATGCTCCGGAGCTGGCCGCCGGCGCAACGTTGTCTTCGAGAATTGTCATTACGGGGTGGTCCTTAGAAGTTGAGGACCCAGTGCGTCTAAATTGGCAGTTGTAATTTTGATAATACGGCACCTTTTGAGAAAACTGCTGCTTTTCCTCCGATGGGTTAGATTTTACATACGGTCGAATTTCATCTGTATTGACAAGAGTGTTTATGACTCGAGCGGTGTTACTTGTGTGCGAAGTTCATAGTAACTGCACCCTCAAGAATTTCTTCAATGAACCTACAGTCCCGCCTTATTGTCAACCTCGAGTGTGTGTGGATTGGTTCTCTAGCTTCTGTGACTGTCAAAAGGAAGCTCTAGGTTTCCGTGATTGGTTTTCTCTTTTGACTATTAATATTGCAGGAAATGCTTTTATGCCTTTGATTGGCTGGTAGTGTTCTGACCTCATTATGTTACCCTGTTATTACTACTTTATGCTCTTATTTAACACATTTCTCTTTGGTGTGTGATTACTTGAAAGTCTTACATTTTCTGTAGCAAATGAATATGGCTGTAGCATCAGGATGAACTTAGCTGTATGTATACACATACATATATAACATATATATATGCATACATATGTGTGTGTGTGTGTATTTATATATTATATATAATATATAATCAAAACCCAGCATTTATTCCTAAGGTTTGGAGCTGTGAGAATTTTTTTCTATGTGAGAACTCCTTTTATAACTAAATTTTGTTTCTAACGTGACTGAGTTTTCCATGGAAAGGAAAATTAAGGTAAAATTATATTATGTACAAGAATTAATTCATCGAACTCTAAGAAGCACAACTTTGGAAATTTTTGCTATTTTGTGGGTCTTGACCCAAAAGAAAGATGGCCTTAAAAGTACCAGTATTGTGTGTAATTACTTGGATCCTATTATTTTAGAACTTGAGTCAAGAAATCTTCCAGAATGAAGTTAACTCCTGGAAGATATATTACTTTTTGCAATCAGCAACATACATGGTCCTTAGTATTTTATCTTAATTTAATAAGATAACTTACAGAGTAATTTTTTCATGCTTTATTAAAATTAAAGTGCTTAACTCGTGTTGCAATTTTTTTGTTTGTTTTTTGAGATGGAGTTTCGCTCTTGTGGTCCAGGCTGGACTGTAATGGCGTGATATTGGCTCACTGCAACCTCCGCCTCCTGGATTCTAGCAATTCTCCTGTCCTGCCTCAGCCTCCCGAGTAGCTGGGATTGCAGGCTCCCACCACCTTGCCCATCTGATTTTTGCATTTTTAGTAGAGTCAGGGTTTCATCATATTGGCCAGGCTGGTCTCAAACTCCTGACCTCAGGTGATCCACCTGCCTTGGCCTCCAAAGTGCTGGGATTGCAGGTGTGAGCCACTGCGTGTGGCCACGCTTTGCAATTTTATACTGACTCTTTTAGAAAAAATTATTTTCAAACCAGAGCATGAGTGCTAAACTTGGATACTTTTCAGTAGCCTACCTCAATTGCCCAATTTTAAGGAAAAAAATCCAAATTTTGCCAGAACTAGAGTTGAAACCCAGAACTTCTGATTCTTTGTCTTGTCCTTTCTGCCTCTTTAATAAATCCTAAAAGTGGAGATTCTTAAAATCAAAACTAAACAAATCTTAACAGTTAAGATTTATATTCTGAAGTCTTTTGCTTCCCAGAGTGTCCAATTGGGGTGTTAGTTTTTCTCTCTCTTTTCTTTTTTTTTCATTCTTTCTTTCATATATATGTCAGAAGACTTGTGCTTTCATGAGTGACAGCAGATTCATTTCTCTGGTCTTATTTACAGGACTTCTGTTATTAAACAGAATTATGTATTTATAAAAATGGTTCTGCTTTGATAAATATTTCTAAGCAGTAAAATGTCATACATTTCACAAATGTTTTGTTTCACTTGAATCGTATTTTTAAGTAACTTAAAATATCTAGATGTCCTTAACTCCTTGTCTTTGTAAGATTTTTTCTTTTAAGTCAGTAGGCTTGTAACCAACACACCTTGGCTTATGGATTCATAATTGTTGCTGGGGGTCTGTGAACTGTGCTGTCCTGCTTAATTGGCTAAATCTTTTGACTTCATTTTGAAGTCTTCAAGGATGGCTTTTTCCCACTCCCCCTCTACTCCCACCCACCCTTAAAATTAAGGCCTATCTCCTCTGTGTAGCTATTGGACTATCATTAGACTTTGTTTATATAAACAAAGTCATTGACTCAATTTTGAGTTACATTCTGACAATGCGTGGATGAGGTGATTCAGGTGTTCCTGGGCATTGGCAACATTCTATCATTGATACCCATGTCATACTGTTAGCTTTTTCTTTTCTTTTGGACATGCAAGCATCTTTTACTTCTTTTCTTCCCTATCTTTATTATCATTGTCCTTTGCTAAGAGCTGCCAGTTGGGGTCCTCCTTTAACTTTGTCTTTTGGTCTAGGTCAAGTACTGTATGCTTACATTTATTTAGAATTTAGACAAGAAAAATCAGGCAGTCAGCAGTTCTGCCACCTCCCCATGAGTGTTGTATAGTGGTAGTTGATGTTTTTACTAATACCTACTATTTATTGAATACTTCATATATCCCAGATACTGCGTTAAGGGCTTTACATATATTATTTCATTTAATCCATTTTAAAAAACTTTTTTGAGGTATAATTTACATCAATAAATGTACCTACTTACACTGTAGAGTTTGATGGATTTTGACAAATGTATACATGCATGAAAACAATATATAGAACAGTTCCAACATTGGAAAAATTCCGTTGTGTTCCTTTGCAACCAATCCCTCTCCACAACTAGTTCCAACCAACTGTTGCTTTGTTTTGTTTTTTACTATGGATTTGTTTGCCTTTTCTGGAATTTCATATAAATGGAATTATACCTACTTTTTTGTATCTGGCTTTCTTTGTTCAGCACTATGCATTTAAGATTCATCCTTCTTGTATCAGTCTGTTTCTTTGTATTGCTGAGTAGTATTCCAGTGAATTTGTTATGCTGTCTTTATGCATTTCTCTGATTTTTGAGTTGTTTCCAGTTTTTGGTTATCATTTAATTCTGGTAACAGCCCTTTGTGGTATTACCATTTCAGTTTTGTAGAGAAAAAACTTGAAAGGTCTTCCTGCCTGTGCTGGCTGGAATTCAGACCCTTGACGTTGGTGTCACAGAAGCATATACTCATAGTAACCCTCCTGCCTCTTCAGGGTTCTTACAGAACCCAGAGTTATCATCTGAACTGTGATTAAGTTCAGTATAGTTTTTGTAAATAATATTTTACTTTTTATAATTTTGGAAAACTTGATGTCAATTTGCTTAAATTGTTATAAATTATTAAGAAGTGTAGTTTTTTATCACTTAATTTGGTCTGACATTTTCTCTTGGCTTTTCAGATTCTCTTTCTTTATTCTCAGCAATTTGTTAACTTTGCTTTCCCCTGTATTGGCACCATTACATTTATCCCAGTGTTTATGTTGTCTTAAGCATATAAGAAATTTGTGGGAAACTGTCCCATTTTATTGTTTAGATTTTTCTTCTGCTAGAATGTAATGTCCCTAAGGGCAAAAATCTTTGCTTGTTTTGTTCATTAATATATTCCAAGTGCCTGGAACTGTGGCTGGCATATAATACATGCTTGAAAATGTTTGTTGAGTGTTGAATGGCCTTCTAGTTGTTTTTCGATTCCAAAAGCTATGTTTTTGTCTTTTCTTCCCCCTCTACCCGCAATATCTATCTGTATATAAAATTTATTAGCAGAATTTGGTAAATTCTTCTTCCAGGAATTCTTTTTGATTGCTTACTTTGGTACCATGTATACCTAAATATTATATCCTCTTTTCCTCTTGAGTCAGAGGCCTCTTTAAATATAGAATCTTTTCACACGTGAATATAGTTGCAATGCAAATCTTTATCTTGTTTTAAGTAACTCTCATAGGCGTATGTAGATTTGTGAGATACATTTTCATACCAGAATGTACCAGTCTACATGAATCATGTGATTTACCTTATTTTTAAAGAAGATCATGACTAATTTGAATTGCCATATCTCCTCTCATATGTTGTCTAATTTTTGCCATGATGTTAATATTTTAAGTGATATTTTGAATGATAGGGTGGGAATTTAATCAGTCTTGATATCTTTTCAAAATTACTATTGGCACTAATATATTTCATGTTTTATAAAGGAGTGGGTATAAAATACAGTTTTGTAAATTTATACTGCAAAAACCTGGTGTTTCTTCTTTTAACAAAAGCAAAGGACATCCCAGGCATTATCTAAATGCCAGTTACTATCTAAATAAGATATTGGGAAACTCAGGTGTTTTGTATAGCAAAAGTATGTGTAAGTCTGTGTGCTGAAATGTTGTTAGGAGTCAAAGAAGATGCAGACTTTGATTTCATGGAACCCAAATGAACCATTAAGGCCAAAAACATGTATCTGGAAAGTTAGCAAAAACTGCATCGTTAAGTCAACCTGACAGACATCAAAAGAGCATTAGAGAAAGTTAAATGTTAGTGTGGCATGAGGAGATTGACTGCATGCTATATAGAAGTGTTCTTGGGGAGAGGTGTAACAATTTGGTCTTTCAGGTTTGGTTGCATGGTGTACGTTGAAGCAAATATTTGAGCATAGGACTATGTAAAAGCAAGTTCTAAGGATGCTGAGTAGACCAAAGGAAGGTTCTTCCATGTTAGATGTTTTCTGTCAATCATTACCTCTTCTTCCTGCTAATAGAAATTTACAGCGCTCTGATGTTGCTGTCCATATCATTCTCTTGTTTTTGTTCAGACATGCAGACATCTTTTACTTCTGTCTTCCCCTTCCTTTTATCCCTGTTATATCTTCAGCACTAGAAACTGTTTAAAACATAGAAGCACTCAGTAAATATTTGGTGAATGAAGGAGTAAAAATTAGGGTGGAGATTAGGTTGGAAACAAGGTAGAATTATACTAAATTATAGATAGTTTTGATCGTTAGGCCTAGGAGTTTGTAGGGTGGTATAGAAGAAACACCACTGAGGTATGATTTTTTGTTTCTAGTTCTGGTTGTGGATTAACCCGTTTATGCCTAAATGGGTTAAATGGCCATATAATTTGGGAAGTTTCTTCGCTTTTCTGAACCTCCGTTGTCATCACTGCCATCACAGCTAACATTTGAGTGTGTGTTGTTGAGTGTGCTGAGTATGTGCCAGGCACTTAGTTAAATTCAGTAGATGGTTTGGAGCTGACTATAACAGTAGGACATATAGGTGTTATTGTTACTTCTTTTTCAGAAGAAGAAACTGAAACTTTAGAAATTAAGTAACTTGCCTAAGATCATCCGTCTAAAAAAGAACATGCTAGAGCCAGAATTTGAACTCAGGCTGATTGACTCTGGGGCTCTTGGCTTCACTGTTATACTGCTTCATCTGTAAAATGAATGGGTTGAGAACTAGATATCTAAGGTCCTTTATAGGTTTACTGTCTTATCATTTATTGTCCCGTTAAAAGTTCAAAATTCCAGATTCTTGAGATAGAGAGCATTGTTGGTCTGGTCTGCATTAATCAAACCATTCAAAGAGCAGGGGAAGTTAGTGTACCTGTATTGGTTAAGCGTTACCCTCCCAGCCGGGGAACTTCCCTGAGAGATGGTCTACTGATGCGAATATAGAATGTAGCATAATCAGAAGTTAGGAAGTTAAATTGTTTAATCATTTTAATCCATGGTTTGTCCCAAGGTGAATTTGTATACTTAGTATGTTTTTACAAACCATAAATTTGTAACATGTTTTAATGAGCTTAGAATATTTTGTATGTATTATGTTTTAAATGAAATTTGAATTAAAGACTGTAAAAGAAGTTTCCAGTGTCCTTTTAAAGAAAGCAAACTTTTCACACTTATTAATTTTCAAAGTTGTAAGGGATGAATTTTGTGTGACCTTGTAGAAATTATTTAACCTTCCTGGTCCTTAGTTTTCTCATTTGTGAAATAGAATTGGAGTGAGTGACCTTTAAGGTACCTTTAGCTCTAAAAATTACTTGCACCTCTGAATCCACATGTCTGTCTATTGACATATTGTCCAGAATTATAATTAAATGAACTAACAAATATGACATTACATATTAGGAAAATACTAATGCGTAAGGTTTAACTCTTTAACACTACTGAGATGCTGTCAGTTTAGCTTGTAGTTCTTTCTTTTATGAAGATCAATTATATTCACCCACTATCTACTGTTAATTTTTCCTAGAGCTCAGTAGAGCAATCCATTCTGTGTATGTTTCAGTTATGATGATTTCCTTGCTTTCATGAAATTTTCTTCACTGTCTTTACTAGTCTTACTCATTGCTGTAAGTATTCTGAAGTTTAGTAGTACCTTTAGTCCTTGCCACTAGAGTTTAATTTTCTAGTATCATTTTTCTCACTTAAGTGTTTGTGTAAGGGGGGGGTGTGTGTGTGAATTTTATATATGTATGAGGAAGTGAGAGTGCGTGCACGAGAGAGAGTAGCTTATTTACTCAACTAGACTAAACGTCTTAAGGAAGGTATCATGTCTATTTTATTCAGTAGCTAAGACAGGCAGGATAGCAATCTAGGCAGTTCTGTCACTTTCTATCTTAAGTGATAAAACGTTTGTAATACAGGCACTTAGCATGATGCAGGTCACTTGGATTGAGTTTGGTTGTATCGGTAAACAATGCAGCTCTGCGTCTTCATTTGGTTTTAAGTAGAGTTGAAGTAGAAAAACTAATGGATGTATAGGGACAGCATGAGGAGGAAAGGCTGAAAGGAATAAGCCACGACGGAGAACAATGTAGATGGCATTGGTCTATCATGATTATTTGATTTTAACATAAAGTTGATCTTCGATTATTTGCCTTGTCTATACTATTTTAATGGGGCAGAACTTCACACTTACATATTTTATTACTCAGGACTGCTTCTTACGGTATTAACACTGTGGAGGAAGATGCCAGTTCCTTCCAGTTTCTCCTCAAGACCGTTTCATTGTATTTGTCTGATTTTAGGTTTTTTGTTTAACTGTCAGCTGCTGTTGCTGTCAGGTCAGAAGAATGCAGAGCGGAGAGTCAGCCTATCTGCTACCTCTCTAAATCATCTTTGCTTCCCAGCTTGCTTTTTTTTTTTTTTTTATAATAGGCCAAGGTCATGAGACTCTTGGTTGGGGAGTCAACACGCAGCACTCAGTTTTGCTGCTAATTCATTGAAGTTGTTGGAACTTTGAAATTATGAGTTAGGTTCCAATCCTGGCCTCTGCCACTTTCCTTATGGGCAAGGTAAATTACTTAACCTCATTGAGCTCCATTTCCTTATCTGTTT
Source organism: Cebus imitator (assembly GCF_001604975.1). Classification (NCBI taxonomy): domain Eukaryota; kingdom Metazoa; phylum Chordata; class Mammalia; order Primates; family Cebidae; genus Cebus; species Cebus imitator. The sequence continues at coordinate 6,660,096 of NW_016107342.1, read as the reverse complement.
AATAAAGTATCTGAAAAGTTAGTTTTAAAAGATGACATTTTTTTTTTTTTCGAGACAAAGTCTTGCTCTGTCTCCTAGGCTGGAGTACAATGGTGTGATCTTGGCTCACTGCAATCTCTGCCTCCCAGGTTCAAGTGATTCTCTTGCCTCAGCCTCCTGAGTAGCTGGGACTAAAGGCATGCACCACCACGCTTGGCTAATTTTTATATTTTTAGTAGAGATGGGGTTTCACCATGTTGGCCAGGCTGATCTCGAACTCCTGACCTCATGATCCACCCGCCTCGGCCTCCCAAAGTGCTGTGATTACAGGCATGAGCCACCACTCCTGGCCAAGATTACATTTTTTATAAAAACTTGTCTGTGTCTCATAGGCAACACCCATTTTTCGGTAACAATTTTTACTTATACAGGATAACAAATGTGAAGGTTGATGAAACAGTAAAATTTAGAGTATTCCCATACATTGTTCTGCGATAGCGTTTCACATTTTTTCTCATGACAGTTAAACATTTTTACAGTTTTAGGCTAGGTGTTTGAGATCAGCCTGGGCAACATAGTAAGACTTCATGTCTACAAAAAATAAAAAAATTAGCTGGGTGGAGTGGCATGTACCTGTACTCTCAGCTACTTAGGAGGCTGAAACTGGAGGATCGCTTGAGCCCGGGAATTCGAGGCTGCAGTGAACTGTGATAGTGCTAATGCACTCCAGCCTGGGTGACAGAGTGAGACTGAGACTCTGTCTCTTAAAAAAAAAAAAAAAAAAAAGAGGGCCGGGCTCAGTGGCTCACACCTGTAATCCCAGCACTTTGGGAGGCCGAGGTGGGCGGATCATGAGGTCAAGCGATCAAGACTCTTCTGGCCAACATGGGGAAGCCTCATCTCTACTAAAAATACAAAAATTAGCCAGGTGTGGTGGCACGTGCCTGTGGTCCCAGCTACTTGGGAGGCTGAGGCGAAAGAATCGCTTGAGCCCAGGAGGCAGAGGTTGCAGTGAGCCGGGATTGTGCCACTGCACTTCAGCTTGGTGACAGAGCAAGACTCCGTCTCAAAAAAAAAAAAAAGAGCGCTTTCAAACATTAGCAAGTTAATACATCTGTTTTCCTCCTTCTTTCTCTGTTTTCTGGCACAGCAGTTAATGATCAAAATCATTCTAAAAACTAAAGACCTTGAAAATGTGTTGCTAAGAGGACTAAATCTTCACTTAATCCTTAGAGTAATAATTGGATCCTGAATAATTAATAGTTAAATTTTTTTTTTTGTTTTTCAGAATGCGTTTTTTTTTTTTAAGGTTAGATGATTAGTTATGGGGAAAATAAGTTTTATTGACGAAAATCTTTTCAGTGGGAGTTGTACACTAGAGAAGTGAAGAGAGTCATTCCAGTATAGCATTGAATGCTTGGATGAACACTTTTGTTTGGATACACTCAAAAGTATGGTATTGATGAGGGTAGTCATGCTGTTTGATTCTTGAGATGTATCTCAACTGGAGCACTATTAGCATTTGATTTGTAGTTGGTTATATGGGATAGTCACAGGTAAAACAAGTTTATTACAGCTATCTCCTGCCCATTAATTTCTGGAACATTCTAGTTGAAGTAAGCCCTGAATGCTTCCTCCTTCAATTTCCAAGTGAAGGGTATTAAATCTAATTTGAGAATTATGATCCAGGGCTTCTTAACCTTTTTTTTGGTGCCATGGACTCTTTTGGCAGTTTGGTGTAACTCCTCAGAATGATGCCATAAATGCGTAAAATAAAATCAGATAAATCAAATATATTGAAATAAAGTTATCAAAATAAACAATTTTTAATATGTGTGCTTTATTAACACATTAAGTACAGAATCTACAGTTGGATCTAGTTATTGTAAAATCAAAGAGTGATAAGTATAAACAGTATTTTGACATAATCTGACATAAAAAGATCTATGACATGAAAAGGTCTAGGGTTTCTCTTGGTATTGCTAGTACTACTGTGGTCTGTTGTCTACATTAGGAATTGAAGGAAATGTTAAATTTGTTAGAAGTTAGTGTTTTCTCATCCAAGTTCACGGACTCCTTGGTTCTTTCTGTGGTTGTTTTGGGGACTTATGACTTAAATTTGAGAAATCTTGAGGAGAATTTCCCTGGCCCAAATGGGAGTCTCATTCCTGTGTCGTCCTTGTCCCAAATGCACACAGGCTGCAGATTTTATTCCCAGAACCATAAGGGAGATGCTACTGTAGACAGAATTGTCTTATTTTCACATTTAGCACATTTACTACTAGCTTTTTAAAATTGAAAAATAATAGATCCACATGACTTAAATATAAACATTTAACAGCTCAAAAGCATATACATAAAAAGTAAGTGTCCTTCCTTCCTCCGGTCAACAGACATGCTACAGAGGCAGCTACTGTTAGGGATGTGTTTGTGTATTCTGGAAAATTTCTAGACAAATACTTTTTACTTGGTAAAGTAATCAACTAATTCTTTTGTATTCATTTTGTAAGTGAGTAACATGTGATCTTAAAGGTAGCTTTTTAATCTAGGGTTATAAGGTCAGGTAATTTTGATTTTAAATTCCTTGTCTTTAACATCTCTAAGGAATTGAGAATTGGCAGAATGTAGCTTTCTGTTAGTTGATTGTAGTTTGGATAGCAAACCTTAACCTGTCATTTTCCTAAGTGGCAATTTGGTTGTTAAAACGCCTTGCATTGTGCATAAGACTTTAGTTTGTATTCCTATTTTTACACAAAAAATATTAAAGTCAAATTAATTATTAAGTGATTTGTTAGTGTTTTTACTGTAACTTGTATTTATATAAGGCTTTAAGTAGTAACTTGGGTCAGAAAAGCAACAATAAGATACCCTTTTGAAGAAAGCTATCCTGTTCAGGTGTCATATTGGCAAGCCAAGATATTTCGTGTGGACCTCACTGTCTCATAGTTACACTGTAGTTGTTTGTGATGTTTATTCATTCAGTGACTTAGCCCCATAAGCACGGGGACCTTGTCTTTGTTACCTTTGTATACTCCATCATTTGGTATAGGTGGCCTATTGGTAGCTGCTCACTAAATATTTGATGATTGAATTTACAGCACCTGCTATGTGCATAGACACAGAAGAGAATAAGATGTGGTACCCATTCACAAGCAGCTTATAGTTTTGGAGGAGAGAAAAAGTTTTACACGGAATAACACATTTTAATGTGTTAATGTGGAAAATCATAGTGTGGAAATTTATGTGATGAGGGACATGATTTGAACCAGAGTTTAAATGTCAATTCATGTAATAGCTAATTGACTATAATGTACTATTGAATTAGTTTTTACAAATTAGTTGTGAAATGATTCCTGTATGCTAGAATGCCATGAATTGATTTTAGATGCCTGTTGTTACGTTCATATATGGAAGTGTGTGATACCAAGTAGAGTTGTTAAGAGAGTTGAAACGTTTCTGGGGTCTAGTGTAGATTCACCTTTTAGGACAGGCAAAATTGTATTCTAAACAGTGCCTACTGAAAGAGTTTAGAAGAACAAAAACTGTTGTGAAGGATGGCATAACGAAGCAGTGCTGCTTGGTTATTAAGTAATGCATAGGTTTCACTTAATTTTTACTTAAAGCACAGGGGTCAGTTTCTGTAAAGCAAGCACTTGCAAGAAGATTGTTTGTACATTATAGGTGCTTGGACAGTAGGAGTTTATTTGAAATAGCCTAGCCACCTTGGAGAATTCTTCAGGGCTTTCAAAATACCTCCTCAAAAAATTTCAAAAGATGTAGGTCAGTGATTCTCAAGCTTTAGCATGCTTCACAGTCACCTAGAGAACCTGTTAAAACACAGATCACTGGGTCTTATCCTCTTAGTGTCTGATTAAGTCTAGTATAGGGCCTGGGAATTTGCATTTTTAAGTTCCCAGGTGATCCTGGTGCTGCTTGTCCAGTAACCCAACTTTGAAAACCATCCGTTTGAAAGGTAGTATCGTGGTTCTTATCTTGGCCACACACCAGAATATCTGGCATGCTTTTATAAAGTACACTTAAAAGCTGTATCCTGGTTCTATCAACCAAATCACAAGTTAGGGGTGATTCTGGATTCAGTAGAATGGATTTGTCTAAGTAGAAAAAAAGGGATTGGTGTGTGTGCCCATGATCCATGCTTTCTGCCTTACACGGTTTTATCCACCTTCCAGGGTTTCTTTCCTTGTGATCTAATTCATTGACTTGCAAATGTTTTTGGACTTCATTGTGTGTGTATGTGCATGCGCGTCACTGAAATAAAGTGCACTTTGACAGACAAATCTATGTTCTACACATATTAATACAGTAGATTTTCATTATTCGAGGTAGTTATGTTCTGTTATGTTGCCATGAGCACAGAATTATTTAGTACTAAGCCATTGCGGCTAGGGGAAATACAGGGTTAAGTTCTTGCTAGCCCCGGTCACAACAGTTTCATCTGCTGATCAGTTTGTAACTTTGTTTTATGTATGTTTCTGTTTTTAAATTCTGTATTTAAAATACATTGTTGATTCATTGACATTGAACTCACAGCCAGCAGCACTGTAATTCATGTCTGAAGGAAGCTTATGTAACACTTGTATTTTCTCCACAAGGCACATCACAGTCTTCTTGTGCTGAGGAACGAACATCGGACTCCACTTTACCACCGTACTTGGGGACCCTTTTAGACAGTGAAATTACCCAAAAAGGGCACAAAATGTGAGAAACATGGCACTAAATAGAACATGAACAGGATGCTTGTTTACAGTATGAGAGTTGAAACAAGATGTCAGAGTGTCACCTTGTTTGACCTCAGATGGGAACATGTCAGGTGGGCCATTCAAATATTTCACTGTTCTTCAAATTGTGACTGAGAAAGTGTCACAAATAAAATTTTGCAAGTAGGCAAATTTGCAGATAGTGAATTTGCAAGTAATGAAGATTAGCTGTGTGTGTGTATATATATATATCTTTTTCTCTTTCCAGTTCTATTTTGTTAAAAATAGTTTTGGTCATGAGCTACTGGATTGATTTCATGATTCATTAGTGGTTCAACTCACAGTATTAAAAACACTGCTTTAGTTACTGAATTCAGCAACCTAGGTTATATATTATTTACTACTTATGCAATGATAAGGGGTAAATGATATTAATCTATGTATGTTACATAGTTTTTTTGTATGAATATTACAGTTTTATTAAAAGATATGTGTATATCTTTTCTCCCTTTGTGTAGTAAATATACGGTTTAATCTTGATGGGGAACTAGGGTTTTGCAGGGTACATCCTCAAGTTTGTGTTTGTAGTAGATCGTTATTAGTTGGATTGTGGAGGCAGTGCATGGGTGGCGGCAGTGGCAGAAGACTAGAGATAAAACTAGTTATGAGTGTACTGAACTGTGATTTCTGACCGCATTTTCAGCAATCTTATGGCAGAATAAAAACAATTTGGATACTTCGTGGATTAAGGAGTTTCATTTAAATCTTCATTTTATTAACTGAGGTCTCTGCTACCTAGATAGACTTAATGGGGTCTGTGAACTTTCTGGGTTTGTTTTATTACCACAGTTTTATATGGATGTTTACCACTTCCTTCCCAGAGAATCATCAGACCTAGAGTAAATGACCCTAATGACTGATTAAGGAGGTTAAGAAACTCATTCTAGTTGATAATGCAGATTCCTTTTTTTTAAAAATAGTTAACCTTCATTGCTTATGAATCACGAAGTTTTAAATTTTCTCAGAAATCTGAGGAGGTATTATAAAGGTTTAGACCGAATTTATACTGATGTGAAATACAGAATTTTACTTGTTGATTCTTCATTGTTTTGGAAACATGTCACTGATGAATATAAATATATTGAATATAAAGATATTACTACTCTTAAGCACTAAAGGAAATCTAGATATTGTGGCTAGGTGTGCTGGCTCATGCTTGTAATCCCAGCCCTTTGGTAGGCTGAGACAGGAATATCACTTGAAGCCAGGAGTTTGAGACTAGCCTGGGCAACTTAACAAGATCCTGTCTGTACAAAATAATAATAATAAAAAAATCTAGATACTGTTTGCCTATATTGCAGTGGAATTGTGTTTAGGAACAGTGGCGTAAATAAAAGTTTATTTACTGTTAGGACATTAACACATCACAGGAAGGTGCTCATTCTGAGGGAGATAAAACAGGACAGATGATTATTGGAAATATACTCAGCTACCTGAGCATTACCTATTGAGGTAGTTAATTTCTCTGTAAACTAGAAAAATGAAAACCCAAATTATTCATATTGTGTTATTTTGTTTTTGGAAATACCCACTCTTCCATTATAATAGTATCATGTATGTTTACTTGTAAAAAAATTCAGAATATGCAGGAAAAGTATGAAGAAGAAAGCACAAATGCCTTAAAGTTTCACCTCTCTGAGGTATCCTTGGTTGACCTTTGGGTGAATGTATAGCCTTCTATACTTTTAAAATATATAATGTATTTATATATGAATAGGTAAATGTGTGTAAGAGAGAAAAAGAGAAAGAGAGGTTTGTTTTTAAAAATCTACTTAAGATTGAAAAATCGGGGGAAAGAATTTCTTTAGCTCATTTTGAAACATCTCTTCAATTATTGGATTAGCTTTATTCACTATAGCCTGGGACATGGCTGGTGTAAGAGAATGGCAGCTTGTATTGGGTCACTGGTCTAAAGGGAGCTTGAGAGGAAAGAATAGTGGTTTTCCAAAACAAGGGAATTGTAAATATAGATATGGTCATGAAATAATTTCCTGTGTGCTGACCATCAATTCTAATTTGTTATTACTCTAACTAGGTAGTGGTCTGGTGTATACGTTGACTGCAGTCTACTCAGTTCCATATTGAGGGAAATTGATATATCAGTCAGAGGTTTTTTCAGTCCTTAATAAAAAATACTTCTGGTTTTTGAATTTAAGTAGATTACCTCCTTCAACTTGATTACCTCATTTCTTCCTTAGAACTTGTGTAGTTTGTTCTAGTATACACTGCTTTGTAGATCACTGTATTCATTCAAGTGTATATCCAGTTGTCCAAACATCATTAAAAAAAAAGTCTTTCTCCCTGGTATGAGATGCCACCTTCATCACATTTGGATTTTTTTAAAGGTCATTTGGTGTATATATTAACTTTTAATTTTGTTCCTTTTAAATTTTCTTTCAGAAATTTTTTTTGTGCAAAAAACTGTTTAAATCGTTTTATCTTTTTAAATATAAGATTATTATTATCTTTTATTATTTATTTTTATATCTGGTAGAGCTAGACATTTCCCATTACTCATTATTCTGCTTCTTTAGAGTTTACTGGCAATTGTTTCTTATTTTTTTAAATATGAACTCTATTATTATTTTGTCTAACTTTATACAGAAAATAATGTTGGCACTTTTATTCGGATTTACCATTCATTTATAAATTAGCTTATAGAGAATTGATATCTTTATGATGTTGACTTCCTGTTTAGGAACGTGGTGTGTCTCTTCATTTGTCAAAGTCTACTTGTGTATCCTGTAGGAGGGTTGGTTTTGTGCATTTTGTTATTGAACTTATTCCTGGGAATTTCATTTATTTGGTATTGTAAATGGAATCTTCTCTTCCATTATACCTTATAACTTGTTAACGCTGTTGATTTCTATATGTTAATTTTATATCCTGCAATTTTATTAAATTGTTGTTTGTACTAGTTTTTGCACTGATTGTCATGTGTAATTGAATTAGATACCCTATCACCCTCTAATAGCGATAGTTCACCTCTACTTTTCCAAATAGTGTGCTTCTAATTACATTTCCCTGTTCTGTTCGCAAATATTCCCAATTCTGTGTTAAATAGTAGTGGAGATAATGGGCATTTTTGTTTTGTTTCTGAACTTAATGTGAATGTCTCTAGTGTTTCTTCATTAAATATGATGTAGATAATTTTGTATTGATTTATGTATAGAAAACAATATATATATTTATAATGGCATATAATACATATGTATGTAATACATAAAAGTACATAACATATGTAAAAAATCTTTAGGGTATCTACCATGAATGAGCGTTGAATATTCTCAAATGCTTTTTTGGCGTCTGTGGAGATTACCATATGATTTTCCCCTTAGGTCTCTTTATAATTAGAGATGAATATTTTAATATTGAATGATACTAGCTTTCCTAGAATGAATCCCATTTGGTAATGAGGTGTTACTCTTTTAAAAAATGTCTTTAGTTTTATTATTTGCTTTCCTGCAAAAGGACTTACAAAGCTTTCACATCTTCTTGGCCAAAAGTGGCTACCTCAAAGCTTCTAATTTTATTTTTTAAGCAGCCAGCTTTGGTTGAGAGTAGTGATTCAGTCTCATTTTTAAATTTCCAGGAGATGGAGTATAATTGGCCTAGGTCGGGTCATATATCTAGACTGATAGGGTTAACTGTGGCTACAGGTAGGGTGAGGTGATTTACCAGCTTGGCTGATGGCAGCACACCCTTGTGGAAAAGGATGGGAGAGAATGGCAGTATAGACAGTTGATACATGGAACAGACACCTCGAAAGGTATCTAGTGTGGTTTTTGTATTATTTAATGTAAAATTTACAGCTGTAGCTGGCAAAATTCCAGTTTTACTGTATAGATTAAGGTTTGTTTGTGTTTTTTTGTTTTGGTAAGTATCTTTCTTACCACTAAGGCCTGGATTATCACTGGCTTTTTTATTCTCTCGATAGCAGTAGTTCCTGACCTTTTTGTCACCAGGGACTAGCTTTGTGGATGATAATTTTTCCACAGATGGGGGTGGGAGATGATGGTTTTGATATGAAACTGTTCCATCTCAGGTCATCAGGCATTAGATTCTCATAAGGACTGCACAACCTAGATCCCATGCATGCACAGTTCACAATGGGGTTTGCATTCCTATGAGAATCTAATGCTGCCTCTGATCTGACAGGAGACAGAGCTCATGGGGTGATGCTTGCTTGCCCTCTGCTCACCTCCTGCTACGTTGTCCGTGGTCCAGGAGTTGGGGCCCCCTGCTCTATAGTACATGTTTTCAGTGGTTACTTGGAACTAAGAAAGATTCTAAAGGACTCTGAGTCACCTACCACCCAATTCTCCAAAAGAGGAGGCTTTTACTCTTAGTATAGGCATACTATTGTGTATTACATGGAATTTTCAAAGAATTAGAACTTACTATTTTATATATAGTGACATTATTTTAGCCAGAATTTTGTGTTTGGAAGATACTGTTAAAAATAATTTATTAGGCTGGACATAGGGGGGTCACACCTGGAATCTCAGCAGTTTAGGAGACTGAGGCAGGTGGATTGCTGGAGTCTAGGAGTTTGAGACCAGCCTGAGCAACATGGCGAAACCCTGTCTTCACAAAAAATATAAAAATTAGCCAGGCATGGTGATGCATGCCTATAATCCCAGCTACTTGGGAGGCCGAGCTGGGAGATTCACTTGAGCCTGGGAGGTAAAGGCCACAGTGAGTTGTGATTGCACTACTGCACTCTAGCCAGGGCGACAGAGTGAGTCAGTGTCTCAAATAAACAAACACATGTATTTGTTGAGGTATAATTGACACACATACTGCATAATTGACACACATAAATTTGTTGAGGTATAATTGACACACATATTTCAAATGTGCAATTTGTTGTGTTGACATTTGTGTACACCTGTTTTCACAGTCAAGATAATCAACATATCTCATCTCCCAATTCCTCCACCTCCTGGTCTTCAAACACTCATCTGCTTTCTGTTACTGTAGATTACTGTTTTGCATTTTGTAGAATTTTATATAAATGGAATCACAGTGTATACTCTTCTCTTTGCTCTGGCTTCTTGCACTCTGCGTGGTTTTTTTTTTTAGATTCGTACATATTGCAGCTTGTATAAGTAGTTTACTCCTTTTTGTTGCTGAATAATATTTCAATATATGGCTGTATCACAGTTTATGTGTTTATCTTTAGAGTGATTTTTGGCTTTGATCTGCTTTCCTTTGTTTGGGGTAAATAAATACCTAAAGGTGAAATGCTTTCATTCTATAGTAGTTATATTTAAAAGGTTTACCTTTAAAAAGGAAGGATCAAACTGTTTTCCAGAGTGATTCTACCAGAAAGATACTTTGAGACATTTATATAGTTTAGAACCTTGCTACTTGAGTTTGGTCTGCAGATATTGCATGACCTGGGAAATTGTTAAAATGTTGAATCTTGGGTCCCTTCCTAGACCTGTAAAATCATTCTGTCTTTTTCGCAACTTCGGATCTAATTCTTGGTTATTTTCATATATAGGGATCTTGAAATTATCTGTATGGGTTATCTGTCTACTCTTAGTATTCAAGGAGTGTAAAATAATTTTAGAAATGACTTTGTAAATCAATAAGTAAATTAACTGACTATCAAATAATGCTTTTAAAAGTCAAATATCAGTAATCACCCACTGTTTTGAATTTTGTTTTTTTGCTACTATCATATCCATTCTCGAGTGAATCTTTAAGCTACATTGATGTTGTTAGTATCACCTTTCTAAATTGGTGTTGAAGATCATGGTCTTACTTAACATTAGGAAATTGTTGATTTAAAACAAGGTTTTTGAAAACCTAAAATTAGATCTGGGAACAAGAGAGTAAACATTTATTGTATTATTGAGTGGTACAAGTTAGCATTATACAACTTACAATTAAGTTTTCCAAAACTTGATTTATAGTTCAAATATTCTAGAATTATGATGTTTAGGTTAACATTTCTGCACAAGATTGTTTTCACTTATATTCCTGTTGAAGATGTCAGTTACTCAGTCTGGTAAAACCCCCCAGTCATACCTCTTCTTGATACTTCTCATAGGCAGTTAAGATAGAGCGACTATGAATGATTCAGTTCTTATTCATTTCACATTTAACACAGCTGTTTTTCAGGAGACAAAAGTCTTTACCCTGTTATTAAATTCTAAAAGGAATTTATAGTAAATGGACACTGTTTAAGTGATAAATGTTTTTAAATATAGTTTTACAGAAAAAGCAAACATCAATAATGTGACTGCTTATTTTATTGACTTTTATTTAAAGCCGATGTGTTTCCTTGGGAGGCAAAGTTAATGAAACTTATGTAATGTTACCTACAAGGCAGTATTTAGAATATTAGTAAATTGGATAGATAGCATGTTCTTTAGGCCATGTTTTTCAAATTGTCTCTAGTTTGAAAGACCAGTTTTTGTTTTTTGTTAATTTTTTTTTTTTTTAAGAAATGGGATCTTGCTCTGGGTCAGTCCAGGCTTGAGCGCAATGGCATGATCATGGCTCACTGCAGACGTCTTCCCCTGAGCTCAAGCAGTCCTCCTGCCTCAGCCTCCTGAGTGGCTGGGACTACAGGCATGCAGCACCAGGCCTAGCTGATTTTTTTATTTTTATTTTTTGTAGAGACGGGGTCTTGCTGTGTGGCCCTGCTGTGTGGCCCAGGTTGGTCTTGAACTCTGGAGCTCAAGCCGTCCTCCCGCCTTGGCCCCCCAAAGTGCTGGGATTACAGGCACGAGCCACTGCACCTGACCACAGAACCAATTTAAAAAAATTTTTTTATTTATTGCATACTAATACTTTTGTCAGGTACCATAAAAATACAGAAAAATTAAAGATGTAGAAACAACAAGTCCACAATTTTTAAATTATCAGTTTCAGCAGATAAAATTACTCTGATTGCTTTAAACCCTCCTAAATGCTTACAGTGATTTTTGTACTTCTAGAGAATTTCAGTCTGAGTAGCACTGCCTGAACTGTGGTTCTCAGATTGTAGTCCCAAATGCACAACATCATCAGACATTACCTGGGAACTTAGAAATGCCAGTTGCCTGGTTCCATCCCAGACCTACAGAATCATAAATTCCGGTAGTTTGGCCTCAGTTTCAGAATCACCTGTCGGTGTTGAAACAATATTCTGAGCTTCAGCTGCAGAATCACCTATAGGTTTTGTTTCAGCCTGTAGTGTGGCCCACACTACTGGTATCTTAAAACACCAGAATTTTTTTTTTTTTTCATTAAGCACATATATTTTCAAACATATCGATCCTCAGTTACACATATTATTTCCTAAGAATCTGACAGATTTAACTTCATAACCAGTCATGTCTTTCAGCCTTTCATTTACATAGTTGGCACTCCAAGAGAGTTTAGTTTCAACATCTATAGGTGATTCTGAAGCTGAAGCACATGAAACTTTAATAAGCCATTGTTAGACTTTTTTCTTTTCTTTCTTTCTTTCTTTCTTTCTTTTTTTTTTAAGGTTCAGAAGGTATTTCCTTCTAAAATGCTGATTATGTGTGCTTTTTTGAGTAGGAGCTGGATAGCACTCTTATAAGACTAAACTCTCTTGGAGTGCCAACAATGTAAATGAAAGACTGAAAAACATGATTAGTTATAAAGTTAAATCTGTCACAGATTCTTAGGAAATAATATATGTAATTGAGGATTGATATGTCACAGGTTCTTAGGAAATAATATGTGTAATTGAGGATTGATATGAAAATATATGTGCTTACTGAAAAGGAAAATTCTGGTGTTTTAAGTTGCCAGTAGCGTGGGTCACATTATTAAAATTCTGTTGATAGAATTGAGAAGCCTATCTTTGCTCTTCCGCAGATGAATTAAGACTTTGCCAATCAAAACTCTTCATCATTGTAAGACCTCAGGGCTGCATAGCAACTGAGTCAGACAGCCCTAAGTTGGATGTGTGGCAGGTTGTTTCAGTACAAAATAAAAGGAACTAGCACACTGTTACAGTTCAAACCACTGGAGGTTGAAATGGGAGATTGGATTCCATTTTTTTCACTTAGTGTCTTGTTGTTTGTAACTACTATGTAGAACTACAATATATATATTTTTTGTATATTGATTTTGTATCCTTCAATATTGCTAAACTCATTCTAGTGGTTTTTTTTTTTAATAGATTTCATCAGATTTTCTACATAAAGGATCATGTCTGAATAAAGGCAGTTTTACTTCTTCCTCTCTCAGTCTGGATGTTCACTCTTGCTGTTTTTTCGACTCTCCCCACTGCCTTTCTTTTGTCTGATGATTACACTGACTAGAAACTCCAGCACAGTATTGAATAGAACTGTTGAGAATGGCTATTCCGAGAAAAATAGTTAGTATTTCACTTCTGTGTGATGTTAGTTGTATTTTTTGTAATACCCATTATCAAATTGAAGAAATTATCTTGTATTTCAGGTTTTCTGTGAATTTTTGGAATGGATGTTGGCTTTTGTCAAATGCTTTCTCTGTATCTATGGAGATAATCATACAGGTGTTTGTTTTTTGTTTTTTGGGTTTTTTTGACTGAGTCTTACTCTGTTGCCCAGACTAGAGTGCAGTGGTGTGATCTCGGCTCACCCACAACCTCCGCCTCCTGGGTTCAAATGATTCTCCTGCCTCAGCCTCTGGAGTAGCTGAGACTACAGGTGCAAGCTACTATATCTGGCTATTTTTGCATTTTCAGTAGAGACAGTGTTTTACTATGTTGGCCAGCCTGCTCTCAAACTCCTGACCTTGTGATCCACCTGCCTCAGCCTCCCAAAGTGCTGAGATTATAGGCAAAAGCCACCGCGCTCAACCTCAGTTTTTTTTTTTTTAAGCTTATTAATATGGTGAGTTAGATTTATTTTGAGTGTAATTCAATCCTGCATTCCTGGAATAAGCCCTATTTGGTCATGTATTATCCTTTTAAGGTATTAGTGGATTCTGTTTGCTACATTTTTGTTTAGAGTGATTGCATTTCAGTTCATAAACAGGTATTTGTCTGTAGTTTTCTTTCTTTCCAATGTCTTTTTCTGGTTTTAGGATCAGAGTCATACTGGGCTCCTGGAATGAGTTGGGAAGTATTCCTTCCTCTTCAGTATTTTGGAAAAAATTGTGTAGAGTTAGTATTGTTTTCCTCCTCAAATATTTGGTAAAATTCACCAGTGAAGCCATCTGTTTCTCGAGTTTTCTTATGTGACGTTTTAAAGTACAGTTGTTTCTTTAATAGGTATAAAGCTATTAATCTCTTCCCAAGTGAGCTTTGATAGTTTCTTTCAGGGAATTTGTCCTTTTCAGCTAGTTGTTGAATTTATTATGAAGTTCAAATATTCTCTGGAGTGATGTTACCTCTCACTTGTGATATTGGTGATTTGTGTCTTCTCACTTTTTTCCCTAACCTGGCTAGAGGTTTATCAATTTTATGAATTTTTTTAAAAGAATTAGCTTTTGGTTTTACTGACCTTTGTCTGTTGATTTTCTGTTTTATATTTTATTGATATCTTCTTCGAACTTATTTCCTTTTTTTCTTAGAGTTTATTTTATTCTAGTTTTTTTTTTTAGGGTAGATGCTACAGCTTTTTTTCTTTTTTAATATAGGTGTTTAGTGCTACAAGTTTTTTTCCTGAATGTTGCTTTATTGACATCTTACATCCTGTTGTATTTTCATTTAATTCAGGATAGTTTCTAATTTATTTCTCTTTTGATTTCTTCTTTGAGCCATAGGTTATTAAGAAGTGTGTATTTGTATTTTATCTCTGCCTCTATATTGTGGTGTTTCAACCATTTACATTTAATATGATGTTTAGTAAGGTTAGGTATGACTCTGTCTTCTTACTCATAGTTGCTTCTCATTTTATTCCCCTCTCCCTCTTTTTCTGCCACCTTTTGGATTGACTGTTTTTGATGAGTCTCTTTTATCTCCATTCAATATTACACTGTTGGGTGCTGAATATTTTTGTATTCCTATAAATGTCCTTCAGCTTTGTTCTGGGATGCAGTTAAGTTCCTTGTAAAGGCTGGGCATGGTGGTTTGCACTTGTAATCCCAGCACTTTGAAAGGCCGAGGTGGGAGGATTGTTTGAGGTCAGGAGTTTGAGACCAGCCTGGGCAACATGGCAAGAACCTGTCTCTACAAGAGAAATTTTAAAAATTAGCCAGGTGTGATGGTGCACACTGATGGTCCCAGCTACTTGTGAGGCTGAGGCAGGAGGATCACTTGAACCCAGGAGATTGAGGCTGCAGTGAGCTGTGTTTGCACCGAAACAATCATTCAAAAGAGTTTGTGGGACGAGTGCCTGTTCCTAACAAGACTGGAAAACGTTATAATGTGTAAAGTTACTTGTAAATAGTTTGATACCTTTGGGTTTTGCTCTTTTAATTTGTTAGAGAGTCTGAAGCACTGGCCATTCTCGGGTTAATTATTCTCCACTACTTAATCAGTGTTTCTTGCTGAGTACACTATCCAGTGCCCTTTAAATTTTGAGGTTTTTGAGTCTTGTTAGGAGCAGGCACTGTTCCCTCAAACTCTTTTGGATGATTCTTTCTCCGTCCTCGGATATCTTCTTCATACACCTGTGCTGATCAGTACACTGCCAAATACTCCAGGGAACCCTCTTCAGATCTCCTGGGTTCTTTCTCTGTGCAGTTCTTTTGCTCTTTGCTATTCTGTCCAGTGAACCTTAGCTGCCTTGGTCTTCTGGACGCTGTCTCAACTCATGAAGTCTGCTGAGCTTCATGAAGCCTTCTGCCTCAGTTTATTCTCTTGCTCCATAGTATGGGAACTAACTACTGAGGCAGCTATAGGACTCACCTCATTTGTTTTCCTTCTCTTAAAGATCTCTGGCTTTCGTTGCTTGATGTCCATTGTCTTAAAACCCATCGTTTCGTTACTTTGTCAGGGTATTTTGTTGGTTGTATTAGGTGGAAGGGTAAAGTAACAGTACTAAGTCCCTGTTACTTTATCTTTTTTTTTTTTTTTTGAAATTTTAAAATTGAGAGACAATTTATATAATGTAAAATTCTATATTTTAAAGTGTACAAGTGTTTTTTAGTATATCACAATGTTGTACAACCATTACCACTATTTTGTTTCAAAACATTTCCATCAGCCCAAAAAGAAACTTTATACCCATTAATATGGGTTCATTTCTGATAAGTTAGGATTTGTTGTTTCTTTTTGTATTCCCTGTTGAGTTCTTCCTTCCACATCCCTGTTGATTTTTTTATTTTTTGAGCATGTCAAATGTCGTTCTAAAATTTGGAACTCTACAAAGGGTATGCTTAGAAAATTTTCCCCTCCCGTCCCCTCCCTTGTCTCTTCCCTCTCCTCTTCCCTGTCCCCTACGCTCCCTTCCCCTTGGTCTCACTCTGCTGCCCAGGCTAAAGTACAGAGGCAAGATCTCAGCAGCCTCAACTTTCAGGCTCAGGTGATCCTTCCACCTCAGCCTCCCAAGCAGCTGGGACTACAGGCACATGCCACCTAATTTTGTTTATTTTTTGTAGAGAAGAGGCATCAGTATGTTGCCCAGGCTTGTCTTGAACTCCTAGGCTAAGCAGTCTTCTTTCCTCAGCTTCTGAAAGTGCTGGGATTATGACGTGAGCCACTTTTACCCAGCCCCTGTTCTTTCTTATTTAAGTAGTACATGAACAGTTTTAATGATGGTTTCTTGGGTACCTGGGAAGGAAGGGCCATTTGGGCATAAAGTCTGATATATAAGTGTAAGATCAACCTTATTAAGTTGCTTAGGTGTTCACTTGATTTGTTATATGCTGATAGTGGTATATTAAAGTTTGCTACTGGTACTTGCATATCTGGTAGCTTTTGCTTCATAAAATGTTTGCTACATTACTTGCTGTAAAAATAATCACAAATGCTAAATCTCTTTTGTGAATTGTGATCTTCTGTAGCATTTTAAAAAATCATCTTTTTGTCTGGGCATGATGGCTCACGTCTGTAATCCCAGCACTTTGGGAGGCCAGGGCAGGTGGATCACTTGAGGTCAGAGTTCAAGACCAGCCTGATCAACATTATGAAACCCCATCTCTACTAAAAATACAAAAATTAGCCAGGCGTGGCGGTGTGCACCTGTAATCCCAGCTACTCGAGAGGCTGAGGCAGGAAAATTGCCTGAACTTGGGAGGCAGAAGTTGCAACGAGCTAAGATTGTGCCACTGCACTCCAGTCTGGGCAACAGAGCAAGACTCTGTCTCAAAAAAA
>NW_016107342.1:6623043-6643094 GCF_001604975.1 Cebus imitator | reverse complement strand
TTTGACTTGAATTCTACTTGTTTTGTATTAGGATCTGCTTGCATTTCTTACCATCTCCATTTACCTGGTAACCTTGTGTCCATCCCTTTATTTTTACCCGTTCTTAACCATTTTTGAGTAAGCTCACAACAATGAGCTTATTCTATTTTTTTCCTATTCCTCCTCACATTTTTAGTTGCATTATTTTTATTTTGAGGAGGATGTTTTTTGTATACAGTGTGTAGTTGAGCCTTGGATTACAAGCCAAATTGAAAACATTTTTATTTGAGTGGGTGAGTTAAATCCATTCACGTTTGTTGATATGCCTGAATATGTTTGATCTCAACTATTTCATAACATTTTATAATTTTATGGATTGTATTTGCAGTGTTTCATTCTCTTTAAAAGAAAGATGCTCTTTAAAATTACTATTTTTGTTAATTGAGAAGTCTTGAATTTTTGTTGTAGTGGTCACCTTTGTATTTATTTTTAAAAAGCCTTAGGCCGGGTGCTAGGCTTGGTGTTTCAGGTTTGTAATCCCAGCATTTTGGGAGGCCGAAGCGGGTGGATCATGAGATCAGGAGTTCGAGACCAACCTGGCCAGCATGGTGAAACCTCTTCTCTACTAAAAATTCAAAAAATTAGCTGGGCATAGTGGTGTGGACCAGTAGTCCCAGCTACTCGGGAGGCTGAGGCAGGAGAATTGCTTGAACCTGGCAGGTGGAGTTTATAGTGAGTGAGCCGAGATTGTGCCACTGCACTCCAACCTGGGGGACAGAGTGAAACTGTCTCAAAAAAAAAAGAAAATATTTAGTTATCTGTTTTGTTACTTAATCTTACTTGTTTTGTCATATTTTTAATGGCATACTTTAACTTACTATACAACAGCTGCTATATCTATACAGCTGCCATAAAAAAACAAGCTTTATTCCATGTTCTTTTTTCCCTCTTTCTCCTCTCATTTTTAGTTGCATTGTTTCACATTAGTGTGCAGATACTCGTTAGTCTTTCAGCCTTTTCCCCTCTCAAATAGCTGGGATTACAGGCATGTGCCTCCACGCCCAGCTGATTTTGTATTTTTAGTAGAGATAAGGTTTCTCCATGTTGATCATGCTGGTCTTGAACTCCCCACCTCAGGTGATCTGCCCACCTCGGCCTCCCAAAGTGTTGGGATTACAGGCATGAGCCTCTGCACCTGGCCAACTTTCAGTTTTCTTAATGCGAGGTTAGCTGTGGGCTTTTAATATATGGCCTTTATTATGTTGAGGTAATTTCCTTCTATTCCTAGATTTTTCAGTGTTTTAATCATGAAATGGTTTTGAATTTTGTCAAATGCTTTTTCTGCCTCCACCAAGATCATCATGTGATTTCCTTCATTCTGTTAATGGGTATATTACAGCGATTAATTTTCACATGTCACCCAACCTTCCAGGAGTAAATCCTACTTGGTCATGGTATATAATCCTTTTAATAGGTTGTTGAATTTGGTTTGCTGGCATTTTCTTGAGAATTTTTGCCTCACTGTTCTTTAGGGATACTGGCCTGTAGTTCCTTAAAGTATCTTTTGAGTTTGAGAATGATTTGTGTCCATCCTTTTTGAAATATTTGGTAGAATTCTCCAGTGAAGCCATCTGGTCCTAGGGTTTTCTTTGTTGAGAGGTTTTTGATTACTGACTCAGTCTTTTTAATTGTAAGACTTTTTAAGTATTCCTTTCTCTGTATCCGTAAGTTTTAGTATGTTATGTTTTTATTTTCATTTTTCTCAAGATGTTTTCTAATTTTCCTGTTATTTTTTTCTTTGACTCTTCGGTTGTTCATGAATATGTTGCTTAATTTTCTCATTTGTGAATTTTCCAGTTTTCCAGTTTTTTTTTACTATTGACTTCAAGTTTCATTCCATTGTAGTTAGAAAAGATGCATAGTATGATTTTCATTTTAAATTTAAGACTTTTTTTTCTATGTGCACTTGAAAAGAATGTGTATTCTACTATGTTGATTGGAGTGTTTGTATTATGTATGTTAGATCCAGTTGGTCTATAGTGTTGTTCAAATCTTCTGCTTCTTTTAATCTTTATCTAGGTGATCATTATTGATTGTGGAGTATTAAAATCTCCTACTACTATATTGTTACTGTCTGTGCCTCCCCTTCAGTTCTGTCCGTGTTTGTTTCTTATAATTGAGTGCCGTACTATTTGGTGTATATATAATTGTTGTATATTACTGGTGAATTAACTCATTTGTCTTTATGTGTCTTTATGTCTTTTGATGGTTTTTACCTGAAGTCTCTTTTGTCTGATAGAAGTATGGACATCTCTGCTCTCTTTTGCTTACTATGTGGAATATCTTTTTCCATCTTTTTACTTTCAGGCTGTTCATCCTTATGTCTAAAGTGAATCTTTTGTAAATAGCTTGTGGTCGGAGTCTTGTTTTTTTTTTTTTTTTTTTTTTTTTTTTTTTTTTTTTTTTTTTTTTTTTTTTTTTTTTTTTTTTTCCCCTCCATTCATCTACTCTATGTCTTGCATGCTGACTTCCTTGTGCTTCATTGATTTTTTTTTTATAGTGACATGTTTTTATTTCTTTCATTAATTTTCTTGAAGGTATTTGTAGTATGATTGTCATGGGGAGTACATAAAACATTTTACAGTGGTAACAGTCTAAAAAGTTAAAAATTTCTTTTCAGTCATATACAGAAACTACTTTTGCTTACCAACACTGAATATTAAAGTGTCAAAATTACATATTTTTGTGTTTTGTATGCATTAATATAGTTTTATGTTAGTTAATGCTTTTGTCTTTCAAGTTGTATACCAGAAATTAAAACTATTTGCATACCACACTTACAATAGTATAGGATTCTCTATTTGCCTATATATTTACCTTTACCTAAATTTTATATTTTTGCACGGTTTCTTGTTGTTGGCTTGCATCCTTTTGTTTAAACTTGAAGGACTCCCTTTAGCAATTTTTATAGGCAGGGTCGCTAGCGATGAGTCTTTACAGTTTTTACTTATCTGGGAAGGTTTTTATTTGTCTTTCAGTTTTGAAGGGCATTTTGTCAGATATATCATTCTCTTCTGACAGTTTTTTTCTCTCAGCCCTGTGGATTTATTATCCTGCTCTTTCCTGAGCTGTAGTGTTACTGCTGAGAAATGCACTGTTAAATCTATGAGCTCTCCCTTGTATATGACAAGTCATTTTTGTTTTTCTCTTTCAAGATTCTCTTTGACTTTTGACCATTTGATTATAATTATTATAATTATAATGTGTCTCGGTGTGTGTGTTGTTGGGTTATTCTAGTTGGAGTCCTTTGGGCTTCCTGAATTTAGATGTCCGTTTACTTAACTGGATTTGGGAAGTTTTTGGCCATTATTTCTTCAAGTAAGCTCTCTTTCCCCTTCTCTCTCTAACCTTCTTCATAAGCTCCTATAATGTGTATATTTGTCCACTTGATTGTGTCCCATAAGTCACTTAGGCTTTCTTCACGTTTCTTCATTCTTTGTGTTCCTCTGACTCAATAATTTCAAATGACTTGTCTTTGAATTCTCTGATGATTTGTTCTGTTTGATCAAGTCAGCTGTTGAACTTCTCTAGTAATGTTTCCAGTTAAGTTATCATATTCATCAACTTCGTAAGTTCTGTTGGATCTTTTAAAAACTAATTATTTCTTTGTTCTCATTTTGTATATTAATCATTGTATGTATGTATGTATGTATGTATTGAGACAGAGTCTCGCTCTGTAACTCAGACTGGAGTGCAGTAGTGTGATCTTGGCTTACTGCAACCTCTGCCTCCTGGGTTCAAGCGATTATCATGCCTCAACCTCCCATGTAGCTGGGATTACAGGCATGCACCACCATGCCCGGTTAATGTTAGTAGAGATGGGGTTTTGTCATGTTGGTCAGGCTGGTCTCAAACTCCTAACCTCAAGTGATCTGCCAGCCTCAGCCTCCCAAAGTGCTGGGATTACTGGTGTGAGCCACCAGTCTTGGCTTTCTGATTTTATTTACTTGTCTATCATTGTTCTCTTATGGTAGTACAATGATCTTTAAGACAGTTATTTTGAATTCTTTATTAGGTAATTCATAGATCTTTTGGGCTGTTTTCTCTATTTATTTTCTTGCTTTATTGAGCTGTTTGCCTGGATCTTTGTGTGCCTTATTTTTTGCTATGACTTGTGCATTTGAAAAAACAGGCATCTCTCCCAGTCTTTACAAACTGGTTTTGTCTAAGAGAAGACCTTAACGAATCAGTCCAGCTGGAAATTCTGGAGATACGTCTTTGTTGTACATGTAATTTCCCAATTAGAGAGATTTGCTAGTTTCTTCTTCAGATACTTAAACTCTCTTGCTCACGCTCGTCTCTGTGATACTGCAGATTCTCTGGTGCTGCCCAAGCTGCTGAGTTCTTTTGTTCTCTGCAGCTTCCAGTTTTCCAAATATGTCGGTTAAGTTAGTCCTTCAAGTCAGGCAGACAGAATTAGTCCCTTCTGCATTCCACCAGATGCCCATAATATTGGATGCATTTTCCACTCTTCCATTCCCTTCCAAAGGGAAAAGCCATGAATTGGGCATTTTCTCCTCATTACACCAAGTTGTGCTGCCTTTTACCTGCTGTGGTGCAGGTTCTCTGGTGCTACACAAAGTTGCTGAGCTCTAGTCTGTTTTCAGTGGACCCTAGATATCCGAAGTATACCAGTCCATCAGTCAGACTCCTGAAAAGCCAGAATATTGGACATATGTTTCACTCTTCTTTTTCTCTCTAGAAGCAGCAGTCATACGTTGTGCTTTTTCTCCCAATCTTGATGTGTGCTGGCTTGGGGGAAGGGCTTATCGCCTTTTAAACCCAGTTCAATGAGGATGTTCTTGGCTTCAAGCTTGCCTGGGGTACTAAAATTTCTGAACTGGTTTCTGGATTTCTCGAGGCTTTTTGGACTCTATATTGTACGGGAAGTGTGGTTGTATGGGAACAAGGTATGGGGCTTACTCATCCTCTACCTTACTCCCTTCGTTGGTATGTAACTTTGTAGTCCTTTGTTCCTAGAAGGTTTTCTTGGACTATAGTTTTAAGTATTAGTTCTGTTGATTGATTGTTCTTAGGAACTCGAATTATATGACTCATTCCTTCCTTGCCTGTTGTAAATACTGCCTGCCACCTTCTGTCTTACTCATTTTATTTCTCTCTTTATCTAATTTTCATTCAATTGGGTATTTGACCAGCTTTACGCAGCACACTTAAGGGTTTTTTGGGGTATAATTTTCATTGGGCTCCTAATAATTGTAGTCTTTATTTCTGAGATAATTTTTTTCTTCATTCGTGAGTTTAATTAACTCTTCATATTTCTTTCTAGGTCTTCCCATCCCTGCCTTTTATGTTCTTATTTTTGGAGACTCAGATTTCAGCTGATTTTTAATTTTTTTATATTTTATTTAATTTTAATTATTATTATTTTTTTTTGAGACAGAATCTCACTCTGTTGCCCAGGCTGGGGTGCAGTAGTGTGATCTCGGCTCACTGCAACCTCCACCACCCAGGTTCCAGTGATTCTTCTGTCAGCCTCTCGAGTAGCTGGGATTACAGGTGCCCACCAAGGCACCCAGCTAATTTGTGTTTTTAGCAGAGATGGGGTTTCACCATGTTGGCCAGGCTGGTTTCAAACTTCTGATCTCAGGTGATCTGCACACATCTCAGCCTCCCGAAGTGCTGGGATTATAGGCATGAGCCACTGCACCCAGCCATGTTTTTATTTTCACATTCCCAAATGCTGCTTTTGAGTTTATTAGGTTTGGAACATTTTTCTTGAACCTTTCTTCTTTCTTCTT
The DNA here is from genome assembly GCF_001604975.1 of Cebus imitator. NCBI lineage: Eukaryota > Metazoa > Chordata > Mammalia > Primates > Cebidae > Cebus > Cebus imitator. The sequence continues at coordinate 6,637,296 of NW_016107342.1, read as the reverse complement.
TCCCCAGATTGAGAGGAGTTCATCAGTAGAGATACAGCTGAATCTTGTCTTCTTGTTTTAAGATAATTGAATAGATTTATTAAATTTTCTTCTATTCATTTTTTTTTTAAGGTTTGAGATATTCACAACATTCTTAGTTCAGTGTCACCCTCTTCTGTCTGTGTAGAATGATGAGCTTTCAAGGAATAGGCAAGGAAGTGCTTTTTTCATAGCTCTTTCGAGCTAGTGTTCATAAATTCCATATCTATCATCTCTGGTTTTCTGTGGGACAGAGGGGCCTAGTATTTATCGTCTCTACTGCTCTTTTCAATTTTAGTTTCCCAGAATTTTGCTGCACTCTTGTGCTGATGGCTTATTTCATTCTCTTTGTCAGTGTGGCTTTATATGTTCATTAGTCCATTACTAATAAGTTTACATTATAAGGTGGTAGAGTATGTAAGTATAGGCATTCAGTCAGCTATCTTTAGTTGGGAGTTTAAAAATAGCAATGAAGAATCTTTGGTTATGTATGTAGCCTAACTCAATGGATATATCCTGAAAGCCAGGAAGTTGGGGCCTGAACTTAGTAAGATGGAAAAGAGCCAAACAAGTAAGGATGCAAATTTCATCCTTGTTGATTTCTACCATTATAACCATAGAACTTCCATTCATCCTCAAAAACAACAAAAAAAACACAACATATTTCTTGTCTGCATCTTGGTACTCATTGTATATGACTAAAAGTCATGAATTACTTAGTTTTTTTTTTTTTTTTTTTTAAGTCTGCTTTATTTACCATGGAATTTCATGTTTTGAGAGGAAAATAAGTAGAAAGTGTATAATGTCTTTACAAAAACTCAGAAAAATGCTTAAGTGTAATTATATAGTAGGTTTCAGAAGGATTTTTCAGAATGTCAAAGTAGCCATAAGAAGTGATTTTGTGTATCTTGGTAGAGAGGTGTTTCAATTAAAATGCAATAATTTTATAACATTAAAAATCTTACAAAAGTAATACAGATTTACTGCAGAAGATTTAGAAAATACAAAGGGCACACAGGAAAAAAATAACAATCACTTAAAAAAGGCAACCAGGGGAAATAGTAATTCATATTGCTGTTTCAGAGTTTACAAACCTCGAAGGCTACATTTGTTTAATTTTGTTACAGGCAGTGAGACCTTATCAAAACACAAATGAGTAGTTTGAATATATTAGGTTGTTTTTTTTTTTTTTAAGTTTTCACTGTGATTGACAATAAAAAATGTTATACACATATATAACTAAATACATGTTCACAAAATAATAAACTGTTTACATTCAGTAATCTCTGATTTTTTTTTTTTTTCTTTTCTTTAAAGAAAGTTGGTGGCTGTGACCTGTTGGTGCAGTTTGAAAATCATGTGATTAAATGACCTGTTAGGTTACTTTCTACCTTGTCATTTTATGTTTATAAAATTGTTACCAGTATTCATAAGTCTTTGTCTCCACTAATTAATGAGTTGTGTTTTTGATTTATGGTTACTGGGGTGCATTGAGTGTATACCTAAACCTTTGTTCAGTTTTAAAACTAAACATGTTTTGAAAACTCTCTAATACCTAATCTTATCATTATATAGCGATTTTTTTTTTTTTTTAAACGGAGGAAAGTTGCAGAGAGTTGAGTTATTCATATATGTTAGTTTTATGGTATGTTGTTACCATTGATTTCTGCAAGGGTGCTCTCTTTTCCTCTCCTCCCCTCCTCTCACTATTTTCATTTTTATTATGGAATTATCAAACATACACAAAAGTAGAGAAAAATAGTGAATCTCCATGTGTTCATCTTCTGCAGTTAATCACATATGGCCAATCTTGTTTCATGTCTACACAGTCCAAAACAGCCTGAAATTTTGAAGGGAATTACAAGACCTCTCTAGTTTCATTTATTTATTCTGTTCTCTCTCTCTTTGCTCCATTCTCCTCTCTACCCTCTCAGGCAACCAGCTAATATGTTTAATGTGTCTCTTCTGGCAAAATCTATACTGTTTTATGCACATTTCCTTTTATTTTATTTTTTTTAATTTTTTATTTTTTGGGACGGAGTTTCGCTCTTGTTACCCAGGCTGGAGTGCAATGGTGCGATCTCGGCTCACCGCAGCCTCCGCCTCCTGGGTTCAGGCAATTCTCCTGCCTCAGCCTGCTGAGTAGCTGGGATTATAGGCACACACCACCATGCCCAGCTAATTTTTTGTATTTTTAGTAGAGACGGGGTTTCACCATGTTGACCAGGATGGTCTCGATCTCTTGACCTCATGATCCANGTAGAGACGGGGTTTCACCATGTTGACCAGGATGGTCTCGATCTCTTGACCTCATGATCCACCCGCCTCGGCCTCCCAAAGTGCTGGGATTACAGGCTTGAGCCACCGCGCCCGGCCACATTTCCTTTTAATAATAATCACGTTATATCTGATTCTGTTTCTTACGAGTTTTCTGAATTAACACTGCTTTTTTTCCTTATTCACAAAATATATCACAAGGCTCTTTAAAAATTTTATTTTAAAAAAATTTCAATAATTTTGGGGGAACAGGTGGTGTTTGGTTGCTTGGAAAAGTCCTTTAGTGGTGATTTCTGAGATTTTGGTGCATCCACCACCTAAGCAGTGTGCATTGTACCCAGTATGTAGTCTTTTATTCCTCAGTCCCCTCTCATCTTTCCTGCCAAGTCTCCAGAGTCCATTATATCATTCTGTGTCTTTGCATCCTCATAACTTAGCTCCCACTTACAAATGAGAACATGTGGTGTTTGGTTTTTCATTCCTGAGTTACTTCTTTTACAATAATGGTCTTCACCTCCATCTAGGTTGCTGCAAATGCTATTATTTAATTCTTTTTGATGCCTGAGTAGTATTCCATGAGATATATATATATATACACACACACACACCACATTTTCTTTATCCACTTCTTAGTCAGTGGGCATTTAGGCTGGTCCCATATTTTTGCAATTGCGATTGTATTGCTGTATACGTGTGTGCAAGTGTCTTTTCATATAATGACTTCTTTTCCTCTGGGTGGATACCCAGTAGTGGGATTATTGAATTGAATGATAGATCTGCTTTTAGTTCTTTAAGGAATCTCCATACTGTTTTTCCATAGAGGCTGTACTAATTTACATCCCCACCAGAAGTGTGAAAGTGTTGCCTTTTAACACATCCACACCAACATCCTTATTTTTAATTTTTAAATTATGGCCATTTCTTGCAGGAATAAGTTAGTATCTCATTGCAATTTTGATTTGCATTTCCCTGACAATTAGTGATGTTGAGCATTTTTTCATTGTTTATTGTACATTTGTGTATCTTCTTTTGAGAATTGTCTATTCATGTCCTTTGCCCACTTTTTGATGGGATTATTTGTTTTTTTCCTTGCTGATTTGTTTGAGTTCCTTGTAGATTCTGAATATTTGTTTTTTGTTGGATGCATAGTTTGCAAATATTTTTTCCCACTCTGTGGGTAGTCTCTTTACGCCACCAATTATTTCTTTTGCTGTGCAGAAGCTTTTTAGTTTATTTAGGTCCCATCTATTTATCTTTGTGTTTGTTGCATTTGCTTTTGGGTTCTTGGTCAGAAATTCTTTGCCTAAGCCAATGTCTAGAAGAGTTTTCCCGATGTTATCTTCTAGACTTTTTGTGGTTTCAGGTATTAGATTTAAGCCTTTGATCCATCGTAAGTTGATTTTTGTATAAGGTGAAAGATGAGGATCCAGCTTCATTCTTCTACACGTAACAGTGCTTTTAAGATGCATCACATTGTATATGCATCTGGACTGTTGATACCAACTGTTTTGTAATATTCATGGTGAGCATCTACCACATTTTACTTCCCTACCCTCCCATTCATAGATAACCACATTGCCTCAAGCTTTCAAATACAGCAGATGCCATTTCAGCGACTGTGTTTACTTACATACCTGTGTGGGGTTTTCTTGGGGTTATATATTCAAGACAGGAGTTGCTAGTTCATACATTATGCAGATTCAGTTTGAGTAATTATCACGTTGCTCTCTGGAATGGTAGAAAGTCTGTGCTTCCATAGTCATGCATGCAGGAATTTTTATCCTCATATCCTTGCCAACACTTGGCATTATTTTAATTTTTTATTATTGCCAGACTAATTGGTATAAATCATTTCATAAGATTTTTTAAAATTTGTGTTTTTCTGATTACTAATGAATTTGTACATCTCTTCATACACTTGTTAGCCTTTTGTGTTTTTTATTCTGTAAATTGCCTGTTTATATCTTTTACTCATTTTTCCTTTAGGGTTACTTTTCCTGTTAATTTGCAGGAGTTTCTTACATATTATAGATAGTAATCATTTATAGGTTTTAGACATTTAAAGTAACATACCATTTTGTCATAAGTTTATTAACTTTGTCCATGGTATCCTTTACTGAATGAAAATTTTTAATTTTAATAAATTTCATTGAGTTTTTTTATTTTGCTTTATTCACACATCTGAAATTTTAAGAAGTTTTTTGCTCTTAATAGCAGAAAGATACTTGTTTTTTTTTCCTTCTGTTTATGATTTACTTTACATGTTTAGATATATACAGATATTGTAGGTTTAGTTTCAGACCACCTCAATAAAGCTAATGTCATAATAAAGCAAGTCACATGAATATTTTGGTTTCACAGTGTGTATAAAAGTTGTGTTTACACTATACTGTGGTCTATTAGGTATGCACTAGCACTATGTCTAAAAAAATATTCATTCCTTAATTTTAAAATGCCCTATTGCTAAAAAGTGCTTGCAACAGTCATCTGAGCTTACAGTTATTCATAATCTTTGCTGTTGGAGGGTCTTGCCTTGATGTTAATGGCTAGACTGATCAGGGTAATGTTTTCTAAAGGTTAGGTGGCTGTGGAAGTTCCTTATAATAAGACATTAATGAAGTTTGTTCCATCAGTTGACTCTTTTCATGAAAGAGTTTCCTCTAGCATGTGATGCTGTTTGGTAACATTTTACTCACAGTAGAACTTCTTTTAAAATTGCAGTCTTCTCAAACCCTGCTGCTGCTTTACCAACTTTGTATAATGTTCTGAATCCTTTGTTCAGCAATGTTCACAGCATCTTCACCTGCAATGAATTCCATCTCAAGAAACCACTTCGTTACCCATAGGAAACAGCTCCTCTTCTGTTTAAGCTTTATGAAATTGCCAAAATTCAGTCACATGTTCTGAACAGGCTCCACTTCTAATTCTAGTTTTCTTGCCATTACCACCACATCTTCAGTTACTTCCATTACTAAACCCTTGAATCCCTCGAAGTCATCCATGCAGATTAGAATCCCCTTCTTTCAAACCTCTGTTAATGTGGACATTTTGACCTCTTTCTATGAATCATGAATGTTCTTAATGACGTCTAGAATGGTGAGTCCTTTTCAGAAGGTTTTCAGCTTACTTTGCTCAGATCCATCAGAGGAATCACTATTTGTGGCAGCTGTTGCCTTACAAAATATATTTCTTAGATAAAAACTTGAAAGTCAATATTACTTTTGATCCATGGACTGCAGAATGAATGTTGTCTTAGCAGGCATGAAAATAGCATTAATCTCCTTGTTCATCTCCATCAGACCTCTTGGGTGACCATATGCATTGTCAAGTTGTTGTACTTTTTTTTTTTTTTTTTTCTCTGAACAGTAGCTTTCAACAGTTAGCTTATTCAGTGAACCTGTAAAGCACAGGCAGAGTAGATTTAGCATATTCTTAAAGGCCTTAGGATTTTTGGAATGGTCAATGAACATTGGCTATAGTTAACATCACCAGCTGGATTAGCCCCTAACAAGAGTCAGTCAGTTCTCTGAAGCTTTGAAAGCAAGCATTGACTTTTCCTCTCTAGCTATAAAGCCCTGGATGACATCTTCTTCCATTAGACGGCCGTTTCATACACATTGAAAATCCGTTGTTCAGTGTGGCCACCTTGGTCAATGATCTTAACCAGATCTTCTGGATAACTTGCTGACTCTTCTCCATCAGCACTTGCTGCCTCACCTTGTATTTTTATGTTAGGAGATGGCTTTTTACCTTAACCTCATGAGCCAATCTCTGCTATCTTCTTTTTTTTTTCTGCAGCCTTTTCACTTCTCTCGACCTTCATAGAATTGAAGAGAGTTATTAGTGCCTTGCCCGGGATTAAGCTTTGGCTTACGGGAATGTTGTGTGGCCAGTTTGATTTTCTATTCAGACCCCTGAAACTTTCTCTGCCTCAGCAGTAAGGCTGTTTCACTTTGTTATTATTTGTATTTTTACTAGAGGTGCACTTAGTGAACTTAAAAGAAGCAGAAAATGTGGCTTTATAATATTTTGTGATTTCTAGTAGGCAAGTCTCCATTCTCATTCCACATTTTCTGCTTCTTTTTAAGTTACTTAGCTATTCTTAGACTTCTGATCCTTAGTTAAATTTCAGGACATTTTTCTTGAATATACTTATGCTTTCTTGATTTAACTTAACCTGACAAAATGCCAAAGAGATGCTGTGATGTAGTATAGATGATTATTTGGGGAAAAGCAGATATGACTTGATTGCATTTGACCAAACTTGGTCCTTCTTGTGAGAGTCCCAGTAAACTGCCCTGGCTTACCGTTCACTTGCCTATAGCATAACAAGCTTGTTTCTCCGCTTCCTCTTACTGTATTTCTTTTATTTCCCATTTGTTTTTATATCTCTGTCTCTCTGCTTTCTTTAACAGTAATTACTGGCAGAAGATCATTACTGTAATTCTCTTCTCATTATTTGATATCTATAACCATCACCTCCCTTTTAAAGTACTAGTTATAATCAAACAAATCTGTGCATTTTGCATATAATGGACCTTCGGTTTAATTTTGTTTATGTCTTGCTGAACAAAACTTTTCTTTTTGCATGGCTGCACTAATTCTTTTTGTATAATAACATTTCACATGCCCTAAAGCCTTGAATGAAATTAAGATCTTCTAATTTCTTGTACTCTATACTACTTCAAAAAAAAAAAAATGATGTAATGGGATTAAGAATTTTGGCTTTAGGCCGGGCGCGGTGGCTCACGCCTATAATCCCAGCACTTTGGGAGGCCGAGGCGGGTGGATCACGAGGTCAAGAGATCGAGACCGTCCTGGTCAGCATGGTGAAACCCCGTCTCTACCAAAAATACAAAAATTAGCTGGGCATGGTGGTGCACGCCTGTAGTCCCAGCTACTGGGAGGCTGAGGCAGGAGAATTGCTTGAACCCAGGAGGCGGAGGTTGCGGTGAGCCGAGATCGCGCCATTGCACTCCAGCCTGGGTAACATGAGCGAAACTCCGTCCCAAAAAAAAAAAAAAAAAAAAAAAAGAATTTTGGCTTTGCATATATATGTATGTCCTATATTGTATTTCTGTTTTGTTACTTAGGGCTGTTTGAACTTTAACAACTTATGAAACATCCTTATGTTTCAGTTTCTTTATATGTGTTTTGCATAGCCTGACATATAGTCGGAATCCAGTAAAGATTTCATTTATTTATTCAGTTAATGTATATTAAGCAGCCTCTAAGTTTGGCTATTGTACTAGGCATTAGGGATAAGAAATTAACAAAACAAGCAAAAATCATTGTCCTCTTGGAACTTACTTCATGCTAGGGGGAGATGGGCAATAAACACATGAGATCTTTACTATATTGGATGTTGCAAAGTGGTATGGAGAAAAGTAAAGCAGGGAAGAAATGCTGGGGGAGGAATACTCTTTTAGATTAAAAAAAAAGTCGTGGAAGACTTCTCTGTTAAGATAAGACTGGAAGCAATTTTGAAAGACCATTGGATATACAGAAACAGCAAGATCAGTGTGGCTAGAATTAAAGATTGTAGAGGAGAGAGGTCAGGAATGAGGTAAGAGAGATGCAGAGTCTTGGAGGTCATTGAGTGATTTTGAACCTTTATTCTGAATAGGATGGAGATCAGAAATCCTTTAGGGAGTGGGTGACATGACCTGATTTACCTTCCAAAAGGTAAAACTGCTTCGTTGGGAATGGGCCACTGTGGGGAAAGGAGGAAGTAGTGAAAATTCTATTTAGAAGATTATTTCAGTAGGTCGTGGGAGTAATGAAGTCATTAGAATCTGGATATATGTTATAGGAACTGTTCATTTAACCTCTATTTAAGAATATTTTTTACCTGGTAGTAATAAAATTTGTTGAACATAATTTTTATCTTTCTTTGAATTACTCAGAATTTTGTACTGTTAAAGTTTTAGATACACTAATGCAGAAGATACTTAAAATCTGTGATATAAGTTTATTTCCTGTAACATGGAATTTTTCTTCTGGTAGTGGTGACAAACACCTCAATTAATTTAGCAAAACAGATTAATAATTTTTTTGTAATTGAAATTTTATATTCTAGTTTGTGAGTATATAATTTTAAAAAAAACTATACTTATGAAAATCGTAATAATCTAGGTTGATATCAGTATGAGCCACAAATATTAAGAGAGAATGATGGCAGTGTATCTATAGGTCTTTGCAAAGGAGCTATTTATAATTGATTCTTAAAGCACTTTGTGATTATTACTTTTAAATAGAATTATGCATTGGTTAATATTACCAAAACAACTTATGTTGCCTACTTTACATTTTCCAGGAACATCATTTACAGCGAGCGATTTCAGCACAGCAAGTGTTTAGAGAAAAAAAAGAGAGCATGGTCATTCCTGTTCCTGAGGCAGAGAGCAACGTCAACTATTACAATCGCTTGTACAAAGGAGAGTTTAAACAGCCAAAACAGTTCATTCATATTCAGCGTAAGTTTGTTAATTCATTGTTTTCTGTTTGTACTTTAAATTTATCAACCAATGGAAATATTTTCTCTTCTTTTGCTTAAAGAATTGTAATTTTTTAATTTATGCACACTAATTAATAGAAATGTTAAACATTAAAGAATAAACTCTGTGCTTACATCTGAATTTGGAAATCATTTTGAGTTTTAAGTAACATTTGGAACATTTGATATTTATGTAGTATAGGATTTTGTATAGCATTTATACTTTATTACACAGCTAAAAGGTGGTAGATTACTATGCCCAAATGAGATTTACTGTTCTGTTTTGTTTTGTTTTGTTTTGTTTTGTTTTGTTTTGTTTTGTTTTGTGACAGAGTCTCTCTCTGTCCTCCAGGCTGGAGTGTAGTGGTGCGATCTTGGCGCACTGCAACCTCTACCTCCTGGGTTTAAGCAATTCTCCTGCTTCAGCCTCCTGAGTAGTTGGGATTACGGGCACCCGCCACCACACCCAGCTAACTTTTATATTTTTAGTAGAGACAGGGTTTCACCATGTTGGCCAGACTAGTCTCAAACTCCTGACCTCAGTGATCTGCCTTCCTTAGCCTCCCCAAGTGCTGGTATTACTGGCATGAGCTATTGCTCCCAGCTGGGATTTACTTTTAAAGGCCCAGTGGCCCTAATGCCTAGGAAGTAGGGTTAGTCTTCTGGAATTTTTCAGAATTAGATCTAATCCCTTTACTTTCATGTCGTTTTTATTAAAGAATGCTGTGTAGTTCTGCCTCCTTAATACTCTTATTTTTCTCCCACTTTTAATTTCTCCCAAATTACTCTTTTAATTTCTCCCAAATTAAAAATAATTTAGTATTTAAATTATTACCACCTCTAGGGTGAAAACTTTTAACAGTTTCCTGTTACATTTACTGTCCTTCCTCCATCTCCTGTCCCTATGCTTTTTTTTTTTTTTTTTTTTTTTTGAGAGGGATCCTCGCTCTGTCACCAGGCTGGAGTACAGTGATGTGATCTCGACTTACTGCAGCGTCCACCTTCCAGCTTCAAGCGATTCTCTTGCCGCAGCCTCCCTAGTAGCTAGGATTGCAGGCGCTGGCCACCATGCCCCGCTAATTTTTGTATTTTTAGTAGAGATGGGGGTTTCACCATGTTGGCCAGGATGGTCTCGATCTCCTGACCTCGTGACCTGCCGGCCTCGGCCTCCCAAAGTGCTGGAATTACAGGCGTGAGCCACAGTACCTGGCCCCCCATACTCTTCTAATCTAGCTTCTCTCCGCAAAGCCTGTCTGCGTCTAAGTAGTCTTCCTAAATTGTCAGTCTGATCAAATGATGCCGTTGATTAAAATCCTACTGTTCTTTAACTTCTAGAGTAGGATTTTTCAGCTGATTCTGCAGAATAGTGTCTTGTTATCTTCTCAGGTGTATAAAAAGGAAATGTTGGATAGCTTGTTAAAATAGAGATTCCAAGGCTCAGCATCTGGCCTACCTGAAGTACCCACCTATCTGAAGACCTACCTGTATGAGAATCTCTGGGTACACAGTCTGGTGATTTGTATTTTTAAGAGTTTCCCATGTAATTCTGAAACATCACCAGCTTTAAGACTGACTATAAGATTTACTTTTTTATTGATTGTAAGATACACTGTTTTCATCTTTGCAATGATATTGCATCTTAAATTGCTGTTGTTCAGGATTGAAGTCTTGATCTTCTAAAGAGAATTTTCATTTGTTTCTGCCAGGCATTTGGAGACATTACCAGCCAGAGACCACGTTAAAGTCTTTGCTTGTGTTTTTGGACCACGATGTTAACTTAAATTTAGGCTGCAGATCTGCTCAAGGTTGAGTTCTTGGGGAGATTTTTTGCTTCCCCGTTCTACCTAAGGGCAAGTGAGAAATACAAAGTTCTTTGCTTTCCCTTTCTGCATGGCAAATTTATTTCTTTAATCTGACACTGAGGATGTAGCCTTTCGGTAATGCAGCTTTATGCAGTAGCATTCTATTCTAATATTCAGGCCCAAGCATAAAGCTTTTTTCTTTCTTACGGTGCATGTAGTAACATGTCTTGTAATTCGATGGCAATTTAGATTTGATAGAATTCAATAATAGTCAGATTCTCTAGTATGAATGTTAGGTCCTTTGTAATTTGTTTCCTGCTTTCTCCTTTAACCTCATTTATTTTTGCTCTTCCCTTCACTCTGTGTACCACAGGGACTACTGAAAGTTACTTACATTCACCTTATTTCGTATTTAACATTTCCTTACATGTGCTATTGAAGTCTTCTTTCCCTTCCTATAGCTCATTAAAGACACAATTCCCTTATGAAAACCACCTTGACTTTTATTACTGCACCTGTTTTCTTTGCTTATCACAGTATCTTTTACATACTTCTATTAGAGGACTTACCATAGTTTATTGCAATTATTTGTAACCATTCTTCCTCTCCTTTTAGACTGTGAGCTCCTTGAGGGCAGGAACTATATATTTTATTTTCTTCTTTGTCTTCAGAGTAATGTGCTTGGCTTATAGATGCTCAGTAGATAATAGGTTTGTTGAATGAATTGTTTTAAAATGGCTTTTAAAAGGCTTTTGGTGGTAGAGCCATTTTCAAGAGATTCTTTTCTCTGAAATAGTCCAGAGAAACACACATGCAAAAATTATTTATGTAACTTTTTTCTTCTTTTGAGTCCGATTAGCTTACTACTGAATTTACCTTTACCTTCTATCAGTCAGGAAGGAGATAACTATTCATAATAGGAATTTTAAGGGTCTTTCTTAATCCAAAGTATCAGTTATTTTGTATTTTGATAATATTGGAGCTAGGCAGCAAGACCATTTGTAAGAACCATTCTAGGAAACCAAGAACTGAAAATCGGGTGTAACTCATTTGGGTCAGGCCCACTGAATACAATAAACATTATTCTTGTGTTGATTTTTTTCATTTCATTTTATTCTATTATTGTAAAAAACAATAAAAATAATAGAAAATTATTTTACCTTTCACTTTTTCTTTTAGCTTGTCAGCATATACTGTATATTCTACAATATCATACTGTACATACAATTATTCTGCCTTTCTAGTAATATTTTAAGTTTCTCAGATTTTTATATTTAGTCTCTGTCATTTAAAATGCATATACAGTTATCCATCAGTTTGATATTTCACAATTTGCTTATTGGACTTAAGCAAAGATTAAGATTATCTGTACTAGATTTTAAACTCATGTTATTACTGGTTTTTTTCAAGGAAGGTTAAAAAAATTTTTTTTGATGTAACTTTTTGCTAAGCCTTTAAGGAGTTTCAGAAAATCTCACTCTGGATTTTTCCTTTTCTTATTTTAATGATAGATTAGAGAGACTACCCATTTACTTGGCTACAAAAAAACATTGTAAAATTATCACAGTAGGGTGGCCTTGTTCAGGTTCATCACATACTTGCCTGGGCTTTGGCAGAAGCCTCCTTATTGCCCTAGTCTTAATAACTTCCAATCCATCATCCACTGCCACTGTGATCCCACAAAATTTTTGGGCCGGGCACGGTGGCTCACATCTGTGATTCCAGCACTTTGGGAAGCTGAGGTGGGCAGATCACGAGGTCAAGAGATCGAGACCGTCCTGGCTAACACAGTGAAACCCCGTCTCTACTAAAAATACAAAAAATTAGCCAGGTGTGGTGGCATGCACCTGTAGTTTCAACTACGTGGAAGGCTGAGGCAGGAGAATCGCTTGAACCCAGGAGGCAGAGGTTGCAGTGAGCTGAGATCCTGCCCCGGCACTGCAGCCTAGGTGACAGAGGAAGACTCTGTCTAAAAAAAAAAAAATCAGTGACTCTCTGTTAGGATAAAATCTTAACATCTTTGTATGATGTATAAGGCACTCTTTTGTACATGTCCAGCCATGTGTCCCTGTGTTTTTCCACTATGACACCAACCTTATTGAAATGAACTGTTTGAGGGTCTTTTTCCTCCTCTACACTGTAAGCTCCTCAGGAGCAGGGGCTTCATCTCATGTACTTTAGTATTTTTATTACCTAGTACAGTCCCAGAGTGTAGCCTCAATACACTTTTCCTTCCTAATTTCTTTAATCCAACATGCTTTAAGCTGCAATAATAACGAGGTCTTTGTAGCTCTTTGAGTATGTCTTATTTTGTTATGACTTCACATAACCTTTTACTTCTCCGCTGGTTAAAATACAACTTGCCTCCAGGATTACCTTTAGGAGCCTTTTCCTGACTTCTCTCAGCATTGTTCTTGGCACTGTTTGCCCCACCCCTCCTGTGTCGAGTGCACACTTTCGTTGTGGTACTGACCACCTTTGGTTGTTATTGTTCGCCCTCTGTTGGGCAAAGTTTATTGAGAGAAGGGACTTTTATTTTCTTTGAATTTCCCTACCTTGTACAATACTTAATAGCATGTGGTTAGGTGTGCAGTTAAATATTTGCTGAATAAATAAATGAGTGAAAGAATTAATGAAATTAAAAGGATATACTCCATCACATTTTTGAGCCATCAATGTTTGTTGGACTCAAAATTGTACACAGAATCACATATAAGGCTAAAATTAGTGCATACAGTGAAACTGAGCAACCCACTGTGTTAGAAATTAAAGGGTGAGTTCTGTTATTCACCAAATGTTAATTTAGGCCAAAAAATGCCAAGAAGGAGTTGGGAGTGGATTAACTCTAATCTGATATGGAAGTGAGATACATTCTTGTTCCTTCCTGTCCCTTTCAGTAGCAGTTCTCCATAGTTACCCTTATTGGCATTATGCAGAACTTAGTTAATCATAATACATTGAGCTGTTCTTACCAGGTGAGAAGCATCTTGAAGGCACATTGTCTTTGATGACCCAAGATAGTAAAACTTCAGTTGTGTGACACATGCAGAAAAAAATGCTACCTCCATTTTACTTTTATTAAACGACATTTAATTTGAGTACCTCAGCTCAAATGTTATAATTTTCATTCCTCGTGGAGTTCAGTAATTTTATTAAATTCAGGACCCAAACTATTCTCTTTAAACTTTGTTTACATTTGTATAATTTATTTAATATGGTAACATTTTTACAGTTAATACTAAATATCTCAGAATTGTAGAACATGAAGGAACTTGACAATGTTCCCCCCCCCCCGCAAGACTGAGTCTTGCTTTGTTGCCCAGGCTGGGAGTGCAGTAGCGTGATCTCGGCTCACTACAACCTCCACCCCTCAGGTTTAGACATTTCTCCTGCCTCACCCTCCAGAGTAGCTGGGATTACAGGCACGCGTCACCATGCCTGGCTACTTTTTGTATTTTTAGTAGAGACAGGGTTTCACCATGTTGACCAGGCTGGTCTCCAACTCTTGACCTCATGATCTGCCCACCCCCGCCTCCCAAAGTGCTGGGATTACAGGCGTGAGCCACTGCGCCCTTCTAAAGTTAATTTGTATCCAGTTTTGAACTCAGTTAAATAGTTCTTGGTAGCAGGACTCTCATTTCTTTCTTTTTTTTTTTTTTT
>NW_016107342.1:6597806-6622878 GCF_001604975.1 Cebus imitator | reverse complement strand
GAGACGGGGTTTCACCATGTTGACCAGGATGGTCTCGATCTCCTGACCTCGTGATCCACCCGCCTTGGCCTCCCAAAGTGCTGGGATTACAGGCTTGAGCCACCGCACCCGGCCGGACTCTCATTTCTTATTTTGAAATGAAAGTTTACTTCTCCCATCTCATTCCCCTAGTCTTAACAAACACAAAACAGTAGACTATCTTGACTGGAAGAAGAGTTCAGGAGAAAGGATAGGTGGAGTAGTAACTTCTTGTCAGCTGTCAGATAGGGAGAGGAATGCACTCAAAGGGAATTGAAATCTGTTCCTGTCTGCTTCCAAGATTTTAAGCCCTGACAAAATGCCTGTGTGTGTATACTTCTGTACATTTCTGTATATTTCTGTGCACTTGAAGCTGGCTCCTTCTCAGAGTGATGAAGCTGACTGTTGTCAAATCTACATTGGAAAAGAAAAAAAATTACAGTTACCAACATAAAGTAGACCTGTGTATACCACTAGGTTTTTCAGCATGGTTAAATTAGATGCTAGCCTAACGTCCAACTTCAGTCTCATTATCCTTAGAATGTCTTTTGATATTCTCTGCGTTATATAAAAAATGGTAATTGACCTGTTCTTTCAGGGCAGACATATTTTGATTGGAAAGAGTTGGGAAAGATTCAGAACAAATGAAGAGCACTGTTTTGTTTATACAGTAAAACTTTTTGGTAAAAAGGATACATTCCAGGAACATCATTTTCTTAAATGCTATTGGATCTGTATTAAGAAATTGAGTATAAATTCCATGAAATGACATCACACATTCAAATAAATAAGGACTGGCAAAAGAATGCCATGGGTACAGAAGCAGATTGTATATCAGATTTGTGGCTGGATCTCAATTTCAGCTGATGAGACAGGGACAGGGAACAAGGCCAGGCCCTGAGAGCAACGCACATTCAGATCAGGTAGCTCTAAGGATATTCCTCCCTCATCAGATTGTGCACTAGCCGTCACCATGTCCTATTTTTGGGCAAAACTGTGAGTGTGGACATTGGGGCTGAAGTGTTAGAGCTGTATCTGGATAGGTAATAATCCAGGAAGGAGGAAAAGCCTCCAAACCCAGAAGATAATCGACATGAAAGGAGGTCAGGCACAGTGGCTCACACCTGTAATCCCAGTATTTTGGGAGGCCGGCGTGGGAGGATCAGTTGAGCCCAGAAGTTGGAGACTGGCCTGGACAACATAGTGAGACCCTGTCTCTATAGGGGGAAAAGAAGATAATGCCAGACTTTTGGTGAAAAGGCAAACTAATCATTGGGTAGTTTGAGATAGAAGAAAAAGAAGGCTGAGTTTAAAGGAGAACGCCCCTGCAGCCTATGTGCATTTATTTATGTCCACTTTTCAAGAGAAAAGAAAAAGGGATTTGTAGTGACTTAGAGTAAAATACATTATAATACATTAAAGACCATGGTTAAAGAAATCAGGGAGTGAATAAAGACACTATAATAGGTAAATTTGGTGTGTAATGGCACATATTTTCAGCATGTTGTAATTGCAAAATGTAAAAGCAGGATTGGTCATAAAGGGTGCGTGATTCTTGGCATTCAAGCATTTGAACCCTTTTATCGAGCCTCCCAAAGATATTCTGAGGTAACCCAGCAGACCTGATTGTGTTAGTAGGAGTTACCAGATTAGGCCTTCAGCATATTCACCTAGCAACTAACATCTCCATAAATGATTCTCCAATGATGCCACACTCCCCTGAGAGTACCTTACAGCATCTTGTTTCTTTCCCTACTTTAAGGGAGGGACTAAAGGAAATTTGCCTTCCCTTCTTAACCCAGTAACATAATTCCATGGGCTGTCTACCTTTAAAATTATTTTCTCATATGTTTATTTCTTGCAAGTTTTAAAGAAATCGAAAGCTTTTTTCCACAGTTACGGGTAAAAGATAAAATAACGTTTACTGACCTCTGTATTTATGTCCTGTTATAGTTTGCATATATATTTTTGTATGCTAAGCCAGTTATTGCTCAGAGGAGCCTTATGAGACAGCTAATATATTTTTTCCATTTAAAACTTAAGATTAAAGAGCCCAGGGTAATGCAGCTAGCAAGTAGAAGAGTCAGAATTCTAATCCAGGCCATTGGCTCCAGAGTGTGTCTGTTTAACTGTTTTATACTGCTTCTTAGTCATAGTTCATCATTGCAAGTTGCAAATGCTTCTATACATTAAACGTAGAAATTCATTGCCATTCAAAAAGGGTTGGTAATAGAATGAATAATGGATTCAGTTTTTTGTTGTTGTTGTTTTCAGTGGATGAATTGCAGGGTAGAGGCAGATTGCCTGCTGATAGAAAAGGTAGATGCATATAACTGTAATGACACACTCTTCTCATTTGGCCTGGAAGGGGATTAATTAATGGAAGAGCACTATGAATGGGTCAGAGAAGAGGTGCCAGACAAAAGGAGAAACTTGAAGAAAAGGGAACCATGAGAGTAATACAAGCATGCGCTTCATATTTTACTGTATTGCCTAGAGTAGTGAGGAGCTCTATTGAAAGGGAGTGAATTTTAGATTTTGGGAAAGCCTAAGATTCAACTTTCAAATGAACCTTGTGAATTTTATAAATCAGAGACATTAGAGGGAGAACCACTAGGGCAACAATATGAGCTGAGTCTTAAGTGCTTCCATTCAAACACATGCATGCATGTGTGCACACATATATTATAAGAACACAAAATAAGAGGATCAGCCAGGACCTTTGGGTTTTAGGAATTAACTGAGCAGAGATAGAAAACCCATTCTAGTGCCTTTGGGTATACTGGTTTGCTGTCAAGTCCAACCTATCTTTGAAAATAATCCCACAATTTGAATAAAGAGAGGCCCAAATTGGGAAAGAGTGTGTGACCGTTATTGATTTCTAAGCCTCCAACTATAAGCACCATGCCTGACAAAAAATAAGATTTGCATTCAATGAAATTGGACCACATAGGACCTTAGTCAAGTGGGCTTTATTTTCTCTGTATGTTAACAAACCAAAAAAGGTTACTGTACCTTTCATGGTTTTAGAGGAGGCTAAAATAGATAACAGGTGATAATGAGGGAATGAAAAGCATGATGCTGTTGCTTTTTAAACAATCTAGGATAATTTAGTATTAAAAGAATTGTTTTCTCAATAACATTGTTCTTAATAAAGTTAAGTTGCAGTACATACACGATCCTCCCTCTATGGAGTTGAGTAAAGCCACTCCCACCCACACAAATTGGACCTTGTTTAAAAAAGTTTTCTCATTACTGTCTTAAGAATCTCCTGTCTCTCTGATAGAAACTAAGAAAGTAACTTTTTTTTTTTTTGAGAAGCTGACTTTCATTCTCTGATTATAATGAAAAGTTAAATATTAATTGCAGAAAAATTAATAATTCTGTCTCCCAAAGATAATGCAAATAAAAGTTGCCTTTCTCTTTTTTAAATAAAGCATTATACCCTGTGTATGCATGCGTGTGTGTGTGTGTGTTTGTGGCTTTTGCTTTTTTCACTGTCTATCGTAGAGTAAGCATTTTTCCGTTGTAATCAAGTAATTTTAATCATCTTTGGAAGCTGTAAATTATTACAAGGAATTAGCTTTGTATCCTTCAGTAGTCAGCAGGAATTTGTAAGAGGGCCAGTACTGAAGGTTTTTTTACCTTAATTATCAAGAAGTTTTAGACCCCAGATTATTAGTTAACTAGTTTGTTTTTGTTTTTCTTTTTTCGAGAGTTTCACTCTTGTTGCCTAGGCTGGAGTACAATGGCATGATCTCAGCTCATCGCAACCTCTGCCTCCTGAATTCAAGCAATTCTCCTGCCTGAGCCTCCCGAGTACCTGAGATTACAGGCATGTACCACCATGCCTGGCTAATTTTGTATTTTTAATAGAGATGGAGTTTCTCCATGTTGGTCAGACTGGTCTTGAACTCCTGACCTCAGGTGATTCACCCACCTTGGCCTCCCAAAGTGCTGGGATTACAGGTGTGAGCTACTGCACCCGGCCTATGAGAAGTAAACTAGTAATTTGAATTAGTGAAATATGAATTTGTATGTCAAGGAAAAATAAGATTTTAGGCTTTTTAAAAAACCTTATTTTAGATTTACAAAAAAATAATAACAAAGTTTCCATATGCTACCCCTGCACACTTTTTCCTATTATTAATGTATTAGCACATTTGTTACAGTGAATTATGTTATTATTAATTAAAGTTCATAGTTACAGTTTGCTCTTTGTATTATACAGTTTTATGGATTTTGAAAAATATGTAACATTATGGGTCTGTCATTACAGTATCCTACAGAATAGTTTTATCACTCTAAAAGCTCTCTGAACTTCACTGGTACATTCTTCCAAATCCCAGGTGACCACTGATTTTTTTTTGTTCTCTTTAGTTTGCCTTTCCCAGAATGTCATATAGTTGGAATTATGTAACACATAGCCTTTTCAGATTCTTTCATGTCTTTTTGTTGCTTGATAGCTCATTTCTTTTTATCACTGAATAATAATATATGGATATATCATAGTTTTTCCATTTACCTATTAAAGGACATCTTGATTGCTTCCAGTTTCACAGTTATAAATAAAACTGCTCTAAACATTTGTGTTAGGTTTTTGTGTGCCTGTGAGTTTTTGGCTGAATTGGGTATATGCTTAGGAGCACAATTGCTGTAAACATGTTTAGTTTTATAAGAAACTGCCAAACTACTTTTTAAAGTGGCTGTACCATTTTGCATTCCGACTGCTGGTGAATCAGAGTTTCTGTTGCCCTGCATTCTTATCATTTGGTTTTGTCAGTTTTTGGATTTTAACCATTTTACTAGGTGCGAAGTAGTATGTCACTATTGTAACTTGCTGTTCCCTGATGACATAGGATATTGATCACCTTTTTATTTGATTGACATTTATATGTCTTCTTTAGTGAGGTGTCTGTTCAGATCTTTTGCCCATTTCTTTGTTGGATTGCTTGTTCTATTGTTGAGTTTTAAGTGTTTTTTATGTATTTTAGATATAGGTCCTATATAGATCTATAACTAACCAAGTGATGGAAGTTTTTTTCTTTCTAGTTTTCATGCATTATGAAAATATAATTTTTAAATTTAAAAGTTAGGCTTGAAAAAGGATTTTTATTTTCTAAGCTTTAAAAATTAATATATGTATTTAATAAGTGACTTAAAATTTTTAATAATTTAATATTTATGTTTATATATCCATGAGTATACCTTTTTTACCCAAATATATATTTGTTTATAGTAATAATGAATCTATATATATAATTTAAAAAACGAATATGCTTTTATTTTTTAGAGCAACTTTAGGTTTACAGCAAAATTAAACAAAAATTAGAGTTCTGCCAGGTGAGATGGTTCGTGCATGTAATCCCAGCACAAGTTAGCTGGATGTGGTGTTGCGTGCCTGTGGTCCCAGCTACTTGGGAGGCCTCTGAATTGGGAAGATCACTTGAGCCCAGGAATTGGAGGCTGCAGTGAGCTATGATCCTACCACTGCACTCCAGCCTGGACAACAGAGACCTTATCTCCAAAAATAAAAAGAGAGCTCCCATATACCTCCTGTATCTGTGCATGTGCACACATGCATGGGCACACACACACACACACACACACACACACACAAAATCTCCACCACTGACATTCCCCACTACGTGTTTTATTCAGTCTCTCTTTTTGTCTTAGCCTGGCTAGAGGCTTATTGATTTTATTAATCTTTTTAAATAATCAGCTTTTGGTTTTATTGGTTTTTTTTTTCTGTCGATTTCCTGTTTTCAGTTTTATTGATTTCTCTTTTTTTTCTTTTCAACTGCTTGCTTTGGATTCTACTTGCTCTTCTCGTTTTCTAAAATGGAAGCTTAGATGATTGATTTTAGATCTTCTTTCCCAATATATGCAGTCAGTCCTGTACATTTTTCTCTAAGTACTTCTTTCTCTGTCTCACAAATTTTGGTGTGATATTTTCATTTTCATTCAGTTCAGAATATTTTAAAATTTCTTTTGAGATTTCTTCTTTGACCCGTGTGTTATTTTAAGTATTGTATTTCAAATACTTGGGATTCTAAGTATTTTGAGATTTTCCAGCCATATTTTTGTTACTCATTTCTATTTTAGTTCCATTGTGATCTTAGGACACATTTTGTATCATTTCTACTCTTATAAATTTATTATTGTGCTTTATGGCTCAGATTGTGGTCTTTCTGATGAATGTTTACATGTTAGTTTTAGAAAATGTGCATTCTGCTCTTTTTGTATGCAGTGTTTTGTAAATGTCAATTAGATCAGTTGACTGATGATGGTGTTCAATTCAAGTATGTCCTTACTAATATTTTGCTTGCTATATCTGTTCATTGTGATAGAAGGCTATTAAAATCTCCAGCTACAATAACGGATTCATCTGTTTTTCCTTGCAGTTCTATCAGTTTTTGCCTCACATAGTTTGTTGCTCTGTTGTTAGGCACATACACATTAAGGATTGTTATGTCTTCTTGGAGTATTACTTTTAGCATTATGTAATGTGCCTCTTCATCCTTCTTAACTTTCCTTGCTGTGAGGTCTGCTCTATCCGAAGTGATTATAGCTACTCTGGCTTTGTTTTGATTGGTGTAAGCACAGTACATCTTTCTCTTTTCCTTTATATGTGTACATATTTAAAGTGAGTTTCTTGTAGATAACAATTTGTATCTTTTTTTTATTCCACTCTGATCATCTCTTTCAGTTGGTATATTTAGACCATTGATATTTAAGGTGATTATTAATGTCCTTGGATTAATATCTACCGTATCTGCTAATGTTTTCTATTTGTTGCCCTTGGTCTTTGTTTCTGGTTTTGTCTTCCATACTTTTTGTGCTTTTAATTAAGAATTTTATGCTTCTGTTTTCTCTCCTTTCTCATTATATCTCTTATACTGCTGAGTGTCTATGTGTGTGTGTGTCTGTGTGTGTGTGTGTGTTAGCCCTAAAATTTACACTGTACATTTACAGTTAATCCAAGGCCACTTGTAAGTAGCACTATAATGTGTCACAGGTTGTACAAGTACTTTGCAATAAATTCCAAATTCCTCCTTTCTGTCCTTTGTATCTTTCCTGTCATTCATTTCACACACACACACACACACACACACACACACACACACACACACAGACACACACACACACACAGACACACAAATGTGCCCATAACAATGTTTTGATCAGCAGTGGATCACATATGTAATTATAATGGAACTGAAAAATTCTTAACACTTAGTGATGTCATAACTATTGGAATGTTGCAGAATAGTGCATTACTGTACACATTTGTGGTGATGCTGGTGTAAACAAGTTTGCATTGCCAGTCATATAAAAGTATAGCACATACAGGCTAGGTGTGGTGGCTCACATCTGTAATTGCAGCACCTTGGGATGCTGAGCCTGGAGGATTGCTTGAGGCCAGGAGCTGGAGACCAGCCTAGGCAGAGACTCCATCTCTACAAAAAAATGAAAATAATAGGCAGGTGTGGTGATATATTCCTATAGTTCTAGCTTACCCAGTAGGCTGAGGCAGGAGGATTACTTGAGACGAGGAGTTTGTGGTTACAGTGAGCCATGATCATGCCACTGCACTCGAGCATGGGCAACTTTGTGAGATCCTGGGGTGATGGATGCAGCAAACCATCATGGTATGTGTATACCTATGTAACAAACCTGCACGTTCTGCATATGTACCCCAGAACTTAAAGTATAATAAAAGAAAAAAAAAAGATCCCATCTAAGAAAAGGGAAAAAAGGTGTAGCATGCTGGCCAGGCGCCATGGTGGCTCACACCTGTAATCCTAGTACTTTGGGAGGTGCGAGGCAGGAGGGTCCCTTGAGCCCAGGAGCTTGTGACCAGCCTGGGCAGCATAGGGAGACCCTGTCTCAATAAATAAATAAATAGTAATTATTCACAGTATTTATACTTGATAATAAATATGTTACTGGCTTATATATTTACTATTCTATACTTTTTAATTGTTAGTTTAGAATGTGTTTCCTCTACTTATTAAAATAGAAGATGTAAAACAGCCTTAGGCAGTTTCTTCAGGAGATATTTCAGAAGACATTATTATAGGAGATAATAGCTCCATGCAAGTTATTGCCCCTGAATAGCTTCTAGTGGGACAAGATGTAGACATGGAAGACAGTGATAACGATGATCCTGACTCACTGTAGGCCTGGGCTAATGGGCATGTTTGTGTCTTAGTTTTTGACACACACACAAAATTTACAAATAGGAAAAAACTTACAAAATAAGAATTTAGAGAAAGAATATTTTGTACAGCTGTGTACTGTTTTAAGCTGTGTTATTACAAAAGAAAAAAGTTTAAAAAGGTAAAAGTTTATAAAGTGAAAAAGTTACAGTAAGCTGTTTATTATTAAAGAAAAAGTATTTGTTTTAGTGTAGCCTGTGTGTAGTCTACAACAGTGTACAGTAATGTCCTAAGCCTTCACATTTAGTCACCCTTCAACTCACTCACCCAGACAACTTGCTATCCTATAAGCTCTGTTTATGGTGTACCCTATACAATATATACCATTTTTATCTTTTATAGCATATTTCTACTATACCTTATTTATGTTTTAGATTAATGTTTAGATACACAGATACTTCCCATTATTCCACAGTTGCCTAGCTAGCAAGCTACAGGTTGCTACAGGTTTGTAGCCTAGGAGCAATAAGTCTACAGCATATAGCCTAGGTATGTAGTGTGTTGTACCATTAGATTTGTGTAAGTACACTCTGTGTTGTTCCCACAATGAATGAAATCACCTAACAGATGCATTTGATGGATTTTCAGAATGTTTCTTTTTTATTTATTGATTTTAAGTTCAGGGGTGCATGTACAGGATGTGCAAGTTTCTTACATAATTAAACATGTGCCATGGTGATTAGCTTCACATATCATCCCATCATCTAGGTATTAAGCCCAGCATCCATTAGCTGTTATTCCTGATGCTCTCCCTTCTCCCACTCCCCACCCTCTGACAGGCTCCAGTATATGTTGTTCCCCCCACCCCCATGTGTCTGTGTGTTCTCATGATTCAGCTCCCACTTCTAAGTGAGAACATGCCATATTTGATTTTCTGTTTCTGTATTAGTTTGCTAAGGATAATGGCTTCCAGCTCCATTCACGTCCCTGCAGAGGACATGATCTCATTCCTTTTTTTGGCCACATAATATTCTGTGGTGTATATGTACCACATTTGCTTTAGCCAGTCTGTCATCGATGGGCATTTAGGTTGATTCCATGTCTTTGCTATTGTGGATAGTGCAGCAGTGAACATATGCATGCATGTATCTTTATAATAGAATGATTTATATTCCTTTGGGTATATACCAAGTAATGGGATTGCTGAGTCACATGGTAATTTCTGCCTCTAGGTCTTTGAGGAATTGCCACACTGTCTTCTACAATGGTTGAACTTTTACACTCCCACCAACAGTGTAAAAGCGTTCCTTTTTCTCTACAACCTCGCCAGCATCTGTTGTCTTTTGATTTTTTAATTATTGCCAGTCTTGACTGGTATGAGATAGTATCTCATTGTGGTTTTGATTTGCATTTCTCTAGCAATCAGTGATGTTGAGCTTCTTTTATGTTTGTTGGCCACATGGATGTCTTCTTTGGAGAAGTATCTGTTCATGTCCTTTGACCACTTTTAATGAGGTTATTTGTTTTGGTTTTTATCCTTGTAAATTTAAGTTCTTTGTAGATGCTGGATAGTAAATCTTTGTCAGTTGGTTAAATTGCAGAAGTTTTCTCTCATTCTGTAGGTTCTCTGTTTACTTTGATGATAGTTTCTTTTGCTGTGCAGAAGCTCTTTAGTTTAATTAGATTCCATCTGTCAAGTTTTGCTTTTGTTGCAATTGCTTTTGGCATCTTTGTCATGAAATCTTTGTCCATGCCTATGTCCTGAATGGTATCGCCTAGGTTTTCTTCTAGGTCTTCTTTTATAGTTTTGGGTTCTCCATTTAAGTCTTTAATCCATCTTGAGTTGATTTTTGTTTATGGTGTAAGGAAGGGGTCCAGTTTCTGTTTTCTGTGTATGGCTAGCCAGTTCTCCCAGCACCGTTTAATAAATAGAGAATTCTTTTCCCATTGGTTGTTTTTGTCAGGTTTGTTGGACGTCAGATGGTTGTAGGTATATGGTCTTATTTCTGGGTTCTCTGTTCTGTTCCATTGGTCTGTATGTCTGCTCTTGTACCAGTATCATGCTGTTTTGGTTACTATAGCCTTGTAGCATAGTTTGAAGTCAGGTAGTTTGATGCCTTCAGCTTTGTTCTTTTTTGCTTGGGATTGTCTTCGCTACTCCGGTTCTTTGTTGGTTCCATATGAATTTTAAAATAGTTTCTTCCAGTACTGTGAAGAATGTCAATGGTAGTTTAATGGGAATAGCATTGAATCTGTAAATTGCTTTGGTCAGTATGACCATTTTCATGATACTGATTCTTTTCACCCATGAAGATGGAATGTTTTTCCATTTGTTTGTGTCCTCTCTTCTTTGAGCAGTGGTTTGTAGTTCTCATTGAAGAGATCCGTCACTTCCCTTATTAGCTATATTTCTGGTATTTTATTATTTTTGTGGCAGTTGTGAATGTGTGTTCATTTGTGATTTGGCTCTCTGCTTGCTTGTTATTGGTATTATATAGGAAGGCTAACAATTTTTGCACGTTGATTTTGTATCATGAGACTTGGTGCAGTTGCTTATAAGCTTAGAAGCTTTTGAGCTGAGACAATGGGGTTTTCTAGAAATAGGATCATATTATCTGCAAACAAAGATATTTTACTTCCTCTCTTTCTATTTGAATACCCTTTATTTCTTTCCCTTGCCTGATTGCCCTGGCAAGAACTTCCAATACTATGTTGAATAGGAATGGTAAGAAAGGGCATGTATGTTTGTCTTGTGCCATTTTTCAAGGGGAGTGCTTCCAGCTTTTGCCCATTCAGTGTGTTATTGGCTGTGGGTTTGTCATATGTGGCTCTTACTATTTTGAGGTATGTTCCTTCAATACCTAGTTTATTGAGAGTTTTTAACATGAGGGGATGTTGAATTTTATTCAAGGCCTTTTCTCCATCTACTGAGATAATCATTTGGTTTTTGTCTTTAGTTCTGTTTATATGATGAATCATATTTATTAATTTGCCTATGTTGAACCAGCCTTGCATCCTGGGGATGAAGTCTGCTTGATTGTGGTGATAAGCTTTTTGATGTGCTGCTGGATTCAGTCTGCCAGTATTTTGTTGAGGAGTTTTGCATCAAGGTTCACCAAGGATGTTGGCCCGAAGTTTTCTTTTCTGTCGTTTCTCTGCCAGGTTTGGGTATCATGATGATGCTAGCCTTATAGAATGAACATATTCATTTAGGTTAGTTAGCTCCTTTTGTTGAATTGAACCCTTTACCATTTTGTCCTGCCCTTCTGTCTTGTTTGATCTTTGTTTAAAGTCTGTTTTGTCAGAAACTAGGATTGCAACCCCTGCTTCTGTTTCCCATTTGCTTATTAAATTCATATAGAATGAAGAATTAGAAAGGAGTCCTTCCTTTTCAATTTTTTGGAATAGTTTTACTAGGCATGGTACCAGCTCTTCTTTGTACTTCTGGTATAATTTAGCTGTGAATCCGTCTGGTTCTGGCTTTTTTGGTTAATAGACTGCTACTGCCTCAACTTTAGAACTCATCATTGGTCTATTCAGGGATGCAGTTTCTTCCTGGTTTAGTCTTTGGAGGGATGTATGTGTCCAGGAATTTATCCTTTTCTTCTAAATTTTCTAGTTTATGTGCATAGAGGTGTTTATAGTATTCTCTGATGGTTGTTTGTATTTCTGTAGGGTCAGGGGTGATATCCCCGTTATTATTTCTGATTATATTTATTTGATTCTTCTCTCTTCTGCTTTATTAGTCTAGCTAGTGGTCTATCTTGGCAATTTCAAAAAAACAAAACAAAACAAAAAAAACTCCTGGATTCATTGATTCTTTTGAAGAGTTTTTCTTGTCTTTATCTCCTTCAGTTCAGCTCTGAACTTGATTATTTTCTTGTCTTCTGCTAGCTTTGTGATCTGTTTGCCCTTGGTCCTCTAGTTCTTTTAATTGTGGTGTTACATTGTTAACTTGAGGTTTTTTTCTAGCCTTTACTTGTGGGCATTCAGTGTTATAGATTTCCTGCTTAACACTGCTTTAGCTGCATCTCAGAGATTCTGGTACATTGTATCTTTGTTCTCATTAGTTTCAAAGAACTTCATTATTTACCCAAGAGTCATTTGAGAGCAAGTTGTTCAGTTTCCATGTAGTTAGTTGTGTGGTTTTGAGTATATTTCTTAATCTTGAGTTCTAATTTGGTTGAGTTGCAGTCTGAGAGACTTGTTATTTTAGTTCTTTTGCATTTGCTGAGGAGTGTTTTACTTCCAATTACATGATCAATTTTAGACTAAGTGCCATGCAGTGATGAGAAGGATGTATATTCTGTTGTTTTTGGGTGGAGAGTTCTGTAGATATTTGTCAGGTCCAGGGCTGAGTTCAGGTCCTGAATATCTTTTGTCTTTTCTATGATCTGTCTAATAATGTCAGTGGGGGTGTTAAAGTCTCCCACTCTTATTGTGTGGGATTCTAAGTCTTGTTGAAGGTCTCTAAGAACTTGCTTTATGAACAGTCTGGGTTCTCTAGTATTGGGCATCTGTTTATTTAGGTTAGTTAGCTCTTCTTGTTGTATTGTACCCACCATTATGTCATTCCCGTCTTTGTCTTGTTTGATCTTTTGTTGGTTTAAAGTCTGTGAGAAACTAGGATTACAACCCCTGCCTCTTTCTGTTTCCATTTGCTTATTAAGTTTTCTTTGATCCCTTTATTTTGAGCTCATGTGTATCTTTGCGTGTGAGATGGGTGCCTTGAAGATAGCACACCAACGGGTCTTGATTGTTTATCCAGCTTGCCATTCTGTGTCTTTTAATTGGGACAGTTAGCCCATTTACATTTAAGGATAGAATTGTTATGTGTGGATTTGATTCTGTCATCATACTAGCTGGTTATTTTGCAGACTTGTTTATGTGCTTGCTTCATAGGGAGTAGTCTGTGTACTTCAGTATGTTTTTGCAGTGACTAGTAGTGTTTTTTCCTTTCCATATTTAGTGCTTGCTTTAGGAGCTCTTGCAAGGCAGGTCTGGTGGTGATGAATTCCCTCAGCATTTGCTTATCTGAAAAGGATCTTATTTCTGCTTTGCCTACGAAGCTTAGATTGGCCTGATGTGACATTCTGGGATGGAAATTCTTTTCTTTAAGAATGTTGACTACTGACCCCCCAGTCTCTTCTGGTTTGTAAGATCTCCATTGAGAGAGAGGTCTGTTGTTAGTCTGATGGGCTTGCCTTTGTAGGTGACCTAGTCCTTCTCCCTGGCTGCTCTTAACATTTTTTCTTTCATTTTGACCTTGGAGAATCTGAAGATTATGTGTCTTGGGGATGATCTTTTCATGGAGTACCTTACTTGGGTTCTCTGCATTTCCTGAATTTGAATGTTAGCCTGTTTTGCTAGGTTGGGAAAGTTCCCCTGAATGATACCCTGAAGTGTGTTTTTCAACTTGGTTCCAACTTTCCCCATCACTTTCAGGTACCCCAGTCAGTCTTAGATTCAGTCTCTTTACATAATCCCGTATTTCTCTGAGATTTTGTTCATTCGATTTCCTTCTTTTTTCTCTATTCTTGTCTTCCTAATTCAGAAAGCTAGTCTTCAAGCTCTGAGATTCTTTCCTCTGCTTGATCTATTCTGCTATTAATACTTGTGATTTCATTGTGAATTTCCCGTGTTGTGTTTTTTAACTCCATCAGGTCATTTATCTTCCTCTCTAAACTGGCTGTTTTGGTTATCAGCTTCTGTATTGTTTTACCATGATTCTTAGCTACTTTGCATTGGGTTAAAATGTGCTCCTTTAGCTCAGTGAAGTTCGTTATTACCCACCTTCTGGAGCCTATTTCTGTCATTCCAGCCATCTGTGTCAACCTAGTTCTGAGCCCTTACTGAAGAGGTGTTGTCTTTTGGAGGAAAAAGACATTCTGGCTTTTTGAATTTTCTGGCTTTTTGTTTTTGCATTGCTTCTTTCTCATCATAGTGGCTTTATCTGTCTTTGAGGTTGGTGACCTTTGGGTGGGTATTTGTGGTTTTTCTTTGTTGCTGTTTTCTGGGTTTTTTTTTCTTTTAATAGTCTGATCACTCTTCTGTAGGGCTGCTGCAGTTTGCTGGAGGTTCGCTTCAAACCCCAGTTGCTCTGTTTCTTCCCGTATCTGGAGGTATCACCAGTGAAGGCTGCAAAACAGCAAAGATGGCAGCCTGCCCCTTCCTCTGGAAGCACCATCCCAAGGGCCTAGTGACCTGTTGCCACCTGAACACACCTGTAAGAGGTGGTTGGAGACCCCACTTGGGAAGTCTCACCCAGTTAGGAGGAATGGGATCAGGGACCTGCTTAAAGCAGCAATTTGGCTGTTTTTTAGTAGAGCAGCTGTGCTGTGTTGGTGATCCCTTCAGGCACCGTTTGGTCTGGACTCTCTAAAGCCCTACAGGCTGAAGTGGCTGAGGATCCCCAACGGCCAAGGTGGCAGCCTGCCCTGCTTCTCAGGCACTCCATCCCAGGGAGAGATTGGAGTGGAGCTCTTTTGGCCTGTGAACATGGCTGGTGACTAGAAGCTCTGGTGGCGAGGACCTGCCCCACGAGGAGGAGTGGATTAGGGGTCCTGCTTAAAGAATCAGTCTGGCCATGTCTCGTCAAAACAGCTGTGTCATGGTAGGGAACTGCCTCTGCCCAGGTAGCAGCCCTCCCCTCACCTGGACGTTTTGTCCCAGGAGAGATAGGAGAGATAAGACTAGCCTGACCAACAAGGTAAAACCCCGTCTTTATTTAAAAAAAAAAAAAAAAAGCTGTGTCAGGCTGTGGCTGTGAGGAGCTCCACTTAAAGAAGCAGTCTGGCCACAATGGCAAAGCTGCTGTGTGGTGCTACTGGGGGGACCCTTTCTCTTCTGCACAGTTTGGACTCTTCAACGTCTACAAGCTGGAACAGCCGTCTTGGCGAAACAGCAGAGATAGTGCCTGCCTCTTCCCACAGCCTGTTGCTGGTGGCTGCTTGGAATTCCAAAGCCAGTGGGTCTTCTCTTGTGAGGTTTCATGGAAGTGGGCCCACAGAACAAGGCTGCTCAACTTTCTGGATTCCACCTCCTTTCTTGGTGTATATATGGACCTCCCGCCCTCTCTGAGTTGCAGACACATTTGTTGGACACTCCAGCCCCAGGACTGGAGTATGTAAAGCTCCTGGGTTTTTGTGCGTGCCTGAGCAGCTGCTCTGCCGAGACTCTACACAGCTTGATGTGTTAGACCCAGAGCCTGGTGGCATGGACTCATAAGGGGATGCCCTGATCTCCAAGTTGCAAAGATCCCTGGGAGAAACATGGTTTTCTGGGGTTGCATAATCACTCATCAATTCCCTTGACTGGGGAGGGGGGTTCCCTTGGCTCATGTTGCTTCCAGGTGGGCCATCGCCCCACCCTGCTTTTCCTCATTCCTCATGGGTTGAGTTGTTTCCCTGATTAGTCCCAGTGCAACTACGTGCATATTTCAGTTGAAGATGCAGTATTCATTCATCCCCTTTGTTCCTCCCCATGAGTGCCACAGACTGCAGCTGCTTCTAATCGGCTATCTTGGCCCTGTTGCCAGAATGTTTAAACTTCGTTAAGCAATGCATAACTATATCTCTCTGTATGCTATGTGTAAGTAAAATGCTTATATATATAAGCACAGGTAATTGAATATATTGTTTCTATTATTGTTTTGAACAAACTGTTGTCTGTTAGATAATTAAAAGAAAAATAAAAGTTTTTATTTTACCCTCTTACTCCCCAGTACTCTTCCTTTATGTATTTCTGAGTTTCTAACCAATATTATTTTCCTTCTCTCTAAAGAACTACTTTATAAAAATTTCTTATAAGGCAGGTCTACTGGCAACAAAGTCCCTCAATTTTTGTTTGAGAAAGTTTTTATTTCTCCTTCACTTTTGAAGGGTAATTTCAAGGAGTACAGAATTTTAGGTTTGTAGTTTGTTTGTTTTTTTAACTCAACACTTGAAATATTTCACTCCATGCTATTCTTACTTCCATGATTTCTGAGGACTATCTGGTATAATACCTTATCTTTGCTCCTTTGTAGCTAAGGTGTTTTTTCCCTTTGGCTTCTTTCAAGGTTTTTTCTTTATATTTGATTTTCTGATGTTTGAATATGATATGCCTAGGTGTAGGGTTGTTTTGTTTGTTTGTGTTTTGGCTTTTATCCTGCTTGGCATTGTTTGAACTTCCTGAATCTGTGGTGTGGTGCCTGACATTAATTTGGAAAAATTCTCAGTCGTTGTTGCTCCATGTATTGCTGTCTCCGCATTTCAATTATGCAAAATCTCCGTTTTATTCTGCCTTTTTTTTTTTTTTTTTTTTTTTTTTTTTTTTTTTTTTTTTTCCTTTGCTTTTCAGTCTTGGAAATTCCTGTTGTGATGTCCCCAGGCTCCGGGATTCTTCTGTCAGCTGTGTCCACTCTACTAATGAGCCCTTCAGATGTCTTTCTATTATATCGAATAGTGATTTTTATCTGTTGTTTCTTTTTTTGATTTTTAAGAATGCTTTCTCATCTATCTTCTTATATTGTTCATGTGTTTTTGCATGTTGTCTGTTTTTTCTGTTAAAGCCTTAAGTATATCATAGTTTTCTAAAATTCCTGGTTGGAAAAAGTACAGTATTCTTGTCATATCTGACTCTGGTTCTGATGCTTGCTTAGCTGCTTAGTCTATCTAATGATTTTTCTTGAAAGATGGACATGATGTAACTGGGTAAAGGGAACTGCACAAACAGGACTTTAATGATGCAGTTTTATGTGTGTTTTGTGGGGTGAGATTTTATAGTCCCGTGATGAGCTCTGTCTTTTGGTAAGCCCCTGTCTCTGGGCTGTGAACTTCACCAGTGCTTCTCAGTTTTTTGTCCCCCTTAGGGTGGGACAGGCTAGCTAGAAGGGGCTGGAGATGGGTATTTCTCTTCTCTTGCATGGAAGACTAGAGGCAGCTGGACTCGTCTTTTTTCTTCCCCCAGGTCTGATAGGCTTTGATAAAACCCAAGCAGAAAACATACATGTAGCTAAGAAGCATATGAAAAAATGTTTCACATCAGTAATCATTAGAGAAATGGAAATCAAAACCACAGTGAGGTACTATCTCACACCAATCAGAATGGCTGTTATTAAAAAGTCAAAAAATAACATGCTGGCTAGGTTGCAGAGAAAAGGGAATGCTTATACACTGTGGGTGGGAATGTAAATTAGTTCAGCCATTGTGGAAAGCAGTGTGGTGATTTCTCAAAGAACTCAAAGCAGAATTACTATTCAACCCAGCAGTCCCATTATTGGGTATATACCCAAAGAAATATAAGTCATTCTACCATAAAGACACATCCACATGTATGTTCATCGCAGCACTATTCACAACAGCAAAAACATGGAATCAGAGAAGATGTGGTACATATACACCATGGAATACTACATAGACATAAAAAAGAACATGTCCTTTGCAGCAACATGAATGGAGCTAGAGGCTATCATCCTGAGTAAACTAAGGAAGGAACAGAAAACCGAATATTGCATCTTCTCACTTATAAGTGGGACCTAAGCATTGAGAACACGTGGATACAAAGAAGGGAAGAACAGACACTTGGGGCCTCCTTGAGTGTGGAAGATGGAAGGAGGGAGAGGATCGAAAAACTACCTATTGGGTACTATGCTTATTACCTGGAGGATAAAATAGACTGTATACCAAACCCCCATGAGATGCCATTTACTTAATAACCTACACATTGTATCCCGAACCTTAAATAAAAGCTTTAAAAAAAGCAGATTATACTCTGTTAAAATTGTTTCTGTTGAGTGCAGGCTTTATTAAAAACAATGCTCTGGCACATTTCAAAATGCTTACCTTTCTGGAAGCATAAAAATATTTTTTCTCAAAATATTCACTGTGAGAACATGGTCAAGCCTGTGAAAGGTGATACTCAGAAAAGTGTAAGAGCTTCCCAGTGGCTGGGATGCCTGGAGTTTAATCTCTCAGACTTAGTCATACTGAGTCAATTACAATTTAGGTTTTCCAGCCCTCCTTCCTCTCCCCCGTTGGTTTTCAGGAAGGTCTCTGCTAGTGGATTTCTATTCCCATAAGTTGTGATTCTATGTATTCATCTCTGTCTCCAGTTTTGGGTGCCTTGTGACCTTACAGATGAAAGTGTTGTTTATTTTCAGTTTGTTCAGCCTTTTACATGCTGTTAAGATGGGGTGGCAACTTCTGAGTTTCTTCTAAGTTTCTTACCTGCCTACCTGGAAACCAGAAGTCTTACTTACAGTTTTTTTCAGCTTTTTTTCACTTAATGTTTAGACTTTTTCCCGTATGGTTGTCTTTGTAATTTTTTATTGGTTGCGTAATTTTTGAGGTTGTTATACAGTAACTTAAATTTCTTCTGATTGAAACAATTGGATTTATAACTTTTTAGAGGGTTTATCATTGATAATACTACTCTTTTTAATTCTTCGAGATTTATAAAAAGAAAACTTTAGAAATCTCTTGTGGAATTTTTAGTGTTTTAAAAATGTCTTCAGTAGTAATAAGTATTTATCTTTTGACAGAATGGACTTTAATTTCAGAAAACCCATTCAGAGCCAAATGTGGTCAATAACTTAGATATTATTTTGGTTTTAAAGAAGTTTTTGACTATAAAATGTCGGTCTCTTTTATACAATTTATAATCTTACTCTGAAGGCAATTTCAGAGAAGAGTTCCTCAAATCCTCTTTATTTTTATTGGAATATGTATCCTCCTTAAGGATTAAGGTAATGTTATTTTAAAAAAATTTTTCTCAATTTTTTTGTTTTATAATTTTTAACTTTTATAACTTTTAATAGATGTAATGTACATATTTATGGGCTACACTGTGGTCTAATACATATAGTGTTAGTGATCAGATCAGGATAATAGCATGTCCATCATCTGAAACATCATTTCTTTGTGGGGAACATTCAATATCCTCCTTCTAGCTATTTGAAACAATGTAATACATTATTGTTAATTATAGTTATTCATCACTGCTGTAGAACACTAAGATTTATGCCACCTATCTCGCTGTAACTTTGTATCCATTAACATTAATTTTTCTTTTTTGAAAAAAGTCTTGTTTTATCTTCACCTCAGTGAAAGCAAAATGATCTGAGTAAGTTTTATATTCCGTTCTGAAATATAAACAATGTAAAGCAATAGTTTAAAAAATTGGAGAATATTTATTGCAGCTTATTCATTTGCCAGTGTTAGTTGACCTGCTATGTATAAGCTCAGTTTTCATGATATAAAGTCATTTTTTATTACCAACCTCAGTCAAGAATTTTATTTTTTTTAATATAGTAATTGACAGTATTTGGCCATTCTTTTGGGAGATGTTTCTATTGAATTTTTAGCCATTGATGATACTGAAGCAGGAAATGTTGGTCAAGATGTCATATTGGGAATTTAGGAATTTTAGTCCACGGACTATTGGATCCAGTGCTGAAGGATCTAGAATTACAATGTCAGATAGGTTGTTTTGAAGTGAACCTGGATGGCACCGGAGGAATAAGGTTATGGTTAAGGAGTGAGACCCTAGCTGCAAATTCACTTCTTTTTTATTAGATGGTTGGGGACAAGAAATATTTTTCATCTCTTTGATTACTGTCACCTTGTTCTAGTAGTATTTGGTATAGTGTTAAGATAAGTTGAAATATCAATGAATTTTCTAGTTTTTTGGAATATAGAATTCAGTCTTTAAGAATCTTTATGTCTTAGAATTGGCTTAGATTTGTATTAGAAATAGATGAGATAGGTTTTGAGAAAGTTGTGTTTAAACATTTTGTTTTCCTTTTTATTTTGATGCTATTTTAATTAATTTTTTTAATTTGGCCTAATTTTCAGTTTATAGAGAAATTTCAAGAATAATATAATGAATTCTGTCTACTGTTCTCCATGATTCATTAAATATTAACACTTAACAATATTTGCTTTCTGTTTTTTTTTTTTCTTTCACTATCTCTCCTTTCTCTGTCAGCCTCTCTTTTTCTCCTTGCCCTGTCTCTCACGCTCATTGTTTTCATTCTGAACCCTTTTAGAGTAAGTTTTAAATGTTACAATTCTGTACTTCTGAGTACTTGAATGTAAGGTTTTTAAAAACACAGACACTCTTTTATATAACCACAGCACTGTTATCAAAATCAGTCAATTGTCATTGATATAATACGGTAATCTGTTGATTACTCATGCATAATTTAATACTTGTCCCAATGAAGGAAAATCCCAAATAATTCATTGCCTTTACTTGTCGTTTTTCTTCAGTCTACTGCTGAGTCTT
Source organism: Cebus imitator (assembly GCF_001604975.1). NCBI lineage: Eukaryota > Metazoa > Chordata > Mammalia > Primates > Cebidae > Cebus > Cebus imitator. Next base: position 6,602,428 of record NW_016107342.1, on the reverse strand, counting down.
TTTGTCCTTCATGCCACTGACATTTTTAGAGAACAGGCCAATGATTTTGTCAAAAGTTCCTTGATTTGAGTATTCCTATTTCTTCATGACATGAATCAGTTTCACATGTGGGTTTTTAAAAATGTTTTATTGTGGTAAAATATACATAACAAATTTAGCCTCATAACAATTTTTAAGTGTACGTTACAGATATATGGTTTATGTCACATTGTTGTAGAACAGGTCTCTAAAACTTTTACATATTGTAAAACTTAAACTGTATATACCATTGAACAACCTCCTGTTACTCCACAGTGCCTGGCAACCACCGTTCTCCTTTTTGTTTTTAAGATTTTGAATTCTTTAGATGCATCATATATGTGGAATCATGCCGTATTTGTCTTTTTGTAGCTGGCTTATTTTGTTTAGCATAACATCCTCAAGATTCATCTCTGTTGTAAACAAAATTTCCTTTAAGACTGGTAATATGCTATTGTGTGTATTTACCATCTTTTCTTTATCAATTAGTTGGTCCGTTTGGGTTGCTTCCACATCTTAGCCACTGTGAGTAATGCTGTAATGAACATGGGTGTGCACATGTCTCTTCAAGGTCTTGTTTTCAGTTCTTTTGGATATTTACCCAGAAGTGAGATTGCTGGATCACATGGTAGTTCAATTTAAATTTTTTTCAGAAACTACTCTCCTGTTTTTCATAAGGCCTGTACCATGGACAGTAGTACAGTGGTTACATTCCCACAAATAGTGCACACCACTTTCTCCATATCCTTGCCAACATGTGTAATTTTCTGTTAGTTTGATACTGACCATCCTAACAGGTGGGAGTTGATATCTCTTTGTGGTTTTGCATTTCCCTGATGATCACTGATGTTGAGCATCTTTTTGTATGCTGACCATTTGTCTTTCTTTTTTTTTTTTTTTTTTTTTTTTTAATACTTAAAAATTTTTTTCATACCTCAAAGGAGTTGAGTGTGTATATCTTTTGAAGACATGTCTCTTTAGATCCTTTGCCCATTTAAAAAATCAGATTATTTGGGTTTTTGTTTTTAGCATTTTGTTTTTGAGTTTTAGGAGTTTTTAATATATTTGGATATTAATTGTTTATTCACTACATGGTTTGCAAAAATTTTTCCCATTCCATAAGGTTGCCTTTTCAGTTTGTTGATTGTTTCCTTTGCCCTGGAGAAGTTTTTTAGTTCAGTGTAATGCCATTTGTCTGTTTTTTCTTTGTTACTAGTGCTTTAGTGTCATATCCAATAAGTCACTTTTAAATTCAGTATCATGAAGTCTTCCTGTATTTTCTTCTAGGAGTTTTATGATCTTTTTTGTCTTACATTTAAGTGTTTAATCCATTTGAAGTTGATTTTTAAATATATGCCATAAGGTAAGGATCCAACTTTATTCTTTTGCATATGGATATTCAGTTTTCCCAGCTTCATTTGTTGAAGAGACTGTCCTTTTCCCAATGTGTAGCCTTGGTATCATCGATCATTTGACCATATATGTCAGAGTTTATTCCTGGGTTTTCTCTTCTGTTCCATTGGCCTATTTGTCTGTTTTTGTGCCAATTCCATACTGTTTAAATCACTGTAACTTTATAATATGTTTTAAAATCCAAAGACAAATGTTTCAAATATTTGATACCGTCTGTATACTGAGTTTATATCTTTGTCCGTTCAATACCTTTCTAACATTAAAACAACAACTCTGTTAAAAAACAAATACTGCTATTTAACTTTTCAGGTTTCTTACCATGTAGTGGCCTGTGAAGATATGTTCTCTTTCTGTGACATATTTATTATTTATACCATTAGATGTTCTTAGTAGAATTTATTTTCTTGTATGTGTAACGTGCTATTTTAATGTTAGTTTTTACTGGTTAAGTAAGCTAAGGTATTGCCTGAACACAGATGTCTGAATAAAACTTGTTGCCTTTATTCTGTACTTATTGAGAATGGATGAGGATACTAGGTTTGAACCAAAAATATAGGAGAATCTGAGATGGTACAGAGGGATCACTGATTCAGAATATTTTTTTAAAACACAAAATTGTCTTTAGATTCACAAAATAACATGATCTTGTTTTATTTAAAAAGGTAATGCATTCAAATGATTTTAAAAGAAAAATGTATAAAAGTAAACTCACTCCTGTTCACCCCCAACTCCAACCACTCCACCTTTGTAAGTGACCACTTTTGTTAGTTCATGTATTCTTTTAGGGTTTCAAGCACATAGAAATTTTTCCTCCTCCCCCCTCCCTTTCCTTCCCCTCCCCTCCCATTTTCTTTTTTGAGACACAGTCTCACTCACTTAATCACCTAGGCTGGAGTGCAGTGGCATGCTCATAGCTCAGTGCAGCCTCAACTTCCTGCAGTCAAGTGATCTTCCTGCCTCAGCCTCCCCAGCAGCCAGAATCACAGGAGCTTAATGTTGCTCACGCAGGTTTTGAACTCCCAGGCTCAAGGAGTCTATCTTGGCCTCCCAAAATGCTAGAATTACAGGCATGAGCCGCCACCACACCCTGCCAACAGAGTGTATTTTTAAACCTTGTCTTACATCTGTGTGCTTTTTAGCACCTTGGTTTTTTTTGTTTGTTTGTTTTTTGCTTAAGAATATAGTCTCAAAACTTTATTAGCATGTACATATGTCCTCATTCTTTTTTTTTTTTTTTTAATTTAAATCACTGCATAATAGTCCATTGTTTGGGTGTGCTCATTTATTATCCAATTTCCTATAAAAAGGAAACTTAGGGCTGGGCACGTAGCTCATACTTGGAATCCCAGCACTTTGGGAGGCCTAGACTCAAGGCCAGAAGTTCAAGACCAGCCTGGGCAATATAGTGAGACCACCATCTACAAAACCTAAAAAGCCAGATGTGGTGGTATATGTCTGTAGTTCCAGCTATTCGGGAGGCCGAGATGGGAGGATCACTTGAGCCTAAGAGGTGGAGGTTACAGTGAACCATGATCATGCTACTGTACTGCAGCCTGCATGACAAAGTGAGATCTTTTCTCTTTAGGGGGAACAAAAAAGCAATCTTGGATTGTTTTCTTTTTGTTATCTATTACAAATAGTTCATCGTGAATAAAGGATAACCATGAATAAATAGAATTTCATAGAAGTGTGGTTATATGTTATAGAAGTTGCCACATAGCACTCTATAGGAGCTATACCATTTTGTGCTAGCTTGTACAAGAGTGCTTGTTTTCCTACACCCTATCAAAAGACTGCTTTTAGTTTTTGAAATTTTGCTAATCTGATGGGTAAAAAATTACATACCTCAGAGTAGTGTTTTTTTTTAATAAGCCTTTTATTTTGGAAAATTTTTAGATTTACTAAAGAGTTGGCAAAGGTAGTATAGATGGTTCCTGTATACCTGTCATCCAGTTTTAGTTTTCTCTAATGTAACGTCTTGCATTACCTTTGTCAAAACTAGGAAATAGTGCTGGTACATTATTATTGACTGAACCCCAGACTTTACTCAAATTCTCTCAGGATCGTTTTAATTTAGATTTCTTGTTAAGATTGAGGTTGTATATCTTTTCATCTGTTTAGGAGCCATTGGCATTTTTATCTTCTGAACTGTTACTGTCCTTCACCCAGTTTTCTATTTGGTTATTATAAAGCAACAAGGGATGGAAAATCTGAAGGAGGAAAAACTAAGAAAATGCATGGTTAGAGGGAGAATTAAAGGGTCGTTATCTTTATACAGCTGACTTTTAAAATCATTAAAAAATACATATTCTTGTATCCCCTAGGTTCTAATTTCATTAGGCCCTTACTTCTCTGAATTATAAAAATCCTTCCCTGAAAGATGTACAGTATCCAGTTGCCCGTTCTTATGGCCTGTGGTTCTCATAGTTGTCATCATTACCACTAATTTTGGCCAGCAATATTTGTTGTCTATATAAAAGGTGAATTTTGCAAAGGAGGAGAGGAATGTGGCTAACTAGTAAGCAAAAAGACTAGGAATAATCTTTAAATCACTGCATAATAGTCTAAATTATGGCATAGACCTGGAGCTTTAAAAATATTAAACTAGACAATAGATTATGGCATAGACCTGGAGCTTTAAAAATATTAAACTGGTCAATATACTTGGATTACATTACCTTGTAGAACATGGCTTTGAACTTTTCTGCACTTCATTTTCTTGATTTGTCAATTGCTACAGGTGGGAGTTGTGCATATGGTCTGGGGCCAAGTTTTGTAATTCTAGGAAATCTGGAAGATTCCAAGTGAAGACCCCTAGGTATCAGCATTCAGGGCCTCTTAGTACATATTTAAGCTAAGGTTGGAAGCTAAGTCAGAACTTTGGAGAGCTTCTAAGCAGAGACGATTACGGTGCTTGGGTTGCTTCTAAACTTTGAGATAGGTTTGCTTTTCATTAGCCATCTTTAAGGCTACTGAAGCCTGAGAACCTTAAACGTTTACAGATTTTAAAAATTAAGGGTATTTCACAGATAGCACAAATAAGTTTATAATGTTTTAGAGCAAAGACTGGGTTTAGAGCAGTATTTCTCTAAACACGGTCCAATATCACTTCGGTGGGAACATGTTAGAAATGCACATTCACAAGCCCCACCTCAAACCTAATGGATCAGAAACTGGTGATCAGGCCCAGT
>NW_016107342.1:6590854-6597737 GCF_001604975.1 Cebus imitator | reverse complement strand
TTTTTGAGACGGAGTCTTGCTCTGTCACCCAGGCTGGAGTGCAGTGGCACAATCTTGGCTCACTGCAACCTCCGCCTCTCAGGGTTCAAGCAATTCTCCTGCCTTAGCCTCCCGAGTAGCTGGGACTGCAGGTGCCTGCCACCATACCCAGGTAATTTTTGTATTTTTAGTAGAGATGAGGTTTCACCATATTGGCCAGGCTGGTCTCAAACTCCTGACGTTGTACTCCACCCGCTTCAGCCTCCCAAAGTGCTGGGATTACAGGTGTGAGCTACTGCACCCAGCCCAGTACCCTATGTTTTAACAAACCCTTCAGATTTTTCCGGTGAGTGCTAGAGTTTGAGAAACACTGGTTTAGAGACTTTGATGATACTCATGTCAAGGAGGCGTGTGTTGGTCTTTGTCAGATCCCAGGATCTCCTTACAGTTGAGAAGTATATAGGCTCTAAGGAAAATATGGTTTATTTTAAATACTTGCTAGTTCATAGGTCTACCTACTGAGAGCCCATTTTAGTATATACTAGGTTCCATTTAACTGAAAGTTAGATATGCAGCAGCACTATTGCTAGACTTGTAAACTATTCAATTCTGCATTTTTTAAATCTACGTTTTATGTATGTGCATACAACTTCATTGAACATATGGTCCTGAATATTTGTTCTGCTTGAAAATGGATTTGTATCATATAGCCTTTTATCCAGTCTCATTTTGATAATTTATATCTCTTGCAGTTAAGAATATCCCCTCTGCTTTCCTATGTTTGTTCCTGCCGCTCTGTTTAGAATGCCCTTACATCATCTTTCTCTTTGCCATTTGGTATTAGTACCTAACCTAATTTAGAAGGGATACTGTTATACATGTTTTACTTGAGGTACAGTCAGTGTTGGTTGTTACTGGATTCATTGGAGTAGTAAAAATAGTTTGGAAAAGTTATATAACAAAGGAAAATACATAGTTGGAAGAGGAAGTAGACCAATGAGATTTTAAGTGAATGACACTTTTGCAGAGTGCTATTGTTAATATTCAAAAAATAGCCTTTAGAAAACAAGGTGTACTTGTGTTTCTGTCTTATTTAGTTGCCTGCTATCAAGAGGTTAGATATTTGATAAATAATTTCTGGAAGTAAATATTTAGGTTTTTGTTTTTTTTTTTTTTTTTGAGGCAGAGTTTCACTCTTGTCACCCAGGCTGGAGTGCAGTGGTGCCATCTCGGCTCACTGCAACCTCTGCCTTCCAGGTTCAAGTGATTCTCCTGCCTCAGGCTCCCAAGTAGCTGGGATTTCAGGCATGCACCACCATACCCGGCTAATTTTTGTATTTTTAGTAGAGACAGGGTTTCATCATATTGATGAGGCTGGTCTCGAATCCCTTACCTCGGGTGTTCCACCCACCTCGGCCTCCAAAAGTGCTGGGATTACAGGCGTGAGCCACTGTGCCTGGCTAGAAATTTAAAGATGCATGAAAGTAGGGACTTTGTATAAAGATGAATATTGCTTCTCTTTATATTTAAAAATCTCACCATTGATAATTCATAGATAAATGTTGGAAAGCTTAATTATATAAGTGTAACAAAAAGAATCTTTTGATTTATCTATATCTTTGCTTCTATTGACAGCCCAAAGAATTTTTCCTTATGGCTGTTATGATTAGAAAGATTTAATTTAGCTTCTGTGTGGTGTAGTGGGAAAAGTATTGACCTTATGAGTCAAGACCCTGAAACCTGTGCTCAGCTTGCTAAGGTTCTTAACCTCTCCATTTTCTGATCTGTAAGATAAGATGTTTCCACCTCTAAGTTATATAACTTTTGATTATTTGTGTTAACATGTAAATTAACTAGTATGTCTGATCTTCACCTTAACTTGCCTTTGTTTAAAGAGTTTAGTTTTTTAATAAGACCCAGTTGTAATATTCTAGCAAAACTTTACTTCTCTTGTCTTAGGATCTCTGCCTGTACCTGAGAATTAAATTGACATAAGGCACATTAACAGAAGAAAAACATGCAGATTTTTACATATGTATGGGAACCCCATAGGAAAATGAAGACCCAAAAAGTGGATGGGCCCAAGTGCTGATAGACTAGGTTGAGCAAAGAATAACAGTTGTCAAAAAGTAACTAAAATATTTGGGGGGTGTTGGGGGGAGACTACAGGAAGACAAGAGTTATTTTAACAAATTCTGTTTGTACTGCTTTCTCTTGGCCTGACTTTCCCATCTCTGATGATAAAAGTGTATCTTCTGGTATGGGGAGGGCATCTTGCACATGGAAGTTTTATCTACTGCTTTCAAGAAAAGGGGAGATCAGAGTGCCCTTCTTGCACCTACTGTTTTTCAGATGTCTTTAGCTCAGAATAATTTTTATGCCAAAACGACATATTCTGTTATCCTTCAGTCTACTAGAAAGAGAAAAAGGCAGGAGGGAGGAAGAGAGACGGAGAATTGAAAAGAAGGAAACTCAAAGTAGATTCCAGGAATAAGAGAAAACACCCTAAAAATGAGAATTGTGCAAAGTTTATGACATTAAGATTTTTGCTTTGGTAAATACTGCATAAGTAATATTTAGTTATATAATTTTCCTTCATACCTGGTGTTTTTCTGCCAATATGAGGAAAAGGAATTATAGGATTAGTTGAATATCTAGGCTCTGGTCTGTGACTCCTCTTAGAAACTACTAATTTTTAAGATTTTTTACACTCTGTTTACTAGAGAAGAGTAACTATTACCTAATTTGGGTAAAGCTAATTGGAGTCTAGATCTCCCAGTGTATCATTTTTCCTTCTAGTTTTCCACTTGATGAGTTATTCATAGATTTAAAAAAAAATGTTTAAGACTCAGAAAGCATATTCTGGGCATTGCCTTATTTCTTTTTATTGCTAATGTCTTGTATAGTACTGGCCCTCTATAATTTTCTTCAGAGAAATATCAGCTCATAAGGAAGTACTCTGAAAGTATAGTAGTAAATATTGTCTTCATTCTTCCTGCCACAGCCTCTTTATTTTCTTTGATTCCTATCTAGAAGACAAACAACTGTAGGTAAAAAATGTTCTCTAAAAAAATTGAGTAATTTGGATGGTTTTTTATTTTAAATTTAAGATCAGGAATTGCTATTCTCTTGTTCATATCACTTTATTCAGTTATTAAGAGATGTGAAAGAAGAAAGTGTATTTGGCAGGTTTGACTCAGTGTAAGAAACAGCTGTCAAACAATACATCTCTCGCCTTCCATCACTAGAAGTATTCAAGCTGGATTTGCCAGCATTTCCCTGCCGTGTCTTATAACTTAATTATGATTTTAAACAGTTTTTTAATCATGTTGACTGTCAGTTGGGTTTTCATTTGTTTTTACAAGTTTATTACAGGAACTTGTAAGGTCTACCTCTCTGGGCCTTAGTCTTCTGTAGGCTGAACTCCAACTTCTTGCTCTCTAGCACATAGCTATCTGCTTGGCCACTTGTTCACCTTGTTCACATTGGCCAGACCTTGAAGCAGTGTTTTCAAGAAGCTTTCCCTAGTCAGGATGAGGAACTTCTCCAAAAATATTTATCCTTAATTGTATTTTGTTTGAATTTTTGACTGCTTTTTGTTTTAAAAAATCTCTTCTTCCTTGGGAGTTGGTGTTTGCCCTTGTGCTTCAGGGACAGTGAATAGTGGGATTGCACCGTTGCTGGATATTGTGTGATATTGATGAACACAGTGCAGTTTAGAGTCTTGGTGCAGACCAGCTTATTACCGTACTAGATGTATTGTAGACCACACTGATGACCCTCGTTTTTGTTTGGAAAGATGCCCATCATTCTATACTGGGTAAAAAGAAGAAACGCAAAGCCCTATCCTTGGTATTGATATTTGTAAACTGCTATCCTGTCCGTTTGCAAGTTTTCAGAAGTGCGGATATGTGAACAGTACATAGAGCTTCTTTGGAAAACCTTCATATTATGTTTTCAAAACAGACATACCGAGATAGCTGTTCCTTTATTTCAGATGGCTTTGTTGTTGGCTTTTTTTTTTTTTGGTGTCAGGGTCTTACTCTGTCACACAGACTGGAGTGCAGTGGTATAATCTTGGCTCACTGCAGCTTCCACCTTGCAGGTTCAAGCTATTCTCCTGCCTCAGCCTCATGAGTAGCTGGAATTATAGGGGCCCACCACTACAACCAGCTAATTTTTGTATTTTTAGTAGAGATGGGGTTTCATCATGTTGGCCAGGCTGGTCTCAAACTTCTGACCTCAAGTGATTTACCCGCCTCAGCCTCCCAAAGTGCTAGGATTGCAGGCGTGAGACACCACACATAGCCCAGACAGTTTGTTGAACCTGTCAGTGTACACATTCGGTGTTTCCATCTCTTTCATAGTGAATTTTTCAAATCTCTTGATGTGTGAGGTACATGCTGCATGAATGTGTTTGTGAATGTTGACAGTGTATTTTCTAGTCACTATCTTTGTGATGGCAGAATGGCCTGCCTGTCTTTTTTTCCTTCTTTCCTTGCTGAATTCATTCTGCCTGGGACCTGATAGGAAAGGAAGAACATGAAGGATGATTGCCAGACGTATTTTGGAAGGGAAATTGAATGGTGCTTATCAGTAGCACACAATATCCAGCAGTGGTGCAAGGCCCTTGCAAAGAACTAAAATTCAAAAATATGTACCTAAGTTAACATCTTTACTATAAATAACTAAAAAGAGGGTGACGTACAAACAGGCTTTTTCCTGTAAATCAGAGGACAGAAGAAATCTAAACTGGATATGGTCAAATAATTGAAAGGATACAATGTAACATTTTGTTGGAAAATAAGCAAATGATATTCTAGGCCTAATAATCACAAAGTATATGTGTTACTTTGATGAACACAAAGTTCATTTCTTATCCAGGTGCATTTAAAAGTAAAAGTCAATATTGTCATCCTCAAAATGAGAGACTGTGAGGATACCAGGACGTGGATTTGTCTTTTCATCTACTGTTTTTAATAAATTAGCACTAAACTAGCCATTTAGTGTGTTTTACAAACATTTTTTGATTCACTCTGTAAACTATTCCTGTGATGCATGTAGGAGATAGATATTATTTCTAGACAGTACTGAGTATCTTCATTTTTTTTGCAGCATAACAAAAAATTGTAGTTGGAGATTATGTAATTAAACCCTTAGGTGCTCCTGGAGATGGATGATGGTAGTGATTGTACAACAGTGTGAATGTGCTTAGTACTGCTAAACTGAACAGTTACAAATGGTGAAGATGGCGAATTATATGTTCTGTTTATTTTACCACAATACAAAATATAACCTTTCTTGACACTTTGCACCCCTCCAAAAAAAAAAAAAAATGTTAGAGGCAAATTGGCTATGAATAGTAATGTAGATGCACACAATTATATATATGATTGCCTGATAAATACTTTTATATTCATTTCCTTCATTGTTCATTTACTGATTTGTAAGATTTATAAACAGTATCTCATTTATTTACAAAAAGCTACAACAGAGAATTTGCACAGTCTTTTGTAACAATTGATAAAAAAAAATAATGTCAATACTACATGGAAGTTGTCCTGGCTCTTTTATGGCTTTTCCTTACCAAGAGGAGCTAGAATTGTGGGAAATAAATTAAAATCTTCAGTGGGAAGAGGCAAATAACTCTTTCAGTTCTATTAAGAAAATTAAAAATGACTGCCCGTACCCAAGGTTCCTTTCCCAGGAAGGTGCACCCTCAGTCTTACACAGCTCTTAGCTAATGACTGGTTGCATTTTCTCTGCAAGCCCTGAAACAATGCTTTATTGCAGCCTGCTTGTCTCAGTACCCAGAGGTCAGTGATTCCATTCTGTTATTTTTGTCTATCTTTTTTTGAGACGTACTCTTGCTCTGTTGCCTAGGCTGGAATGCAGTGGCACAATCTCTGCTCACTGCAACCTCCGCCTCCTGGTTCAAGTGATTCTCCTACCTCAGCCTCCTAAGTAGCTGGGACTATAGGTGTGTGCTACCATGCCTGGCTAATTTTTATATTTTTAGTAGAGATGGGATCTCACCATGTTAGCCAGGCTGGTCTTGAACTCTTGATTTCAGGTGATCCACCTGCCTTGGCTTCCCAAAGTGATGGAATTACAGGCGTGAGCCACCGTGCCTGGTCATTTTTGCCTATTTTTTAATATCCCTTGAGGTAGTAGCCAGCCACTCTGAGTGGCTTATGTGGTCATCTAAAATAGCATTTATAGTTTGTTTAGACTTTGATAACAAAATGATAAGTTTTTTAAGCCTGTATTTTTGTATACAGTTTTGTGTATAAAGGATTTTTCTTAGGAATGCCTATCATTTTATGCAGACGTATCTGTATTTTTCATCATAATGTAAATCAGATTATAGTAGTCAATTGTAAATATAAGTGAAAAAACTTTTTTTTTTTCCAGCTAATAAAAAACAAGATGCTAACTTGATCCAGAAATAAATTACTGGCCAAATTCAGACCTGAACTTTTTAGGAGCCAGACAATCCTTAAGGATTATTTTATTTTTTAAAGAATAATAGATTTCTTGCTGTTAGCTCCCATCCCTAAGAGTATTTCAAACAGTGGCTCTTGATAATATCACATAAGATTGTTTTTTCTGTAAATGGATGATGAAGCAGGAGAGAGGGCCTAGAGAAGAAACCATATCACAAAGAGTGAAATTTTTAGAATTGTACCTCCTTAGCAGCCTTTGCTTATCTTTCACATTCCCAGTTTTTCAGAAATGCTTTATTTTTCCTTACTAACCTAAACTAGGGATTAGCAAACCCTTTTTGTATAAAGTGCTGCTAGTAAGTAAATATTTTCAGTTCTGGGAGGCCACAATTGATCTCTATCATATACTCTCTTTTTTCCTTTTTATTAATACCTTTCTATTTTCTTTCTCCTTCTGG
>NW_016107342.1:6517928-6590159 GCF_001604975.1 Cebus imitator | reverse complement strand
TATGAATTAATTTGAAATGTTACCCCGTTGAAGCCCTAGTGACTTTAAGTTTTATAAATCAAAAGCAAATTGGATACAAATTTATCTTTAAAAAAAAAAATAAGCCAGAGAATTAGATGTAGTAGCTCATTCGTAGAAAGTGTTAATCTTCAGAGAGGCAGAAAGAAGTACTTTTTTTTTGCAATACACTATTATGGTTTCCAGTTATTCATAGTTGAGACTTCAAATTACTTAAACTAAAAACCGTGATTTCTGTGTATACCAGTTATTAAGAGCATTGATATTAAAAATTACCTGTAAAATTGTATAGTACTTGACTTTCACTTCTGCTAAATTAGAGGATAGTCTTGATCTACTAATAGGGTGTAGTAGTGGAGTTTAGTAATAATAATTGCTTGCCTTTATTAAACACATACTCTGTAGGGGTCAGTATAATATGCTCAAATTATTTCATTTCTGCAAGAATTCTATGAGATAGGTGCATTTATTGGCCTTGTTTTACAGCATCTAATCTGTTATCCATCTCTATTATTTTGTCATTTCAAGGAATGTTATATAAGTGAAATCTACAGTATGTATGTGACCTTTTGGAATTGATTTTTTTTTAGCCTAATTCCATTAAGATTATCCAAGTTGTTGCATGTGTCAGTAATTTGATGTTATTTATTGCTGAGTATAATTTCATCACTTTAATTTTTTGCCATTGAAAGACCTTTGAATTGTTTCTAATTTGGGGCTATTATGAATAAGGTTGCTATGTACATTTGTGTGCATATTTTTATGTAAACATAGTTTTCATTTCATAAATATTTTGTGTAAATATATCTCAGTTTTTCTGTTCCTATTGATGGACATTTTTTTTTTTTGCTTATATGAATATGATGTAATGAATGGCCTTTGGTGTGTCATCTTGTCCATCTCTATGAGAGTTTTTCTAGGGTAGGATGTGGTCCTAGAAGTAAAATTGCTGGGTCTTATAAAAAGTACATGTTTAACTTTTGATACTGCAGGTTTATTCTTCAAACTGATTATATCAGTCTATATTTTCACCAGTAGTTTTTGAGAGTTCTTGTTTTCTCATATTTTTGTCAACACTTGTTACTATCAAACTTTATAATTTTTGTCAATTTGATGGGTATGAATTGGTATTTATTGATTTAAATTTGCCTCTTACCAATCACAAATGAGGTTAATCATTTTTATGTAGATTACCTCTTCATATCTTCAGGTCCATTTTTCTCTGGGTCATTTTCTTACTGAATTTTTAAAGGGACTCTGTATATTCTACATATTTATCTTTTTAAAAACTTTTATTGTGGAAAAATTTTAACATTCAAAAGTAGAAATAATAATGAACTGTCATATAGTACTGGCCAATATTGTTTCTCTATACTTAACGCCTTTTTTTCCACCTCCATGATTTTATACCCATCCCAACATTATTTGATCTGGGGATATTTGAAGCATACTTTATTATTATCTAAAAGTATTATAGTAATATTATTAATATGTAATAATACTATTAGAATAATATCACATCACTCCTTAAACTAAAAAAATCATTCTCTTAATATCATCAAATATTTAACCAGTGTACATATTTCTTGACTGTTTTATAAGTGTGATCTTAATTATCTTATTTTTTTTAAACAGCTGATACTTTTGAATTTGGATCCAGAAAATTTCCATATGTTATAGATGGTTAATCAGTCTCTTAAGATTCTTTTAATCAGGAATCAAGTAATTATCCTTTCTTTTCTGTGAACTGTATTTCAGGATTTCTGAATAATTGAGAATGGGGAAGTTTCTCTTTATAGGAGTATTCCAGCTAATGTAAGTCAAGTTGGAATGATTGAAAAAAAAAAAAAAAATCTTGACCTGCATGTCAAATAAAAAGAAAAATTAAAAAATAAAATAAAATAAAAATCATTGTTTTACAACCCCTAATGAATGAGTGCATCAAGATAATGGTTGCTGTCATTAATGGTTGCTGACATCACAAAAGAAGAGAAACAATGAAAAATTATATAATTCCTGATAGAGGTTGATTTCCTGTTACTCTCTAGAAATGATTATGAGGATGTTTATTTTGTTTTTAAATCATTATGGATTATTGATTTATACATTTGTATTATATTTCAATCCATTGAATTTATTTTCCTTATTGATACTCATATTCACCCATTTTTGGCCAGTAGGAACCTATTCAGTTTCACTCTTGAGGTTTTTTTGACAGGATAGTATTGTACCAGAAAGCAAGAAAGCTAAAATATGGTAGGGTTACTTTACATGTTTTCCTGCCCCAGGTTTGAAATTAGTCATTTCCACGGAGTGTTCTTGTTCCTTTTAGTGGCAAATTGTATTTGGAGACTGTAAGTTCAGTCCTAGGGGTATTCATTACTACTGGGTTGGCCATGTCTCTAAGAATGATTAGTGGATCTGACCTATGAGATATGCATCTAAAAAATTGTTAAGATAAAATACATGAATTTATATTAATACTTCTTCCTCTAATTCAAGACTAAAGGTTTTAGCCTTCCATACTTACTTTTTTCTACATACCAGTTCTCAAGGACATCTGCATAATCTCCATGTTTTGTCACAGTAGTCTCAGAATAGTAATGCCAACTTTTTCACCAATAATATAGTTTTACTTAAAACAATTTCAGAGTTGTTGTGCACGATGACTCATGCCTGAAGTTCCAGCAGTTTGGGAGGCCAAGGCAGGCAGATCACTTCAGCCTAGGAGTTCAAAAGCAACCTGAGCAACATGGTGAAACCCCATCTCCAGCCCCCAAAAAAAAAGAAAAGAAAAAAAGAAAATTAGCTGCTCCTCGTGGCATGCATTTGTAGTCCCTGCCACTTAGGAAGCTGAAGTGGGATAATGACTTGCGCCCAGGAGATCAAGGCTGCAGCCGAGATCTGCACTCCAGCCTGGGCAGCAGAACAACACCCTGTCTCAAGAAAGAAAGAACGAATTTTAGGTTTTTTTGCTTGTTGATTAATTGATTTTTGCTTTTATTTCTTAGGGTATTCCCACCAGAAATGTACAGTCACTTTACTGTATCTTAAAGACACTTGCAGTAGAACCCAAGTGACAATTGGGTTTACTTGTTCCATTTACTTTTTAATTTTAGGGATTTTTTTTTTTTTCAACACTTTGTTTTGTAGTTATGTAAAATATTTACATGGTACTAAAAGTCCTATCTATAAAATTAAGTATATTCAAAGAGCTCTAGTTGTTACCTCTATCCCTGCCTCCCCACACAGTCTTATTCCTGGGTGGCTGACAATATTTTTGTATTTATGGCTGAGGGGGTGCTGGAGATGGAGCAGTGGGATGGCAGTAGTGGGAGATTCCATCCATGGTTTCATTTGTAGAGTTCTACTTACTCTCTTTCTCCTTTGGCATGGAGCCTTATACCTGCCCTCAGTGTGCCTAGTGCTTCAGAGTCCACAGGCTCTCCGATGCAACCTTTGTAGATCAAACCTTCAGTCTGATACAATTTGGAAGGAAAAGCCTAGCCACACTGAATGACGGAAAGAGCAACTGTTGATTTCAACTCTCTCAGGGATATCCAATCGTTTGGCTTCCCTGGGCCACATTGGAAGAAGAATTGTCTTAGGTTACACATAAAATACGCTAACAGTAATGATAGCTGATGAGCTTAAAAAAAGAAAAAGTGCAAAAAAAATCTCATAATGTTTTAAGAAAATTTATGAATCTGTGTTGGGCCGTGTTCAAAGCCGTCCTGGGCTGCCTGCGGCCTGTGGGCCATGGGTTGGAGAAGCCTGATCTAAGTCTTTAGATGGGATGGGGGCAGTGGTTGGGAGTGGTTCCTGGTTCCTATTGTCTGTCTCCGCAGCCATTTTATATTTTCACATTCTCTTGTCTGCTAATACATGCCATTTATAACTGAAAAATTGATTGATGATTCTCACTTTGTTTCTGCTACCTCTAAAGATTTATGCCATTTGAAAAAAAAAAAAAAAAGTCCTTTGCTTTTTTTTTAAATGGGATTTTGAGATAAGTATGTGTTAATTTTGCTTTATTTAACCAGGAGCCATCTCTGTGCTCACATTTCTGTTAGAGGAAATTTGGCCCAGGTATGCTTTAAACCCTGGCTGTTTGAGAGCTAATTGCTCATCTGTGATTCCCACAGATACCCTGTGTATTCGAGTGTTATGTGGTCTCAAACGTGGCTGAGGGAGGGTCTAGGGACAGGCATACACAGTGATTAACACCTATAAATATACAGATGGGTTTACATAAAGAATTCTAAATTCACAAAATTCAGGCAGAACCAAAATTTTAGTGTGGTTTTGTTGTTATAAAGCCTTGAATTTAAAGTACTTTTGATTGGCTTACATTCAGTGTGTTAGAGGGTACTTGTGCTATATATGCAGTTGCATCCTAGTTGTGTAAATAACCAGAGAAAAGAGGGTAAGTGACATGAACTCTGGATGTTGAGTATTTATTATCAAAAGGCAGTATGATGGAGACTGAGTATAGATAATAGAATGTTTTGGAATCAGAGTAAGTGTAGCCATTTATAAAAATAAATTAGTTTAATCTATAATTTGGGGGCTTTAGGAAGGCAAGAAATAACATTTCTTTCCCTTTTCTACTTTGAAACTAATTGATAAGTAGACATGGACAAAAAAATTTCAGCTTTATTACTAATAAAAGTGGTATGGAAGGTGAGACATTTGGCCTCTAAACATTCTATTATTTAACCTCTGAATTAAACAAACATACTCTAACACTGGTTGGTCACTGATAGAGCAGGTCTCCCCCTAATAGGAGCAGAGTCAGCCCCTGGGCTTACCATGTAGTGGAGGGCTGACTAGAATGCCGCCTCTATGAAGGAAGGAAGAACCACTGGAGAACATGCACCTAGAAGGTGTTAGGCTGATAGGTCCTTCTCCAGGTTCACAAATCAGTTTGTCACTCCTTCCTTGGCTGTGGGGAGAATGAATGAGTGAAAAGAAGCTGAAAGTATGCTTTCTAAACTTTTCCCTCCTGGAGATTTGAATGGAAATATGGAGAATAAATGTTTCTCTTAAACATATAATATGTAACAGGTGTAATATGTAGCAATCATAGTCATATTCAAAGAGTATTATGAAGTAACAGGCAGTAACTGGCCCATCATTATGTGCCACACTGAATTGCATGCTACTCATTTTATATCAAGTTTGGTAAGCCCCCTTTAATCTGAAAACGTCTTGCCGTTTTTTGGCCTTGGATAATTTTCTCATACCATTTCTTCTCCTGGATTCTCTGTATTTTCATTCCATTAAATAGCTGTGCTTATTAGACACTTACATGTGAATATGGCCAAGTATTAAGGGACTTTGAAAGGTACTTTTAATTAGAAATAATATTTGCTTTTCCAACTAATTTTAGACTATCTGTATTTTGTAAGCTATAACCAGTCAGTGTGTGAATGCTTTATATATTCAAACAGCAGGTTATACCCACTTCCTTACCTACGCAGAAGCTGTTGCTCTTTCTACCAGAGAGCAACCAAAGTTTCCTGAGCAATGGTAGCTACCTGATGGCTACTGTGAGGAACTTCTGATCTACTTTCCTCCCTAGTTCCTTTCTTATTCTAATAGTGGTCATGAGCCCTCTTAAATTCCCTTATTTTTCTTTTCTTTATTTTCTTTTTTTGACTTAACTGTTTGGTTAACTTCGCTACAGGAAGTCTTTCATGCACACACAGACACATGTCCTTATTAGCTTTGTCAGTATCTTAATTCTATTGCTCTACTACATCAAGAAGTTTTCAAGTGTCCTGTCTGCCCCTGCACCTTCTTTATGTTGAAGGAGGAGTTGTTAAAGTTTTATCTGTTTTGTTTGGTTGACTGACCTATGAAAACTAACCCACTATTTGTTAAGGGTGGACAAAAAATTTCAGCTTTATTCAGTTTTTTTTTTTTTTTTTTTTTTTAAGCAGGAGAAAGCTATCTGGTTTTCAAAAAGTGAAGTATCAACTTACAGAAAATATTTGCTTGCAGTTTAAAATAATCTCTTCTTGTATTTATATATTATAGAAACGCTATTTTTATTAAGTAACTTTTAGTACCTCCTCTTTTTTTTTTCCCCTCTAAGTGCCATGTAAGGAGTATACAGGTATGACTAAAGTAATCACTGCTTTTAAAGAATTTATCTTTCTGTCTGGTAGAGGAGATAATATAACAAGGTAAAGAGAGGTACAGGCAAACACCTGTACCTGGTTTAAAAGCAACAAAATCCCCCAAATCTCTGATTCTTGTATGAGTTTTGAGTGAAAGAGAAGTGGTAGTATAGAATACTTAGAGTGCTAGTACAAGTCTTTGCCCTGGTTCTGATTTAACACATTGTCAGATCTCCTATCAATTCTCACTATTAATTTTTCTAAACTATTTCCCAGCTTTTCTTGTTCCTTCCCCTGCCTCACAAGCTGGGGTGCTGGCTTTTGTAAGAATAGAATAAGAAGATAGAGCAGATAGGAGGTGGAGGAACAAGAGGTGAGTAAGATTAGGTAGGTGTATAAAAGATGGTCATGCAAAATTTGTACAGTCTTGCCCTTGAACTTTTGAAAACTTCTGTTTAACTTACAGATTTCGTATATTGTGTTAACTCTGCTCTACACTTTCCTAAATCTTTCTCTAAAATGTCTTCTAGCTGTATCAACTACCTGATTTCATTGACTATTTGTTGTTAGTATGTGGATTAAGGCACATCATTGGACTGTCATGTGCATTTACAAATACAACATCCCTTTGTGAAAACAAGAGTAATTTTTAGTAATCTGTGTAGTTTATGAGCTCTGTATCATCTGTCATTGACTTTGATGCAGATTAGATTGACTTTTTAAAAGCATGCTTTTGAATTATCATGTAACAAAGACAAAGTTTTACATAAAAGATAAGGGGAAAATGCATTTTCTCAAGAATATTTTAAATGAGTCATACTTACAAAATAATATGTGTCATTAGTTCACTAATAGCTATAACTCCTCTGAATTAACTTTAGATTATCACATACTTAAATACAGTAACATTTATAAATTTTAGAATGTGAGACTCATTGAGAGATAAAATACTGCCTATTGCATAGGGTGGTTGTGACAGTTAATTTAGTATGTTTAAAGCCACTTTGAATACTACCTGGCCCATAGTAAGTGCTACATGAGTTTATAAGTGTTAGCTAACATTTATTTTGTTTTTATTACTGTTATATAGTGGTAAAAATCTCTTAAGCAATGAACTGAAGTCTAGATTTTTGAGATGTAGTCATTTACTGATTATAAAGCAAATGCCTTTAGATATTTTAACTTCATCTGTACTGTCTGTAGTAGGAGGCTGATTTTACTAAAATTATATAATTATATACATCTGTTTCTGTCTCTTTGTTAGTACCTTTAAGAATGTCATGCTGAATCTCAGAATACCAGGACATTTCATGTGGTATGAATGTAGGATATTCATTTACACATCACTGCACAGATAGCCTCTATATAGTCAACCTATTGGTTATTGATATCTCTTTTATTGCCTTGCTGTAAATCTTGTCCTGTAATTTCAACACATAATTTGTGGCACTTTAGTTTTTTTCCCCTTTATAGTTTAATAACTTATATTTGTATATGCTTAAAATGTCAAACAATAAAAATGGGAACAAAGAGAATTCCTTCACCATCCTTGAACCCCTCCTTATCCAGAAATAGAGATGACTAGTTTTAAGTATCCTTTCAAAAATATCCTGTGCATTTACAAACACAAGCATGTATATCCATCCTCTTTTTAAAACACATATATTACTCCACTCATTACCTTTTTTCATTTAATATTCATGAAGATCAGTTTCATTCTGTGTCAATATACATGGGCCAGTCTATCTCAGAGCTTCAGTCTGTATATTCCATGTATGTGTAACTATCATTTATCTAATCCTACATACATTGTTTTGTATTTTTTACTTCTTGCAATGTCATAACTAAGAACTTGTGTATATATATCTTTCTGTGTACGTTTATATGTAAGATGAATCCTGTAAATAGAATTGCGAAGTTCAAGAGGATATATTTTTAATGGAACTAAATAATAGTTTATAATTTCCTACATACATGGTTTCAGAGGGCTTTCTTCCCCTACTCATTCTAAAATAGCATGTTACCAAGTTTTAGATCTTTGTCTGATGACTGAAACCTATTTCTTGTTATTGTATATTTATCTATCACTCAAGTTAAACCTTTTTTATGTTTGAAAGTTACTGACATTTATTCTTGGCTGGGCGTGGTGGCTCATGCCTGTAATCCCAGTACTTTGGAAGGCCGAGGCAGACAGATTGCTTGAGCCCAGGAGTTCCAGACAAGCCTGGACAACATGGGGAAACTCCATTCCTACAAAAAGTACAAAATTAGCTGGGTGTGGTGGTACGCACCTGTAGTCCCAACTACTCGGGAGGCTGAGGTGGGAGTATTGCTTGAGCCCAGGAGACAGAGGTTGCAGTGAGCAAGATTGCACTACAGCCTGGGCCACAGACAGAATGAGACCTTGCTCAAACAAACTACAAGAAAAAAAGTCATTGATATTTATTCTTCACTAAAATACCAGTTCACTTACTTTGCCAATATTTGTTGAGTTACTAGTTTTTTTTTCTAATTAAGTTTTTAAAGTAGAAATTTTAAAATGTTGTAGTCAGTTCAATCTATTTTTAATCAGTGTTATGATTAAAACATAACACTGATTCTGAGTTGCTGCCCATGCAACATTTTCTCCCTGTAATTTCTTCTAGTATTTTTATGTGTTTTACTTTTTACCGTAAAATTTTGTTGAATATGTCACTTACTGGTATTAGAAGTAGGGTAGGAATTCAGCTTAATTTTTTTTAGGATAACTAGTCTGTTATGCCAACAGCTTTTTTTCCATTAGATATCTGTTTCATCCTCAGTAATTTGAAACACCATATTCATTATACTGTTCGTTCTTGAGTTTTTTTCTCGATTCTTAATTTGGCATAGTTTCTCATTATGCTGCCACAACTCCCATGTCAACATAGTTGCTATTTTATATTTTGTTATACATTATTTTCAAAATAAGGTATTTCTCAATGTTTTTACTGTTCAAACCTTAAATCATGCATAAAGCAAAATTTTGTTTTTTCTTCTGCTGTGCAGTTAGCCTCTGAAATTAATTTTTAGATATCTGCTCCTGAGCTCCCCTTTGGTCAGTGTACTCTAATTTAGAAGTAGTCTCTAGTCAAATATGATGAACACTGTATAATTTCATAATTTCTCCTGAGTTTGAAGAATTTTTCTTTCTTTTCTAGCTTTTAATCTAGACAACGAACAACCAGATTATGATATGGATTCAGAAGATGAGACTTTATTAAATAGACTTAACAGAAAGATGGAAATTAAGCCTTTGCAATTTGAAATTATGATTGACAGACTTGAAAAAGCCAGTTCTAATCAGGTACTGTACCATGTAATGATGTCTCTTATCTTCTAGTTAACCCAATTTGCACCTTTATTTTGCATTTTCTTAAGACCTGAATGTGTTGCATTTTACTGTCTCTTGGATTTCTTTCCCTCACATCCCAGAATTTCTATTTACAATATTCCTTGAATGGAATACTTAAGCACAATTCCTTTGAATAAGAATATGAAGAGTACTATTCTATTTTCCTATTTGGATAAAAATGATACTAGTTACAGTGTTACAGTATTTTCTTGATCCTTTCCATATGACTATTATTGGTGCTTCCTTAACTAAATTTGCTTGCTTGAGTTTCTAAGACAATCAGCTTATGTCAGAACTTGCTCAGATATTAAGGCACTCATCATTTTAAATGGATTTTAATTTTAATTACTTATATATTATTTTAATTTTTCAGTGAGGGAAAAATTATTTACAAAAGAATATTCTTTAGTGAGATATTTCATATATGGCACAGTTAATTTAAAATGGTGCTGTCTTTCTGGAAGCAGTTAAGCAGTGTAAGTCAGGAGCCTAAAAATGTTTATACACTTTGATTTAATAATCTCATCTCTTGGGATTGTTCACAAGAAAAATAATTAGAAAAAATGTCAGTGATGTTTGAGTAAGAATGTTCTGAATAAATAAGATGTCTCTGGTGGACTATAACACAGCCATTAAAAAATCATGATTTTGTAGGATGTCTAGTGCCATAGGAAATTGTACATTTTATAATATCAGATTTCAAAACAGGATACATAACTCTTTATGTGGAAAACTCTGAGGTTTGTTTAAAGCATTTATGTTTATACATGTGCATAGAAAACAAAAGAATGAGGAAGTTTACAGCAAAATGCTAACAATGGTTATATTTGGGTCCTGGAGTTATTGGTGATTTTTATGTTCTTTATTCTGTTTTTCTATGTTTTCCAAACTTACTATAATAAGCATGTGTTGATAC
Source organism: Cebus imitator (assembly GCF_001604975.1). Classification (NCBI taxonomy): domain Eukaryota; kingdom Metazoa; phylum Chordata; class Mammalia; order Primates; family Cebidae; genus Cebus; species Cebus imitator. The sequence continues at coordinate 6,579,727 of NW_016107342.1, read as the reverse complement.
TGTAATTAGATTTTTTAAATAAACTATTTAAAAAATAATTCTTGGTGTACCTGTGTGGTATATTAATGTGCTAATTGTTATTAATATACTAAGAAGTTAGAGATACAATAGAGTTGCAAATAAATTTTTTACAGTAGATTGTTAAAACTTTTCACTAGTTTACCCATACAAATTTATTATTTTATTTTATCTTACAACTTAAATCCTTTAAATCTCTAAAGCATTGTGAGCTCTTCACAGCATTTTCCTTTGGAAAGTCACTTTACTGCATATTTAGCCTTTCTATCGGTCTTTCCCCTCCCCCCATTTTGATGGAAAGTAATATCCACTGTACTATTCAAAGAAGTACGTTTTGAAAATTGAATTTTGTAAAATTCACTTTACTGGTTTTTGAGAGGTTGTCTTACTTGTTTTTTTGTTGGGAGTTCTAAAAAAGTATCAAATTGATGTTCATTATAATTAGTGACTTACAGTTTTCCTGGGATTTTAGTCACAGACATTAAAAAGAGTTTCAGCTTTTCTTTAGATGTAGAGTTTCCTAGCAATCCTAGGCTGGATCTGCCTTTTGGTATTTTTATGATTTTCTGTGATTGCTCAGAAACTGCTCATGGTGGCTGAGATTATATCATTAGAAGCCTTCAGCTCTCTGTTCTGTAATTTGCTTTCTTTCAGTTAGTAAGTAATATTTATTTAGTGTGCAGGTGAACAAGGCAGGGGATAGCACTGAATAAGACAGATGACAAAAATTCTGCCCTTGTTCAGCATATTATCCAGGTGGAGACAGGATAAAAAAGCATGTAAGCAGTACAGTTAACTGTGCACATATAATCAGTCCCATCCTATTTTAGGTCTCTTTGCTCAAGGACAAGCTTCTAGGCCATGAAACAACCAGCTAGGCACAGAGCATGATAGCATCTGCTTTCAGCAGTGGAGGTGAAAGTGGAGGTTTTGTCATTGAAACAAAATAATGGTCCTGTATTAGAATCAAGGATTGAAGATAACAAAGGGCTGTCTTCATTCCATTCCTTGATTTGTTAATTCATGGATCTCTTTACCTTTCCTTATGGGGGCTAGCATAGTACTAGGTCCCACGACAAGGACTCAAGTTTGTAGTTAAACTTCTTTTTATTAGGTTGACAGAAAAAGATCAAAGACTTAGGCAAACCTGCCTCTATTATTCTGGGAGACTATTTCGGAGAAGCCATGATTGAAAACTCCTGTTGCCAAATGCTGTTATTTTCAGCCCCAGTCTGTCTCCTTATATCTTGGAACTGTCTTCACCTTTAAAAATAAAAATACAGTTTATTCCCTCTGGTTTTATTGTTTCTCATGACCATTCCTTCTTTCTTCTGCTTGATCCTTTTCATTCAACTCCTGTAAACATCAGAGTTTCTTGAAATTCTGTTCTTATCCTACATATTTTTGTGTGATAGCTCAATAAGCATTTTTGTGGATATAATAATGTATTACCTTTGGCCTTGACCTCTTTCTCAAGCTCCAGGATTTTTTCTGCCCCTTTTGATTTTGCCTATTGATATCTTCACCTAGATGGTCCACAGTCCTCTCAAGTTTATCCTTTAAAAAATTTACTGTCTTATCCTAGATAATCTTGTAATCCTTATCTCTTCAGTAACTCCCAAAACTCAGTTTCATCCACTTTTTAAAAATCCCTTTCCTTCACTGATAACTAACTCAGTTCAGGGTTTATCAGGTTTTATCAAAACCCTGAATTGAATTAGTTACCAATGAAGGAAAGGGATTTGACAAACCCCTGAATTGAATTAGTTATCAAATTATTTGATTTAATGTCTTCTTTCCAACATGACAACTAATTGCAATACCTAACCTGAGACTGAATCTTGTACTGGACGGGAGTGGGGGGATGCTATGAAGATTATTTTTGAGTTAGTTGACAATATTGGGATATAAATAGTAGATTACATAATATTTTCAATGTTAAATTTACTAAAGTTGAATACTATGATTATGAAAGGAAATATCCCCATTCTTAAGAAGTATACACTTAAGTATTTAGGAGTAAAGAGCCATGACATGTGTAACTTACCACGCTCAAATGGATCAGAAAAAAATTTGTACACATGTGCACACACACACACTTAGAGCTCGAATGCACACAAATGTTAACACAAATGAATATAAAAGTTAACAATACATGAGTCTTGGTCTAAGGGGGTATACGGTGTTCTTTGAAATGTTTTATTCTTGCTAGTTTTCTAAATATTGAGATTAATTGTTTTTAATCACAAGCCATCTTAAATGGCATTCTCTTTCATAGAATTTTCTCTAAAATAAATAATAGAACACTTTCTAAGAAACATTTTCTTAATTTTTTTTTTCAAAAACCCTCAATGTTTTAATTTATAAACCCTTATCTCCTTCCTAAACTATTGAGTACCCTATTTTTAGTTACTGATTAACCTTCTATACACTACTGACTTTTCACTGCTGCTCTCAACTTACCACACATTCCCATGGAAGGACCATGCCTGCTCAAAACAGAACTCTCCTAACACTGTGGATAATCATTTTCCCTCATTTTGCTTCCCTTCTACCTCCTACCTTTACCATCTTGTAGAGGCATCCTCCTAAACGCTTTCTAACTCTTCCTTGTGTACCTGTACCTTGAATATTTTATTTTCAGTTATCTTTTCCTTCATTTCTTCAGTCTTTCTCTGCCCTAAAAGGTGCCCAAGTTCCCATTTTCAGGAGAACCCTTTCATTTGACCTCATCCTTCTCAGCTAACTACCACCCAATATCTCTTCTTTTTTTTTTATTATAGTTAAAATTTCAGAAGATTAGCTATATTTGGTGCTTCCTATGTTTACCTTTTACTCAGATCACAATCCGTTTCAGTTAACTGAAATTGCAATGTTTGAGATTACCAGTGGCCTCCTAATTGTCATCAAGAGCCTCTTTTCAACTTGTATCCTATTTAATATCCCTGTAGTATTTAATGATGTTGACCAGGACATTTTCCTGATTCTTTTCTTCTTTCTTCATCTCCTCTTTATCTTCAGTGTTGATATTTGCTTTATTATCTGCCCTCTGCATGTTTTTCATTTATCTTAAGCTGCTAACGGTTTGTTGCTGGTTCCCAAATCCATACCTGTACCTACTAAGCTCCAGAGCTAGATTTCTAGTGGAACCTTACCACCTGAGCAAGTATTTTAAATTTAACATTTCCAGACCTCTTTTGCCTCCCTTAGTTTTGCTCTCTGATATGGTTTGGATTTATGTCCCTGCTCAAATATCATGTCAAATTGTGATCTCCAGTGTTCGAGGAGGGCCTAGTGGGAGGTGATTGGATCATGGGAGTGGATTTTCCCTTTGCTGTTGTCATGACAGTTGAGTTCTCACAACGTCTCACAAGATTGTTTCACAAGATCGACTCACAAGATTGTTTTACAGACTTGTTCTCACAAGATTAAGTGTGTAGCACCTCCCCTTTCTCTCTCTTCTGCTCCCACCACGTAAGATGTGCCTGCTCCCCCTTTGCCTTCCACCATGACTGAGTTTATTGAGACTTCCCAGCCATGCTACCTGTACAGCCTGCAGCACCATGAGCCAATTAAACCTCTTTTCATTATAAATTACCCAGTCTCAGGTAGTTCTTTATAGCAACACAAGAACAGACTAATAATGCTCTTTCTTAATTAATGATATATATTATTTTCATCTTCCACCTAGTTGGCCAGTTTGAACTTGAGTGCTGACTTCTTTAAAATCATCCCAAACATCACTAAATCAAACCAGTTTTGTGTTCCACAGTGTCACACAGGTTGAGTATACCTTATCCAAAATGTTTGGGGCCGGAAGTGTTTTGGGTTTTAGATTATTTCACATTTTGGTATATTTACAGATACATAATGAGATTATTTGGGGATGGAACCCAACTCTAAACATGAATTCACTTATTTTTCATAAACACTTTATGTACACAGTCTGAAGGTAATTCTTTTTTTACAATATTTTAAATATGTGCATGAAAGTTTTCACTGCATTTTGATTGCAACCTGTCAAATAAGATCAGGTGTGTAATTTTACACTTGTAGAATCATGTCAGCACTCAAAAAAAATGGATTTTGGAGTATTTCAGATTTATAGATTAGAGCTGCTCAACCTGTGTTTGTTGGCTGTATCCTCTTCCCTTATTTTTATTATTTTTCACCTGGACCACTTCTATTCTGCCACCAGCTATTTTATTAAAAATTCATCTTAAAACAAACAAACAAACTTCAATGGCTTCCACTGTCTATAAAGTGAAATCCATACCACCTTACTCCAGCCATGCTGAACTTCCTTCTGGTCCTCTAATGTACCATGCCTTTTATGGCTCTACATTGTTCCTTCTGCCTGTAATGCCAGGTCCTACATTTCTAATAGTTTTTAGTAATATTATCACCTTGTCATATATATGCATGTTTTCTAAGACCATAGTCTAAGACTAAGTATTTGCTGTCCCAGCTATAGTCCTCATGCCAGTGGTGTTTATAGTACCAGTGGTGTTTATAGTACTGGTTTCCTTACTGGATCAGTTCTGTGGCCTGATTTTAGGCATTGTGGATTCCAAGCCTGATGCACCAATACTTCTGAAGATGTGGAACTATCCAGTATCTTGTTATAAGTTCCATCTATTGCTTACAAATAGAAACTTTGATACATGCACTCAACCTTCATTGTACTTATACAAATTAGAAGTGCCTAAAACACAATATAATAATCACATCATCAGTTTCTTTCATCATGCAGCACTTTCAGTGTTTACTTGATACTGCGTTATTGATTATGCTTTGGCTGGGGCAGACCCCAAACAGATGCACCAAATCAGTGAGGCTGTTAGGAAAATGTGGTTTTCATGTGCACTAGGAACAAGTACATTTTTACATGGGAGAGGATGGGACAGGGTGTCTCCTGTATTTTTTATTTTTTTGAGATGGAGTTTTGCTCTTACTGCCCAAGCTGGAGTGCAGTGGCGAAATTGTGGCTCACTGCAACCTCCACCTCCTGGGTTCAAGCTCTTCTCCTGTCTCAGCCTCTTAAGTAGCTGGGATTACAGGCATGTGCCACCACACACAGCTAATTTTGTGTTTTTAGTTGAGACGGGGTTTCTCCATGTTGGTCAAGCTGGTCTCAAACTCTCGACCTCAAGTGATCCGCCCACCTCGGCCTCTCAAAGTGCTGGGATTACAGATGGTGAGCCACCGCACTCACCCTCCTGTTTTTTTTTAATTTAGTATGTGGCATGTTGAAATGGATATGTTCTTTACTATGATGCTGAAGTATTTGTATATTAAAAATAAAATTTGGTCTAGGTCTTTTGAAGCAGTCCTAGTGAAACCCATCACACAATATAGTTTTAAAACCACTACACCATGCTGTAATGTGTGTGTACATGTATTGTTTAATTATGTTATATAAAGTTAATGAAAAAGCAGTCAGATTATAAAAGTAATTTGAATATAAATCTTCCATTTCATCTTAAAGTGTTGTCTTATCCAGATTGGGGGCCATTCCTATTATTATTAATTATTATTATTATTATTATTTTGAGACGGAGTCTTGCTTTGTCACCCAGACTGGAGTGCAGTGGTGCCATCTTGGCTAACTGCAACCTCCGCCTCCCGGGTTCAAGCGATTCTCCTGCCTCGGCCTCTTGAGTAGCCAGGGTTACAGACGCAGGCCACCATGCCCAGCTAATTTTTATATTTTTAATAGGGATGGGGTTTCACCATGTTGGCCAGGCTGGTCTTGAACTTATGACCCACCCGCCTTGGCCTCCCAAAGTGCTGGGATTACAGGTGTGAGCCACCACACCCTGCTGATCATTCCTATTGCAGAGAAGGTTAATTTCAGCATCAGCAATCTATCAATATGTAGTTAGAATTATCTCCTAAATGGCAGATTAATAGAATTCTTGACAGTTTTTAAGACCTTAGAAGATTATTCATGGAATTAAAGAGACCTTTTTTTCTAATCATTTTATTCTGATTTCCTTATTTTATTTGTTCATCATGGGTTGGCACTGTTGAGAATGAGAAAACTATAGTAGAAGATTTGGAGGAAGAAGTGAATTGATAAACAAATACTTCTAAAATAGTCATCTCAAGCATGAAGATCATATGAGTTTTAATGGATTAGTATCACCTTTCTATGGGAGAGAAAGTATTTTAACTAGCACATGGTTTACGTTTGGGCACTTACCCAAAGACAGGAGAACTTTATAACTCTACCAGTCGTCGTTGTAGTCTGAAGACTTTTTCCATTTTCTGATTCTTTGGAGAAAATAATGGTTTCTCCTTAATTTATGTACAGTACTCAAAATGTGTAATAATGTGTATTTTGATTTCATTGAGTGCTGATATATTCTTTTTAGATTGGCTTGCCATAATTTTGTGGCATTGTGTAAACTAGGGGTCATTTGATAAGCAAGATGTTTCCAGTGCTATCTATTTAGAATCATATTACAATTTTACTATGTTGTTTTTGAGCAGTGGCCATTCATTCTTGAAGAGAGTAAGGTATGATCATTTAACTCTTCGAATTTAATGTAAATGCTTGTTATTTGCAAGCATCTGCCTTTGGTAGTATTTAGGCTGTTAGACAAATAATAAACCATAGATTTGAGAGAAGTAAAATGGAAAAAGAAGTTATGTAGCAGAGAGGTGTTGACTTATCAACACTGAACACAATATAGGCAGTCCCAATATAGGCAGTCCCAGATGGAAATGTGCCCTGCTCTACCCTGAATCTTACTGCAGTGATGCTTAGTTCCAAAGTTCTCACGTTGTTCTCTTATTTATTAATTTGTATTTGTCTAACCTTTATTGCCATGTTATGAGTTTCTTTAGGTAGCAAATTCATATTAAAGTTTTTTCCCTTATCTTCCCCACATTCCATAACCCATTATTGGACTGATGGTAGTTAGTTTTTAATAACTTCTTAGTTGACTGTTTTATAAATTAAATAAATTAACTTATTGTTTAAGTCAATGTTTTATAAATTAAAACACATTAATTTTTACATATAATTTATTCATTTATGTATTCAAAATAATTTTGAAATTGCTCTATGAGGACAAGGACCACTTAGTTTGTTAACAGACTTTCTTGATTAATGAACTAAGTGGCCCTTAGTTCGTTAATCTAAGTTCGTTAATTCTAATGTGTCCTCATAGAGCTAGTAGCAGTCTAGAAGAAAAACCTATATGGTAGGATAACTTTTTTTATTTTCCCATCCCTATAATAAGTAAGTAATGTAAATCAGATAACTCAGAGCTATCTTGGAAATAATAAATTTGCCACAGACTCTTTTGCCAGTTAACTAACTGGTTTCTACTGCATTTTAGTGAGTGAAGTACATGCTAAATGATAGAACATTTTTATTTTTAGGAGGTCTCAGTATGCTTCCCAGACTGGACTTAACTCCTGAGCTTAAGTGACCCTCCCAAGTAGCAAGGACTACAGTTGCATGCCACTGCTCCTGGCCACTAAATAACAGAATTGTTTTTGTAGTGTAAAAATAGTAAGGTTCTGATTTTGTGGATTTTTAATCATGTGACATAATAATTTGTGACTGATTTGTCTACAAATCATTCTTCCCCACTCAAATTGATGCTACCGTCACAATAGAAATGCAGTGGTACTAATTGCCTCAGAGTAGCTAAAGATCATTTTTACAGAATGATTAAAACCAAGATTACTCATAGAAAGTCGCTATATAACAGCATACAGCAGTGAATTGAAAAAATAGTTAACACTAGAAATAAATATCAGAAAGTTTAACTATAAAATGTGTGTTGAATTCTTATTTCTTGTGTTATAAAGAGCACTTTAAACATGGGAAAACACATTGTAAGCTGGAGCAAGAAGCACCAGAGAAAGAAATCTGAGCAGGTATTTTAATCTCAACAGTGTTAACTTGATAGTATTGCTATATAAGAAACTCATTACTGTTCTGCTGATTGGTAGAAAGAGCTCTTATCCTTCACGCCATTCTGAGGTTAGATTAAGCTCTTGATTTAATTAGTGAAGATAACAAAATTTTATCAGAAGTAAAGTGATCAATCAGCTAAAGCACATGTAACACATCACAGAATTGTTTCCTTTGGCCTCCAGAATGCATGAGAACTGCCTGTGATGCTGTCAGCACAAGGTGGAATTTTATTAGATCTAGAAAGCTCAGTTCTTATTCTACCACTATTGTCATAGACTGGGGTTGACATCACCATTCCAGAGAACTCCAGCTAACAGTAGAAAGGTATTCACTTAAAGGTGATATTTGGAAATACTGGTTCTTGTGGTGTGGTCTTATTTTCCAGACTCTGGCCATCCACATTAAGGACCAGATGCAGCCTCTAAAATGCAGTTAAGCTGCCTCTACTAAGAGATTGGGTAACCAAAGAATGGCCACTTACTGTTTTAATGCACTAAGTGTAATTGTGACATGGACTAGAATACCTGAGTTGACATTGTCAGTGTATTCTCTTCCTGTGGTTCAACTAAGCTGAGAAATTGTAAGAAACCACCTAATTACTTCTAGAAATCATTCATCTAGGACTTGAAGTCCAGCGATCAGTGCATTTATTCCATGAAATTATACCAACACAAAATAATGAGAACCTTATTTGGTGAATTTTGCCTTCTTCAATAGACTTCATACAACATACAGGTCATATGTATGTTATATGAAGTCTATTGTATATAGATCTTACAAATTCAATGAGAAAAATTTTCTCTTCATTTCCAAGTACTAGGGAAACATTTCTTGGGAAGTATTTCAAGTTCTGAAAGTGAGCCTTCATCTCTAAAATAATACAAGTAAAAAGGTTGGGATAGCATCACTTCAGCGAGACTTCCCAGCCCTAAAATGGCATGATCTTTTTCCAATGTTTGCTGTAAATGGATATGTGTAACCCCCATTTCATCCTACGAAAGCCTATTGGCTTATTTGATCTCAAGGTGCTAGGCAACAAATGTGACCAAGCAGATGTTTGCAGCCTTAATTTGAGATGTGTCAGCAATGTGCTGGCTACAGTGAAAAAGAGGTAGGTCCCTGAAACACCAGCATTAGAACTCCCAAGGGAACCATCCTAGGGCTACTGTCTCAGGACATGACATTGTCATTAGCAGAATGAGTGTTAAGAATAAGGATTCTCTAGTATTTAACACTTGGATAGAGGAATTCTTTTATATGTCACTGTTTCTTAGAATTCAAAATTGCGTTAAGGTTGAAACTTCTGAAAACATGCTAAGTTTGTTTTTATAATCAATTTCAAAAGAGGTATAGTAAGTTGCAATATATTAGAGAATATTCATCTTTTATTTTGGAGGCACATAAAAAGAAACCCCTGTACCTTCTAGTTTCTATAGGAAAACAAACAGAAGCTAATAGACTTGAAAACTGATAGATCCTCAAATGTGTATAATATCAGAATTTTGAAGGACCGTGTATGTCTTCTAGTCTAAGACTTGCCTGAGGCATGAATTTATTACAGTCTTCCCAAGTGTCATTCATCTAGCCTTCTTAAATATTTTCAGTTATACAACTCACTGCGTCTGAGGGAAAAATACTGATTTTTAGATGTCTCCTAATTAATGATTCCTTCATTAGGTTAAATTGTATTGTATCTTAACCTACCATAATAATATCTGTTCATGGTTATTAGAGCTGGTCACATATTTTTTATGGCCATAATCTAACTTTTATTTATTTTTGCCAACATTGTAGCTGATGACATTTTGTGTTTCTCATTTAGCTTGTAACACTTCAAGAAGCAAAACTGCTACTAAATGAAGATGATTACCTTATTAAAGCTGTATACGACTATTGGGTGAGAAAACGTAAAAACTGCAGGGGGCCATCCCTCATTCCTCAGATAAAACAAGAGAAAAGAGATGGCTCTACCAACAATGATCCTTATGTTGCCTTTCGGAGAAGAACAGAGAAAATGCAAACTCGAAAGGTAATGTGCAAATTAGGTTTCATTGAAGGTAGCTTAATAGTATTTAAGATCAATAGTTTTTTTCTAATAACTTGAATAATTTTGAATAATTTGAACATAATGGAAACTAATGGCATTGATGACTTTCTATAAGAAATCCTACTTTTCTTCTGATACGTGGCCAGACATGTTATCCATTGTGCCACTGGCCCACTGCAAGAAATCTTGCTTTTCAGTAGCTTCTGTTGGCCAATTGTTTATACCATTTATCTACTGCCTGTGCCCTTAATGAATCTACCGATCATATCATTTTATGCTTGTAGTTGAAGTGATATGAGGAATTTTGCGTCCTTATGCACCTTGGAAGTTTTGAGCTCTTCAATAAGCTAAATATTCTGTCACAGATCTCCCGTGTTTTGGAAGCTGAGAATTTGAAATAATATTACTATTCCTTGTTGCTCACTTGAGACCTTACAATTCCTTGGAAACCATATTGTAGTTATTGTAGTTCTTGCAAGTCAAAATGCACTTTGCTGTGTCTAGCTACTATAGGGTCATGGAAAGTAGGGAAAGGTTCATTTTCAAGCCTGTTCTGCAAACAGTCAAAAGTAACAGTGGAATCTTTCTCCTTTTCTGAGTTGTCAGTTGTGTCAGATTTCAAATTGATGAGCTTGTTCCCATCTGGCTTTCAGAAGCAGTATGAAGCAGAATTTTAACTAAGAGAAACAGGATCTCATACTGTGGAATGATATAGTATAGAGGAAAGCACTATTCTAGAGGAGTATTCACTGCCTTACATTTCTCATAATTAACAGTAACACACATAGTAATATGTTCTCTAATATTGCAAAATATCAGGAACGTATAAATATAAAATAAGGAACTATAATTGGAGGCAGAACATTTTTGTGGATTCTCCTAACATTGAAAGCTTCTCTTTGTCAGCTGTTAATATAACAGCTGAGGAACATAACAGCTGCCAAGGATAGTATATTTTAGGAGAAACTCTCCTCCTGGTTAATAACAAGAATTTCTATAATTCTTGAGGATGTAACTTTTTAAACATTAGAGGATGGATTTCCCAAGTATAGATAACATTCCCTAACCCAGACTTGAATTTTTAATTTAGCATGCTGGTTCTTAGCTAAGGGAATCTGCAGTATTTTATGAAGATTTGGCACTTTTCCAAGACTGAAACAAGATAAGTTCATAAATACAGTAAGACTTTATAAATGTGGACTATTGGACATGAGGAAGGAGAGGTTTATCTAAATCATTAAAAAACCTGAACTATGAATTGCTTTTTTCAAAAAAAAAAAAAGGCAATATACAGTCATATGTTGTATAACATTTTGGACACCGATGGACTGCATATATGATGGTGATCCCCTAAGATTATACTGTATTTTTACTGTACCTTTTCTATGTTTAGATATGTTAGATATGCAGGTACTTACCATTTATGTTAGAGTTGCCTACAGTATTCAGTACAGTAACAAGCGGTACAAGTTTGTAGCCTAGGAGCAATAGGCTATACCTTCTAGGTTCATGTAAGTACACTCTGACATTTGTACAACAAAGAAATTGCTTGACAACACATTTCTCAGATCTTTGTTTGTTCGCTTATTTGTTTAAGAGATTGGGTCTTACTGTATTGCCCAGACTGGTCTTGAACTCCTGTGCTCAAGCTGTCCTCCCACCTTGGCCTCCCAAAGTGCTGGGATTACAGGCATGAGCCCCACCACACCCACCCCCTCAGATCTGATCCATGTCATTAAGCAACGCATGACTGTAATTAATTACAGATATATTGCAAAACATAGACTGTTAGCAATGCCTTTTGAAGGAAAGCTATTACTGGACTTTCTTTAGTGAATGGGTAGGAAATACTTAAGATTAGCAGTATTTATTGGCATATTGACAATATTTTCTGAATGTTAAAACATGTTTTATTCTTCTTTTGTTCTAACCATTAGAGAATTGCTAGTAACTGGTTCTTGTGTTTAGACATTTCTTCATTTTGTGATCACTAATGTAGGTTTTCCTGACACGCTGATTCTTACCCTCTCTTGGTTATTTTTCTATTTTCCTCTGTAAAGAGGTACATTTTCTTTTCTGATGCTCTTTACTTTTTATTCCTTTCGGTTTTCAGTTGTAGGACCAAAGACTATTCAACTGTCATTCTCACTATTGCTAGTTAGAAATGTTTATGTGTTTTGAAATGAGAAAAATGGGAAAGCACTCAAATAAATACTCTTTAGGAGGTGGCAAGCATTGGGGTATGCAAAAGTGACTACAACTAACAAAGGCTCTCTGTTTTCTATTTCCACAAACTTAAAAACACTTGTGTAGTTGATGCAAAGGCTAAAAGGTCTTCTGAAATATTTGTTTGGCTGTTTAGAATTTAATTTTAAGTTGCTGAACTAATACTTAGGAACATGTGAATACTTTGGGGCATTCTTAAATGAGATAGTCTTAAGGCATCGGCATGTCTGAATACACTGATTGGGAAGTCCTGGATCAGCATATATTTAACCACATAGGTAGAACTCTTAGTGTCTGTGCCCTCTTTTCTCTTTCTGTGAGGCCCAGAAGAAGATAGTTAAGAGAGGAAATTCCCAGGGTAGTGGTTGTCACTTCTAGCTACTGTACAGCCTTGGTCATGAAAAGATGTACAGTTTATTCTAAAGTGTAGCAATTTGAGAACCACTTCCCTAGAGATTTGGCAGTAAGTACAGAACTGTAATATGTAACTGTATTAGGAAGAAAGGAGCTGGCCCTGAGCGGAGATGATTATGAGAAAAGGAGTAAAGGGGGCAAGTGGATTTGAATACAGGGAATAGGGCCATCTCAGAAGAATAGAAAAAATGTCAATATGAGCTATTAGTTTTTAATCTTCATATAGTTAGGAATAGATATAGATCTATGCATATATGTGCATACATATATTACATACATATTTCCTAGCTCTCTTCACTGAAAGTCTCTAGAAGCAGTGACACCCAGTAGAAATGGGCATGTCTAGGATGTAGATCTTGATTTTAAATACTGTTTTTCAGCCAGGCACAATGGCTCACACCTGTAATCCCAGCACTTTGGGAGGCCAAGGTTGGGTGGATCACCCGAGGTCAGGAGTTTGAGACCAGCCTGATCAACATGGAGAAACCCCCATCTCTACTAAAAATACAAAATTGGCCAGGTGTGGTGGCATATGCCTGTAATCCCAGCTACTTGGGAGGCTGAGGCAGGAGAATCTCTTGAACCTTGGAGGTGGAAGTTGCATTGAGCCAAAATCGCACCATTGCACTCCAGCCTTGGCGACAAGAATGAAACTCCATCTCAAAAAATATATATACCGTTTTTCATTAAAGGGAACCAGGGCTCCTTAGGAAAACTATTTCACATCTAGGGCTGGAAAAAACAAAGATAAGCCTGGAACAAACGTTTTGTTATGCCAGAAAATAAGAAAATAGTTGGAGCCATGTCAGAAGGATGCAGGAGCCAGCTTAAAGGAGGACTCCACTGATAAGAGCTGGGAAAGTTTGAGCATCAAAACAGATTATGAAAGTAATGAATTCTACCCTATAGAGTAACCCATGAGTCCATACTGATGTGGGCGGGCTGGTGGGCAAGTAGATGGGTAGACAGTATTTCCTTACAGTAGATTTCCAAACGTGTAAGTGTTGGCAGAATGATGGAATTAGAACATCACTATTTGGCAACCACTATAATAATACAGATGATTGTTTGAGGCAAAAGTTAGAACTAATGGATGTTAAACTTAAGGGGGAAGTTTGATGATAAACAAGATACTGCTTATCTAGTCCTACAACATACTTGTTAATTAATTAATTTATTATTTTGAGATGGAGTCTCGCACTGTGGCCCAGGCTGGAGTAGCACGATCTCACCCCACTACAGGCTCTTGTCACAACATCAGGGTAATTTTTGTATTTTTAGTAGAGACAGGGTTTCTCTACGTTGGCCAGGCTGGTATAAAACTCCCGATCTCAAGTTATCTGCCTGCCTCGGCCTCCCAAAGTGCTGGGATTACAGGCATAAGCCACTGTGCCTGAACTAATCTACTTGTTATTTTAAAAGGGAAAAATAATATTTAACTAGGGCAACCTGAGAGATGCCATCTTAAACAATCAAAGTTAATAACGGTAATGGGACAAATAGTATCTTTTAACTACTAATATGAGAGGGATACAATATCCCCTTTGTGGTAGTTGTACCAAAAATACATAACCTGAATTTAATCATGGAAAAACATTAATGAAACCCAAATTGAGGAATATTCTACCACATAGTCTCTACTCTTTGAAAATGTTAAGATCATAATCACTAAAAGATAGAGAAAACAGTTATAGGAGATTAAACAAATTATAGAAGACTAAAGAAACTTGACAACCAAACATGGTTTTTAATATGGAGTCAGATCCTAGACCAGGAAAAAAAATGTATTGTTATTATTTATTTATTTATTTATTTATTTTTTTAGATGGAGTCTCGCTCTTGTCACCCAGGCTGGAGTGTTGTAGGACTACATAAGCAGTATCTCGGCTCACTGCAACCTCCGCCTCCCCGGTTCAAGCGATTATCTTGCCTCAGCCTCCCAAGTAGCTGGGACTACAGGCATGCACCACCATGCGCAGCTAACTTTTGTATTTTTAATAGAGACGGGGTTTCACCATGTTGGTCAGGCTGGTTTTGAACTCCTGAACTTAGGTAATTCACCCATCTCGGCCTCCCAAAGTGTTGGGATTATAGGCATGAGCCACTGCACCCAGCTAAGAAAATGTATTATAATAAAAATTGTTATCTTACTGATGTCCTTTATAGCAATAACTGTATTTTTTGCTATAAAGGACATTAGTGGTGCAATTGTTGAAATATGAATAAAGTTTACATGTATAAAGAAATTAAGTAATAGGGTTATGTTAATGTTAATTCCCAGATTTTAATAATTATACTGTGGTTATATGTGAATATCACTGTTTTTTGAAAAAATATATGAAAGTATATAGAGATAAAGGAGCATTTTATATTTTCAACTTCTCGAAATTTTTCCAAAATAGTACTGCTGATAATTTATAGATGTATGTGTTTCTATTCATACATATTTCTGTATGCACATACAGAGAGAGAAAGCAAATGTAAAATATTAACCTTTAGGGAATCTGGATGAAGATACATGAGAATTCTTCATGCTCTTTTTGTAACATTTTGTAAGTCTGCAACTATTTCAAAACAAAAAGTTTCTTTTTAAAAAAAGAGGACCAAGACTGGGGAAAGGAAAGTTAAGGGTAATTATTTGGGCATGAAGAGAACAGGGGGCAGGGGCAATGGCTCATGCCCGAATCCCTGCACTTCGGGAGGCGTAGGCGGGCAACTCACTTGAGGTCAGGAGTTTGAGACCAGCCTGGCCAACATGGGGAAACCCCATCTCTACTGAAAATACAAAATTTAGCTGGGTATAGTGGCAGGTGCTTATAATCCCAGCTACTCAGGAGGCCGAGGCAGGAGAATCACTTGAACCTGGGAGGCAGAAGTCGCAGTAAGCGTAGATCATGCCACCGCACTCCAGCCTGGGCAACAGAGTGAGACTCTGTCTCAAAAACAAACAAAACAGTAACAACAGCAGGATATGAATAAGACAGGGTAGAAGAGGAGTCCAAGAGGAACACTTAACTGAAGAAGGGAGCTATCTAAAAGGCTCTGGTGCACTTTTGAATATTATTCAGCTGCCACCTGGCATGTAACCTTGTATTATTATCTGCCTTATGATTCTGTGTTATCTGTTTTCTGTCTGTCATCCTGACTAGCTTCTAAGCCTTTTGAGGATAAGGCACATGTGCAATGCTCTGCACAGAGTAGGCACTTTAAATAGTTGCTGTTTATAATATTATTTTTTTTAATTGAAAGATACTGCTGCCTGCTTACCAAAAACAAAAATTGTTTAAACATATGCTTTAGATTTTACCTTTTGTCACATAGTAATAAAGGAGAAAAAGATGAATTTTTAAGAATTAGACAAAAGGATGACTTATTTTTAATATTCTATGTGGAGTACCATAATGGGACTTTGATTAGGTTATTTTTAATGTATTACTATTATTTTTCAAATGCAGGAAACTATACACAAAAAGAGTATAACTTTGAATTTTTCTCAATTGTTATTTGCTCTTTTATAATCCTGCCATATGAAACCTCTGGTATTCTTTGGGTTCTTTCTGATGTCATTTTGAATTATTAACTCAAGGAATGAATGATTGCTTAAGTGTACAGTTCACTCTGGATGCACAGATTGGAGGGGTGGTAGCGGTCTATTTTTAAACAAATAGTTCCATGCCTAATACTAAAGAATCTTTGGATGTTTGATTTAAGCAAATAGTTTATATTAGTAATAATTTTTATGCAAATAGATGCTGTTAATTATGACTTGAGCATTTTCTAGTTATGTAGCAGGGCTTTCACTTTGTATAATTAGTTGAAAAGCTAATAAACAGTGTTCTGAAATTCAGTATTTTTACTAAATCTCTTTTCTACTCAGCAATGGGATGTTACATTACATTGAAAAATGATAATTTGATTTCTTGAAATGCTTGTTAATCCTACTCAGTTTTCTGAGTTTTTGAAGTGAAGCTTTACTGGTCATTGTTCATGTTCACATTATAGTACAGCGTATCAAACCATCCAGCCCCCAGTTACAGAGCTGGATGGATGGATGAATGGATAGGGACTCATTTTAACTGTTACCTTGATCTGGACAAAACTGTTCCTCTCTGTTATTGGAAAAATACCTTCCTGTAAATGACTATACTATATTTTCCAATACCAGGTTTTGTTTCAGGTGGACATTTTTAAAATTTGTTTATATTGAAGTTATCTCTATGCCATTCCACCTTTTCAACAGCTGTCAACATTTTTTTTCTGAGTATTTATTGAGAGATACTTACTTATACTTGTATTTTCAGAATTAGATACAGATTCTCTCATGTAGGTGCTGTTCAGATTTTTTTTAACATTTTATTTTTATAGGGTAAATTCAGGTCTGCTAAGAGTTTGTTGAATAAAGCCAGAAATGTAGATAACTGGGTTGTTTATTCTTCTAAAATTATCATTATTTTTAATAGAATCGTAAGAATGATGAAGCCTCTTATGAAAAGATGTTGAAACTGAGACGAGAATTTAGTAGAGCCATAACAATTTTGGAAATGATTAAGAGAAGAGAGAAAACAAAACGAGAATTATTGCACTTAACCTTAGAAGTTGTGGAGAAAAGGTAACATTGCTCCTGTTACAGCAATAAAGTGGCAACTTTACCAAGTGATGGGCAAAATGAACCAGAAGATTTTTGGGCGGGGGGCAGGTTAAGCTTTATGACAGTTGATATTGATTCTGTAAGAATTTATATTTTTTAAAGATTTGTGGTTACTAGGTTGTTTTTTTCTTTTTATAGATTAAGTTATTCAATTTAGATTGCAGCCTTTGGGAGAGTTTTTTATATACTATAGATCCTATACTTGATTTTGTTTTGGCAGAATCACCGAATTTTATTTAGAAAAGAACTCTGGTGATCATTTTGTTTACCTCTCTGTATTAAAGTTTCTATTAAATAAAATGTGAGGGAAATGAGTATTGATTTTATTTTCCGAGTAGGTAGACTTTTTTATTCCTTTTAGAAATGTGTTCTCTGGTATATTTTCCTACAAAATTAAAAAGATTAAACGAAAACAGAATTTTGTTTGATTCCTGAAGTAAGCATTCCAAACATTTCTCAGTGCTTGATTATATAATGTATGTAAGAAATTTGTTTTCTGTGTACCTTAGGGGATTTTTTAAGTTTTTTGGTTTGTTTTGTTTTTACTAAATCTCTGGTTGTTTATTCCTGTAAATTTTGTCTTTTAAAAATAATTTGATTGTTAGCTCTTTTTGACTAGATGGCTTCCAACTAATGGAGGTATCATTTATTTTCCTTCTTTATTATTAAACTATGCAATGTTTTCTTATATTTTGTTATTTTTTTCAAGATATCATTTGGGAGACTATGGGGGTGAAATCCTTAATGAAGTGAAAATCAATAGATCAGAGAAAGAGTTATATGCCACTCCAGCAACTCTTCATAATGGAAATCATCACAAAGCTCAAGAATGTAAAACTAAGGTGAATATTACCTGGGAAGAAGCATGTATGGTAATGTTGATCAGATAATTATTGATTTCTGCAGTTGTCTTAATATGGTTTGAGTAAGGAAAAAGCAGTTAACATGAATTTAGTTCTTACCATTTGCCAGGTACTTTGCTAGGAGTATTTATACACATACTGATCCATTAATCCTCATAACAACCCTTAGAGGTAGTTGTGTCTTTGTGACTTCTAGATATGGCTAGTAAGTGGCAGATTCAGGGTTTCAGTTCAGGTCTAACAGTTCATCACTTTCAGTATGCTATCTGCCTCCCTAGAGAATAAGGGTAATTAAAGTCTAGTTATTATCACTAACCTTAGCAAACCTTGCATTGTAATGGAAGGAATCAGCACCTCAAATTAAAGCTTTATTCATTGAGACTATTGAAAACTGTTCTTGTTGTCATCATCATTTCCAGAGCCAGCATTTATCAATTGTTACCTACCTTGAGTGACTTTGAGAAAGTCCTCTAATTTCTGGGTCACAGTTTCTTCCTAATAAAAGAGCCAGACTCAGTGGTTATTTTAGTCACTTGGACTAGATAACTGTATTTATTCAGTCCTCACTTGGAACATTAATTAAAGTATTTAATTGGGAACTAGAAAAACTAATAAAGCCTTCAATTTTAAGGAGTGTGGATTTAAATAAGAAGCAAGTATTGACTGAAGCCTCTAGACATAAAGGCTTACTCTGTAGCAGGATTTTTTAAAAGACCTAGGATGTTTGTGGAAAATTCATCTTTTGAAAATGTACACAGTTCTCATTTTTCATGGGTTGATTCTTAAAGGTCAGGAAAGAGTGTGGAGCAGGAAGACTCCTTCATTCAGTTTATGTCAATTCAAACACCAGAGTTCTTTCTTATTAATCACAGGCATCTAGCCCACCATCCTTATTCTCTCTAAATCTCACTTGCCTCTATAGCCAAAAAAGTTAATGCAAATGTCATTTTGTAAATTATTTTTAAAAATCCATTTTATGTCAACCAATGCTTTTTTAGGTATGTGATTGTTAAGCATTACAATATGAAAATCTTAACGTATAATCACTGACTGAATCAGCCCTTATTATATATTGATTCTTATTTTAGATCTCCTCTGAATAAACACTCAGCCTACCTAAACACTAACTTTAGGGATTTGGTTGCATCCATTGTTGTCCTACTCCATCACACATGTTTAATAACTATATTTACTTTGTCACATATCCCACTTTAAAATATGGGAAGTTTCTGAAAGTTGGGACTGTCTTTTTGATGTAATAGTTATACCCATTGTATGAAAAATTTTATATCTCACTATAATTTGCCTTACAAGCAATATTTTTATTGTGTGTACTGTTTTTGACCCTAAAGTAGTTAACATCTGGACTACATGTGGAAATGTATAAATTTTGTAGTTTGTACCTTGGTGCTTAGAACATGCTTTTCCAACTTTTAAAGTGGCAGATTCCTTTTTATTAAAAGGAATGCCAGTGTGTTAAAACAGTAACAGAGCTGCTCTGTTGAGGGGAGGTGGGGGCTGGAAACCTACCCCTTCAATCAGTGTCTTTGCCAGATGGCCTCTCAGGAACCTCCACAGAAGCCTGGGGGACTTCAGAACAGTTATTGTTCAGTTGCTGCAGTAATTATACATTCTAAAAAGTGAGGGCTTTTTTCCTAGTTAAGCTTGTTTTTCTCAAAAGATTGCCATCCATAGAACAGACATTTTAAAAAATTGGAACTAAGTGTAAAAATAATAAAGTCATGATCCAATTGAAGATTTTAAAAAATAAAAATAGTTGTTAATTTTGTCAATATAGTAGATTTAAATAAGAATTGAATTTAAATACCTTTTAAATACTGGATTACATAATAGAGGAATCCAAAAAATCACTCACATCTTACTTTTAAATAGTAATAACAATATTAAAAGCAAATTTAAATACATAATTATTTTTCATCATAAGTTGCAGAAAGTAAAACGTGTTTCAGTTTATGAACACAGAATAATTTTTGCTTATTAAAAACAAATAAAATCACCTCCTGGGTAAAAATGTATGTTTTTCAAAGAGCAGTATAGTTTTTCGTAATTTCTAAAATTATTTTTATTTTTTCCTTTTGGGGGAAAAATCGTCATGTAAACAGCACCCTCATCATTTGTCTTTGAAAGAAGAGGCTTCTGATGTGGTTCGTCAAAAGAAGAAGTACCCAAAGAAGCCTAAAGCAGAGGCTTTGATAACATCTCAGCAACCCACTCCTGAGACATTGCCTGTGATCAATAAGAGTGACATTAAGCAATATGACTTTCACAGCTCAGATGAAGATGAATTTCCACAGGTGCTTGTTTTAAAACTATTTTAAAGACATTTCCTCCTAATCTTTTATATTGCTATATTTTTAAAACAATTGCCATCTTAGAGTTTTTATTCTGCTTTGTTCCCCTAATATATATAGCATAAACATTTCTATATTATTTATATAGCCACTGAAGTGGTATTTCTCTGTATTATTTTTCATCTATTGTATAGAATTTACCCTCTTGTGAGCACATGGTTTTCAGTTTTTCCTTTTATAGAAACGAATGTACATCTTGTCCCTCTGTATTTAAAGTAGATTTTTGGAAATGGAATTACTAGTTACTAACTGAAAATTATAAATATTTTAAGACGGTTAATATATAATTGTAAATATTGAAAATATTCATCAGTAATACTTTCCTTTTTACCATATTCCACCAGCATTGTGTTTTATAACTTTTAACATAAATTTTGCTAATTTGTTAGGTAATGGCTATTTGATTCTAAAAAATATTTAAAGGAACTGATTCAAGTTTTAACTCTTCGGTAAATATTGAAAGTTTTATAGAAAAATGTGTGCAATTAAAAACATCTTTATTTTTATAAGTCTTGTTTTAAAATAAGACCTTTACTTTATATATTAAAAGATCCATTTTTTCAAAAAATATTATTTATCATCTGTTCTAGTGATACCCTCTTTTTAAAAATATAGTGTGGGAAACTTACAGAAAATACTGTAACAAAGACCTTGAACCTACCACCAACTTTATCATAGTTTAACTTTTTGACTTGTTTGCTTTAAGGAAACTTTCTTTTAAAAAACCAACATTACAGATATGTTTGGAAAGCCAGACTGTTTATAAAACTCTTCATTGCTATACCATTTCAGATCTGGAGTTTGCATAAAATGTGTCCCTTTGGGCTAGATTATATTATTTTTACTTTTTTTTTTTCTGATTTAGTTTTTTTATTCAGATAATATTCTGATAGTCATATGCATAGTATTAAATGTGCAAAGATACATTTAATTTTATATTAAGCTCTTGAGGAACGCTTAATGAACCCATACATTACTTTTGTCAGAGGATCATCTAGTTTGACTCAGGCAGAGCTTTGGATAGCCATGGGACATTTGTCAGATGACCATATGACCATTTTGAAGGCATAAGGGATGTAGTGCTCTACAAAATAGTAATTTTCCAGATAGCAAGTATAGGGTAGGATTCTAGGCACAGCATATTAGATGCAACTGCTAGCAGTTTAGCATTGCTGGAGCACAAAATATAGAAGAGGAAAAGGGGATGAAAGGCTTCATGCCTGCAGTAATAGCCAGATAGCAGATAGCCTCTATCTACATTATACATACTGGGAAATTATAATGTTAACTAAGAAAATGACATAGATAAATATGTAGAATAGGCTTATATTGGTGGTACTAATGAGAGGCTAGAAAGTTTTGCTATATATTCCCATCCCTTTAAGAATGATGCTGTCGGCCAGACATTGTGGCTCACACCTGTAATCCCAGCACTTTGGGAAGCCGAAGCAGGCGGATTGCTTGTGCCCAGGAGTTGGAGACCAAGCCTGGGCAACATGGTGAAACCCCATCTCTATGAAAAAAAAACAAAAGTACAAAAATTTAGCCAGGCGTGGTGATGCATGCCTGTAGTTCCAGCTACTTGGGAGGCTGAGGCAGGAAGATCGCTTGAGCCAGCGAGACAAAGGTTGCAGTAAACCAAGGTTGCACCACCATACTCCAGCCTGGGCAGCAGAGCAAGACCCTCCCTCAAANAAAAAAAAAAAAAAAAAAAAAAAAAAAGATACTGTAGGGTGCTGTGACCTATAGAAACTTTTCTCTTATTGGTGGAATTAGTACATCCAGCCTGAAAGTAGAGCAGCATAACTAGTCATATGTTCCTGGTTCATTAAAGGATTTTCATTTCTGCCCCCAAATTCTTACATTAATTTATATAGTTCCCCGTTCCCATCCACACATGAAAATTGCACTTTGAAACATTTAGGTTCTTTGAGTCTTTATATTAGGTCTTAGACAACCCTCATTAATTTTATGGTATTTGCATATTGCTAAAGAGTAAATATTTACCTGTATTTGGGCTTCATTCAGTGAGGCCCCTATCCAGAGTGTAACTCTTATAAAATCAGAATTTTATTACTGACAAGATCATTAAAATAATCATACTTTTTCTTTGTCTAATAAACACGAACAAGGGAATAGGAAGCCTTAGGAGAACACACATTTTAACCAGACTTATGCTTCTGAATTGCAGCTGAATAGAAGTAAAACCCTGCCTCTTGATCGTGCTTCTGATTTTCCTAACATTAGCTTTGTCTTCCTATGACTCAGCCTTCGTTTGTCCCCTGGAATCTATCCCTGGGGAATGGTAGGAGAAAGGGTGATAGATTTTATACACAGAATTTCTGAGACTTTGTGACACTTCCTGTGTATATCTTAGAATAGGGACATGATTTGCAAAGGAACCAAAGTGTAAAATTCACATTTGGGATTTCCTTTCAAATTTCAGGTTTGGGGCTGCATTCCCCATGAAGAAGAATCAGCCCCCAGCTCACTGTTTCTGTGTCTCCCCCTAGGGTTGGTGGAGGTATATTGGAACCTCAAACAAATACCTTTCTCCCCTGGGTGACCCTGCTCAGTGGTGATTACCACAGTTTGGAAATAATATGGAGAAAACATTTTTCCTCTCAAAATAGGAAGGGAGGGATTTGTGGGGTTCAGAAATTTGCGAGTAAATATGGTTGAGCCAGCGTTTGTCAGAAAGAGATGTACTACAAAGCAAAAGTGCGAGACAACTGAAACTTAAGTACCAAAACTTTTTTAAAAATTTTAATCATTATGAGTGGAAATTTATCTAAAACATATTATTTCTCTGCCATTGGTATATCTGTATATTGTTTAATTTGTTTTTATGACATTTATAATAAAGTGTGCTCTAATGGGTCAATGCGACTGCCCTAGAGGTCCACTCAATTACGTAGGTATGACATGGTCTGGGCACAGTGCTTTCTAATAATGTGACAGCTTTCTGAAAGTCTTTATTCTTTTGCTTTAGGGTAGTTGGCTTATCACTTCTTTGTAACCAATCTACTTACTTTAGCAAGTCTTCTTTTCTCTTCTGATTTTCTGCTCCTGATCTGTTAGGTTTACAAAGTAATTTTTTAAAAATGAGTGGGGAGATAAAAGACTTTCCTTTGAATAAAATCTGACCTTTATGACCTTTGGTTTTTGTGTTGTGGTGGTGGTGGTTTCTTTGGGCTATTTATAAGCTGTTTTTACATCCTAGTTTTTGGCTTTATTACGGAGAGATAAAGTTACTGGATAAAAATACACTTACCTATAGGTGAAGTGTAACTGTCATCATTAAATATTTATAGCCATATACATTATTTATAAAATATAGTGGGATGTATACAAACTGTATTAATTCTAAGTCAGTAGCATTTCATGTTTAGAAGCAATTAAGCAATGCCAGGTACAGTTAACCTATAAGAACTAGTCCATTAAAAATAAGGATTTTTAACCATAGAACATTTTTACTGGTCATTGAATGTTTTAGGGAATTCAGCACCTACTGTATATAATATAGAAGTGATTTACTGTTTGTGATCAGATTTAAATTTTAGAGCATTACAAACATTGATCTGTTGACTGTTGATAACTCCTAAATGGAATGCCTTTTTTGTCTAGGTATTGTCCCCAGTATCAGAACCGGAAGAAGAAAATGATCCTGATGGTCCCTGTGCTTTCAGAAGGCGGGCAGGATGCCAGTATTATGCTGTAAGAACTTTTGTGTGTTTGTGGTGTTTTTGTGAACTGGAATTAAAAGGTAACCCTGTCAAGATGACTTAGTCTTGATCTAAAAATGGGAAATACATCAGTACTTTTTATTTAACATCCTTTATGTGGATACTGGTTAAAGATGCTTAAAAGGTACTGAGTCCTTTCAAAGGGTATTGAAATCCTCTTAGAAACTGATAATTCCTCACATTTTAGAAATTTAGTTTCATTTTGGGCTTTAATTATAGCTTCAGCAGTTGTGAAAATTACTTGGTATGTCATTACTAGAATTAGGAAAACCCAGAATTTGTAAGTTGGGTCTAGAACCTTTGATGGCTGCTAGGTGATTATTGAAATTTATTGTTATATAAGCCCATCTTGTGCATACATACCAGTAAGTATCAAAGTAATAATTTTTAAATTTCCCTAATGGTGATGTTTTGTCTAAAAATTGTGGTGGTGGCTTTTTTGGGCTATTTATAAGCTGTTTTAACACACCTAGAAGTTGCTTTATACTATGAAAGTCAGATTATAGCACTCTCCAAGGCTCTCAGATGAAGTGTAATGTAGCCTTGTAAGGATGGCTTTGGCTTTCTTATATGGCTTGTAGAGATCATTTATTTTGTAACATAATGGTAAACATATACACCGATAACTTTTTTAGGGTGTATAAGTTTAAGAGAGGTGATTTGTCTACTGGTTATGCTGATGAGAGAAAGGAAAATTCTTAAGAAAAGGAACAGACGTAGCATGGCAGAATGATGGAGGAAATGGGAAGGCAGGGAACAGGCTGTTTGTTTGTTTGTATGTATGTATATATGTATGCATGTATTTATTTATGAGACATAGTCTTGCTCTGTCACCCAAATTGGAGTGCAGTGGTGCAATCATACAGTTCACTGTAACTTTAAACTCCTGAGTTCGAGCAGTCCTCCCACCTCAGCCTCCTGGGATTACAGGCACACACCACCACATGCTGTTAATTTTTGTATTTTTTGTAGAGACAGGGTCTTGCTACATTGCCCAGGCTTGTCTTGAGCTCCCGATCTCTAGTGATCCTCTTGTCTTGGCCTCCTAAAGTGCTAGAATTACAGGCATGAGCCACTGTGCCACTTGGTTGTGTGTTTCTTAAAAATAAAGAGGAAGCTTCAGTTTGACCCCATAAATGTTGTTTGAAGTGCGATTTTTAGTGAAAAAATATTCTTTCTGGTTTCTCAGTAGGAAGCCTAAAAATTACTATGTAATTTCACCATTTCTACTTTGTACACGAATGTTAAAAGCTGTATTATTTTAAAGATATATTCCTTTTAAAGTATAGTAGACCCTAAATGAATTTATATTTATAGACTAAATTCAGTTTGGGTAATCTTAGTTAGTGAACTTTTGATTCGGTTTTTTGAAATTGAACCTGATTAATAGTTTCATGTCAAAATTTTAATTGTTCTGCTAATGTTGCAGTTGCTTCATTTTTATCGTGATTTAACCTCATTTCAGATTTATTCCATGAGTTTTTCTTTCCTTCTTTCTTTGCAGCCTCGTTTGGACCAAGCTAACCATACATGTGAAAATTCAGAATTGGCAGATTTGGATAAGTTGAGGTATAGGCATTGCCTTACAACACTTACAGTCCCAAGAAGATGTATAGGATTTGCAAGGAGGCGAATTGGCAGAGGTGGAAGGTGAAGTATTTGTTTTCGCCTGGTTTTTGTTTACCATATGGAACAGAAGGCCGAGAGAAAATGTTAAGCTCTGTCAGTTAATATTTAGTTTTATTTTGCTTTTCAGGGTCATAATGGACCGAATATCCACAGAACACGACCCAGTCCTGAAACAGATAGACCCTGAAATGCTGAACAGTTTTTCAAGCTCTTCCCAAACTATAGACTTTTCTTCTAATTTCTCTCGGACCAATGCTTCTAGTAAACATTGTGAAAATAGACTTTCCCTTTCTGAAATATTAAGCAATATCAGATCATGTCGACTACAGTGTTTCCAGCCAAGGCTACTAAATTTACAGGACAGTGATAGTGAAGAGTGTACCTCAAGAAAACCAGGGCAGACTGTGAACAATAAAAGGGTTTCTGCGGCATCTCTAGCTTTATTGAACACCAGCAAGAATGGCATATCAGGTAAGCTGTTGCTGTGTTAAAAGTATATCCTGCTATTCTTTTCTACTTAATTTTATTATCTATTAAATAAATTCTCAGGGTAAAATTTGAAGATTTATTTTCCCACTTTGGAAAGGAATTTTATCTTAATCTATATATATATATTTTTTTCCAACCTAAGAAACCAGATTGTACTGTTGTGCCTCACATTTTAACCAAATTGCCCTAACCAGAACTGTAAAACCACTGACATCTATTTTGTGTGCCTGGTATGATCAATGTAGGCAGAATGCATACAGAGTTCCCTATGGGCACACCGCTTATAAGCTGCCACTAGATCATCATAGCACAGTACTATCTGCTGCTTATGTTAAAGGTAATTTTCATTTTGGTGTGTGGAACTTTGTTTAAATGTAACCATTGCTCCTTGAGAGTACCTTTGAAAACACTTTCTGAAAAATGATTTTTAGAAAACTCTCTATGAATAATTTTTTTTTTTTTTTTTTTAAGATGGAGTCTAACTCTGTCACCCAGTCTGGAGTGCAGTGGCATGATCTCAGCTCACTGCAACCTCCACCTCCTGGGTTCAAGCGATTCTCCTGTCTCGGCCTCACCAATAGCTGGGACTATAAGTGTGCACCACCACGCCCAGCTAATTTTTGTATTTTTAGTAGGGACAGGGTTTCATCATGTTGGCCAGGCTGGTCTCGAACCTGACTTCAGGTGATCCACCTGCCTCAGCCTCCCAAAGTGCTAAGATTACAGGCATAAGTCACCATATCCAGTCCCTGTGAGTAATAATTTTTGTCTGATAGCTTACCTCTAGTTAGATCAGGAAGTTTTTTCATTTTTAAGAGATATATTCAAATTAATTTAATATTTTTATAACATGTACATTGTAAATGTATAAATACCTAGAGAATCTAAGGTACAATTTTCATTTGTTTTCTTCTGTGGTCTCTTTATCACATGTATGGAAATATGTATAATTTATAAACATCTTTATAGTGTATACATAGCATATATGCATTGTATCCCA
The DNA here is from genome assembly GCF_001604975.1 of Cebus imitator. NCBI lineage: Eukaryota > Metazoa > Chordata > Mammalia > Primates > Cebidae > Cebus > Cebus imitator. The sequence continues at coordinate 6,552,339 of NW_016107342.1, read as the reverse complement.
AGACTAAAATAGATAGGGCTTGACTTACACTGTTGATACCATTTCTTTCTGTATGTATTTCTAAATTATTTCCTGTATGATGCATTTTAGGATGTGAAATTATATTAAACTTCTTTAAAGTGATCGTAAATCACTTTAACTTGAAATTTGATCTCAGTAATGTTCAGTCTTTTTTAGCTACTGAACTGCCTGGTTTCCAACTTGACTTGTACATTGATTTGTTTAAAGGTTATAATGGAAAATTGGATTTGTTTGAATGACTGGAAGTTGGCATATCATTTATCCAAATTGGTTGGTTAATTTTCTCCTAAACAAACTTAAGTAAGGAAAATGGCATCCCATTATATAAAGTTCATGAGTCTGTGAAGTTGAATGAGTGCTTGAAACTGAAATGAATAAATACCTAATACCATTTGAGGCCACAGAATTATTAGAAATCTGAAGATAGAAAGTTGACAAATATTAACTATTTTTTCAGCCAGCTCTAAGACAAAGTTCGGTTTATTTAACTAAATAGGAATTCCTGTACCAAACATTCTCAAAATAATTTTTGCCAAAAAGGGAATTTAAAACATATCATATAGAGGGATTTATAATTACATTTGACCGTAGGCTGATTGTCTTCTCTGCTGATGTATACCATATAAAAAAATGATTTTAATATCTTCCTTCTCAACTTGAACATTGTCAGGTATTTGCAGCTTTCTACTCTACGTTCCAGATAAACTCTAGCTTTAACTTGACTTTTTTTCCAGAACGTGTATATATGTTGTATATATATTGTTATAGCATCAAAACAACATATGTATTGGTCCAAAATATAACTTCATATGACTTAAATAATTCCATTATAATTACCTGTGTGATCCTATGACACTATTATACAACATAAAATAAATATTTAAACTGTTATTTTAGGCCTACATGTATTTCTCAGAGAATTTAAATCACAGATAAACAATGTTAACGTCATAGGCAACAAGATATTTTTTGTATTTTTATCTTTCCCTTACCATTAGAAAAAAGTGTATTTTTGGTGTGTGTTTTTTTCTTATCTGAAGTTTTTTAATACCCTCAACATAGTCCATTTCTGTCTTCCCATAAAAAATTGTAAGGCTTAAGCAACAACTAAGGTACATTAGAATTCAATGTTTTGAAGTCAGGTTTGTCTTATTTACTTATTTATTCCTAAAGTAAAAGATTTTGTTTGAAGTCATTATTCCCAACTGACTATGACCCGTCTAGTCACTGGGACCACAAGGGTTTTGGTTTTCAACAGGTGTCTTTTGTTTTAAAATAATAGGCATGGCAACATAAATACATAATGAAAAAGTTTTTTAATAGCATTTTTTAAAATAATTGAAAACTGTGATAATTTAATGATTTGCACCAGTTATATTGATTATATAGATTTCTTAGTTCTGTTTAGATAATTTTAAGTGATTTCAGTTATAGTTCTGTGAATGCGGATAGGAATTTCCTCATCTACCTAAATAGAAGGAGGAGGGAATTTTAGAAAGCTATATTTTTACTTTTGATGGATGTATATAAAAGAATGGGATCCCCATGCGTTTGCTTTTTTTAATCTCTGTGTCTTGAACACTTTTTCCTTCTGCTTGTTTCTTAGTGGGCTTGGTCATGAGAGCACGTTTATTTTTAGGAGTAACAAGACAAAAAATAAAGTAAGACTAACACAGGATTATATTTTGACCTGGCAGAGAATAACACTGAAACTAAACAGATTGTTACTACTGAATTGTCCATTTCACAGCTGGGAAATCGCAGCAAATGAAGAGTTTAATCAGAAATAGAAACATAATATACATTGTTTATATCACAAGTTCCTTAGTTCTTAAACAAAAATTAAAAAGAGGGCTGTATCTTATGTGGAATTGAGAGCTAGTGGCAAGTAATTTTCTCTTATGTTGTTAATAGTCCTGAATAATGTTTTCCAAGTCATAACCCATGTGTCCAAATATATTCTAGGCTGGGGTGCAGTGGTTCATACCTGTAATCCCAGCATTTTGGGAGGCTGAGGCAGGTGGAACACTTGAGGGCAGGATTTCAAGACCAGCCTGGGCAACATGATGAAACCTGGTCTCTACTAAAAATACAAAAATTAGCCAGATGTGGTGGTATGTGCCTGTAGTCCCAGCAAGTAGAAGCTGCAGTGAGCCAAGATCCTGCCACTGTACTCTAGCCTGGGTGACAAAGTGAGTCCCGGACTCAAAAAAAAAAAAGTGTGTGTGCGTGTGTATTTATATACTTTTTAAGTATATATTTTATATACTTTAAGTATATAAAAAGTAAATTGTGTGTGTATATATATATATATATACACACACACACTATGTGTATATACACACACTATTTTTTTTTTATATATACTTAAAGGAAAATTGAAAAGTGTATACTAGGTGTTAAAACTAAAACTCTAAAGACTTCATTCAAAAGCAGAGATATGTTTTGTCAACTTTTAAGTAAAATAAAAGTATATTATCTTAATTGTAAAACACTTCTCAAATAATAAAAGCAGGTTAAAGAATTGATTGTGGTGAACATAACAATTGAATAACCAAGAGAAATTAATTTGTACATCATTATTTAGGATCTAATGCAAAACACTGTGTTAAATGTTTAAAAGCTGCAAACATCTACAAGACGATAATCCTTACCTTCAAGGAACTTAGCAGCACGTGCAGATATTACCTTCTTCATACAAACGGGGTAATACGTTGAAACTGCAGTATTATTTAACTATTCTTTGGGATGATGTTCTTAAATCCAGAGCTCAAGAAAATATATTTCATATCTAAAAGTGCTTTGCTTTTTCAGATTTGAAGGGACAGATTAATTTACATTTAGTTTTAGTTTTCACTAATGCATGGTTGCAAATTAACATAATACTTTTTTCTTTTCTTACCTGTCTTAATAAACAGAATAGATACCAGCAGCCTTTTTGATCAGCTTTAAATATCTTAATATTAACAGTTTCTAAAATCATTGTTTGTACAGTTTTCCAAGAAAAATTCCTGATTTTTAATTTCTTCAGTTTCTCTTCACATTCATTCTTAAATTGTCATAAGTGTTTGCAACTACGATAGTTTTAAGATTGGTAATACTGTGATTTAACATCCAGCTAAGAGTTAGGGTTGCTTCCAGAGGTGAGAAATGGATTCAAACCTAAAGGATTAAAATATTTTAGTTTGACTATGAAAGGAAATAATGAAGTTTCAATTGTAAATATTTGACTTGGGTTTTAGAAGTTTAAATGGATCGTTAGTCTTTTTTCATTATCCTCACATCTGTTGGTTCTTCATTCCCCAATCCCCCTCACCTTTCCACTCCCCACCCTCAGAAACTCAGATTATTGGTTAGTTTGCCCTTCAGTGTAAGAGTTACCTTTATAAGATGTATATAGTCCTGGAAAGGAAATGTCAACCCTCCTGGATATGTTTGTCAGCAGAGCTCCATTGGTTTATATGAACTTTCACCTGACTTCCCACTGTAACCCAGATTTGAAATAAGATCCTTCCTCTCTCTACCCTCTCATTGTACCCCAGATCTGTCCTTTAAAACAAACAAAAATTGCATATAGCCAGCATCTCTTTGATAAAGCATGTACAAAAACGCTTGTAACACTCGATATCGTGGCTCACACCTATAATCCCAGTGCTTTGGGAGGACAAAGTGGGAGGACAGCTTTAGGCCAGGAGTTCAAGACCAGCCTGGGCAACATAGCAAGACCCTGCCTTTTATGTTTTTTTGTTTTTTTGAGATAGAGTCTTGTTTTGTCGCCCACACTGGAGTACAATAGCATGATTCCAGTTCACTGCAGTCTCCGCCTCTCAGGTTCAAGCAATTCTCATGCCTCAGCCTCCTGAGTAGCTGGGAGGATAGGCCTGTGCCACCATGCCCAGCTAATTTTTGTATTTGTAGTACAGACGGGGTTTCACCATGTCGCTCAGGCTGGTCTTGAATGCCTGACCTCAGGTGATCCACCCACCTCAGCCTCCCAAAGTGCTGGGATTACAGGCCTGAGCTACCACACCCAGCTGAAGATCCTGTCTCTTAAAAAATTTTTTTTAAAAATACACACTCTTGTAGCAAAGACTGACCTGGTAGATAAAGAAATACTAGATAATGTGTGCTTTTTGACTTTTAAATAAGTTTTACTACCAAATTAGGTATTCCTCATTAAGCTATGAAAATTTGGTCTAGGCTAGTATTTGAAAAATTCTTGGCTTCCCAAGAATAAATCTTAGCCCATTTGAGAAACACTGCATTAGAAGTTAAGAGATGATGAAAAAACAAAGGCACAAGCACAAAAATCCTGTATTCCTACTCTGTTGTGGGATGATCATCCAGAAGATCCAGAGTGTATTTCTGTTTAGATTGTTCTTTTTAGTTTGTCAACAAAAACAATACAAAGTTAACAAAAATTTCCCATATCCTCAAGAATACCTCTGGGCACAAGCTTAGGCACTGACCTAAAGCTTTCTAATCGTTATATTAGGGTAAAACCTGTGAAGGTACCCCGAATATGTTTTTAGTTGATCACTAAGAAGTCACCCTAGGCAGAGCACCATACAGGAACCACACACCTAAAAGGCAAAGGATGAAAATGAGGGATGGCTGGGACCTTTGAAAACAAAGTCTGCTTTCCAAGGATGGTGTCAGATACCTAAGAAAAGGTATATGGATTTATCTGAGGGTTAAAAGTAGACTGGTAATTACAAGATAGGTAATGAGTCAGATTTCTAGAAGATAGCCAGAAAGGTGAGAGGCTTTCGTGAAAAACAGACCATTCTGTATATAACATATCTAGAAATCCAAGTACGTTACTAATGTCCTGAATGACATGTTTGGGTATATAAAAGGGAACCTCCTGTAATAAGTATACTGAATGTGTTATATAGAATGTGTTACCCAAGAAATTTTGCAAAACGTTTTACTTAGGGAAAGGAATACTTCCCATCTGTCTGGAGTAGTGAAATACTCCTACCTTTATAAAACAATCAGATTTATAGTTACTTTTAAATTGATAAGACTTGTGGGCATGTGGTGGGATAGATTTATGACTAGCATGAACTTCACTTTTAAGCTAGCAACTTAAGATCAACTAGTGAAAAGAACTTGGCTTGGCGCTAGGCAAGAGAAGCAGAGAATCTTGTGGTTTCTCTTTTGTACATTCCCACTTGCCCTTTGTGCCAGCATCACCTCACCAAAAGCTGGGTCCCTATCCTGTATCTCATTCTGAAACAGATTTCTTTACTCTATAACTATTACCTCTTCGTGATGTACTTTAATGTGTCCGTTTTAGTAATCCAAAGCAATGTAAGAAATCTCTTATGGATGTATTTCAGTAACTTATGAAAGAAAAAATAGTAGAGAAAGTGCTTTCAATCAAATCTCTACTGCTCCCTTCCCTTCACCTACTAGCAAGTCAACCCTGAGAACCGCAATTCAGTACTGTGTCCATCCTGTTAAAAGCATGCATTTCATACCACTTTTAATGAAGGAGTTAGAAAGGATGTTTTGTATGTGTTCCAATTTTGTGTCATTGATTACTGTTGGCTATTTTTGTCTAAAGGCTTGAAGTAATAATAAACAGTGCTCTAGAAAACTCTGAATGAGGAAAATCAGCTTGTTTCAAGCACAAAATACCTTAATAATAAAGAAAGAGCTAGATGCCAAGAATAGCTGTAACATACTGAGACTGAGGTTAGAGGGGAAAGAAAAAAATTGAATGTAATTTTTAAAGCATATCCATGTTATAGAGTTAAGTTTGTGTCAGTGATTCTCAACCAGAAATGGGATCATAAATGAGAATTTTAATATCAAAGTCCACCTAGGCTTACAAAGGTTAAGAAACACTGACCATGAATCTGAATAATTTGGATTGAGACTAGGTTGGGATTTTCTGAGTTTTCTGAGGAGAAAAGAATAAGGTTCCTGAGCAAATTAATGGTCTCAAGAAGACAGAATAGTAAATGCAGACACCCAAAACAACAGCTAGTTTTATCTGTATCCCTTTTTAATATGTACACAAATGATCATGTGTTCATAAAAGCAAGTAGAACATAGCTAGTTGGCAATATTTTGTTACTTGTGGCCTACCAACCCAAAAATACTTTTTTTGTTGTTAAAAAGTAGCAATTTGGGCTGGGCAGAGTGGCTCATGCCTGTAATTCCAGCACTTTTGGGAGACTGAGGCCATGAATTGGATGCCAGCCTAGGCGACATAATGAGACCCTGGGTATACAAAATTTTAAAAATTAGTCAGGTGTGATGGCATGCACCTATAGTTCCAACAACTCACTACTCAGGAGGCTGGGGCAGGAGGATTGCTTGAACCCAGGAGTTCAAGGCTGCAGTGAGCTATGACTGCACCACTGCACTTAGCCTTGGCAATAGAGCAAAACTGTCTCCAAAAAACAGGAATTTGTTCTTTCTACAAATTTAGATATATACTTTATTCTGAATTAGATTTTATCCATTGACTTAAAAGATTTTAGAAAGGAAAAAATTCTCATTCTCATTTCTCTCTCAGTTTTGAAATAGTCACTGAAAGTATATGTGCTGTTTGGTTTATTCCTCACTTAATGTTAATCACTGTGCCTCTTACCTTTTCCTCAGAACGTACAGCTTAACTCTGGACACGCTTGACACTGGACTAAAGGACTGTTGTAATAATAACAGATTCCAAGTCCATTTCTTTTGAATTGGTGTACTATACACATAGGACTTAAACAAATTTATTTGGGTTTAATTTAAGATTTTTCTTTCTGTCTTTGTGTCTAATAAACTATTTTTCATCTCTTTCCCCAAGGTTTTCAAACAGCTGGAAATTCATGAATACTTCACATTTTCATTTGAGTTTGAAGATTGTAAATTTAGAATTTAAAAAAAGTTTTTCCTTTAAAAATAGAACACTTGCAGTGAATTTAACATGTGCAAAGAAAGACATTTGATTTTGTTGGTAATTCAGTAAGATAACTAATATGTACTTCAAAAATACAGGTAATATTAAAATTTTAGAATGAGCACTATAATAGCCCCAAGGTGTTGAATCTTTTAAAAATAAAATTGCTATCTAAGAACTGTTTTCCCCTTATCATCCAATACAAATTTTAATGATAATATTGTGGAACAGAAATGAGAGTATATCTAAAGCTTTGTTCATCTCTGGGGCATAAATCCTTTTTCATAGAAAATAGACTATAACTTGTTGTTTGTCTAGTTTACCATAAAAATTTTTTTTAATTATTCATTTGTGATTCTACTCAACAGAAAACTTGGGAGAGATAAGTAAGCTAGATTGAGGCTGTAGTTGCCAATCTAAACTCTTTTAGGGTGATATTGATTAGGTCACTCAATTGCATGTAAAGGTTGATTATTAATTGATATTTCTTGTGTCTGTCGTTTTTTCCCAGCTACATTCCAAGACTTTGTAACAGACATCCTCTTCTTCATTTGTTTTCCCCTGTATGCACTGTAACTCTTTGTGCAGCATTCTGCATTATAGTATACAGTAAATATTTGTTGATTGAAATAATTAGGAGAAAAGAGGTCAAGCAATAAAGAAAATAGAGCAAAATTACTCTGAAGTACATGTATTCTCATGTCATTTAATTTTTCTTGACTCTTAATGTTAACGTACTGACTTCCATGGAAATGGCTTTGTGTTTTCTAAATCAGTTTATCAGATCTACTTAAATATCAATGAATGAAATTTTGTTTACATTTCTTTGAGAAAAATGGTTTTTGTAACTTAGCTGATCTTTTCAACAAATTGTAGATGTCTTGTTTTCATTTGAAACACACTTTTAACACAGTTGGTCACAATAGAATTTATTATATACAATATCTTCTGTTTTCTGAATACTTGTCTGATTTCTATAGATGGATTTATTTTAGGCATTGAAACTGTGGTTTATGGTTATGTTAGATGAATGTTGTTCCCTACTCTGATTTGTAATCAGAGAATAAAGTATTTTCACTTCAATGTTATATGAAACCAGCAGTAAAAGTCATTTACAGTTTTGGAGATGGTCCTGCTTTCTTATTAAGGCTATAACTTAGTCATTATTATTATTATTAGCATGAATAAATCAAAGTTTTTCTCATTACATGCTCATCATAATATGAAAAATTAAGAGTGGTATCAAAGATACTAAGTCTGAATAAATGGTAAAATATTTATGTTAGTACTGTATTATTCAACAAAAACTACATTTAGGCACTTTTGTTAGCATGTGATGGAGACCATAGATACGAGCGTTACACCACACTTGCTGAAAGATTTGCCATTTTCATTAGATTACTTTCTGATAAACCATATTGCGATTTGTAATTGCTTTCATCTTAATTGTGGAATAAGTTTATATTGTATTCTGCTTGTGTTATTAAAAATTCTTTAAAACGTACTCATTTCCGAAATTCATATTCTTTACCAGTAACAGGGGGTATCACGGAAGAGCAGTTTCAGACACATCAGCAGCAGTTGGTTCAGATGCAAAGGCAGCAGCTTGCCCAACTTCAGCAGAAACAGCAATCTCAGCATTCCTCACAACAGACACATCCAAAAGCACAGGTAAACTTGTTGTTTCATCATAGTTATGTCTGTTTCTTTCATCATTACGTAGCTTTGTTCCATTTTAGTCAAGTTCACAGAAGATAATCTTGGTTTTGCCACTCTTGATTTGAGGGATCTAACCTGAATTTTTTTTTTTTTTTTTTTTTTTTGAGGCAGAGTCTCATTCTTGTCACCCAGGCTGGAGTGCAGTGGCGCGATCTCAGCTCACTGCAACTTTTGCTGCCTGGGTTCAAGCAATTCTGCTTCAGCCTCCCGAGTCTGGGATTATAGGTGCCTGCCACCACACCCGGCTAATTTTTGTATTTTTAGTAGAGATGTGGTTTCATCATCTTGGCCAGGTTGGTCTTGAACTCATGACCTCATGATCCTCAGTCTTCCAAAGTGCTGGGATTACAGGTGTGAGCCACTGAGCCGGGCCCTCACCTGAATTTCTTTTCAGTTAATATACGTAATTTCAAGTGGCTAGCTTATAAACTAGTCTCAATATTTTGAGAAGAGTGCTGGAGCCAAATATGATATTTTTAATTTTTTGAAGGGTTGTTAAGAATTTATAGAACTAGTTACTTATTTAGTTGTAAGAATCATTCTTCACTGCCACTCCCCCAAAGAAGACTTTTTTTTGAAAGATACAGCTTTCCTAACCACTTTCTAAACTATGTGTTTAAGTGCCATGTGGCTGTGCTCCATGAGCTGGGTGGTAATTCACTTGAACTGTGAAATACATTTAACAGCATAACCCCTTGCCGTTGTGAATCACATTTCCCTATAGAAGAAAATTGCAGCCAGGCACGGTGGATCACTTGCAGTCAGGAGTTCAAGACCAGCCTGACCAACATGGCAAAACTGTCTGTACTGAAAATGCAAAAATAAGCTGGGCATGGTGGTACACGCCTGTAATCCAAGCTACTTGGGAGGCTGAGGCATGAAGATCACTTAAACCCAGGAGGTGGAGGTTTCAGTGAGCTGAGATTGCACCACTGCACTCCAGCCTGGGTGATGGAGTCAGACTCTGTCTCAAAAAAAATAATAATATAAAAGTTTTTAAAATGAAGAGGAAAATTGCCACTAGGGGAAGTTGTTAGTAGACACTACTAAATAAAGATGCTAGAGATAAGAATAAAAATACTTAATAAAACTATAATTGCCAGAAGAAACCAGCCCTGCCATCACCTTGATTTTAACCCTGTAAGATTCGTTGTGGACTTCTGGCCTGCAGAACTATATGATAATCAGTTTCTGTTTTAAGCCACTAAAAACAAAATTAAGAAATATATTTCACATTTGAACCACCTGAAAAAAATAAAGCTTGCATTTTAGATCTTAAGTTTTGTTGCTCTATAATTCTAAAACAATAATCTATAACCATATCTATAATTCTAAAACCATATCTATAATTCTGATAACTGAGGTGTACTCAATCTTGGTTGTATTTTGTGATCTCTCAGGCTAGAATCTGCCCATTGTGGTTCAGCCCATTCTGAATGGGTCAGTACACTGACTTTAAAGATCCTGACTCCAATAACATGAAAATCTCAGTGACCCTGGAACCCAACACTTTGTGACATCAAGATGGATCTGGGACTTGCTGGGGGACTAGGGCTATAGGATTTAGTAACCAGTTTTATACAGAATGAGGGAGGAATGGCCATTTAACTTGCTTTTGTTTGCTTGTCTGAGTCTCTTGGTTAACCAGCCCAAAGTATTTTCGGCCTGCTTCAGGATTAGGCCAAGATACATAGGTGTATACATTGTGACAAAAATGACTGTTAATCATCTCTATGATTTTATTTTACCTGCATAACTAGCTTGTCAAGCATTTTTAAAAGCATTCATTAATATTTATTGGAAAAATTAATAGAATGTTAAAGGTTTGGGTTATTTAGTCCCTGGTTCTTTCTCAGAAATAACTTCTTTCCAGTTTTTTGGTAACTTCCCTGCTTCACATGCCAAAAATGGTCTGTGGAATCCTAGATCTCTTAATCTAAACAATTGTAATTGTTGAAGGTTAGAAAGGCAACAGCCTCTTGGGTTTGCCTCATTCCTTAATATGTTCATAAAATCACATCTAAAAATTAGAGAGTTTAACTTGGTTCTTTTTATAGGGCTCAAGCACCTCTGACTGTATGTCTAAAACACTTGACTCAGCCAGCGCCCACTTTGCTGCATCTGCAGTGGTCAGTGCACCTGTTCCAAGTCGCAGTGAGGTAGCCAAGGAACAGAACACTGGCCACAACAACATAAATGGTGTTGTCCAGCCTTCAGGTACAGCTGGGGTTTCACATGGTACTTACTTTTTTGAAGTTGTAATTCAGTGATTGGGAGTACGGTTGTTTTTTTTTTTTCTATCCAAGGGGAAAATGTGCATAAGAAGCCAGTCAGGACTCTTTAGGATTTCTTTGGAAAGATGGGGAGAAACAGCATCCTCCTTGTTTTCTCCCTCATCCATTGCATACATACCTGTGTAACACTCTGCCCTTTCTGCTTTCATCCACATACTGTCAGCTGTCTCACATCTTAGGAAATCTGTTGAGCTGACCATCCCCATTGAATCATCATGCATTGATAAAAAGCTGAAATATAATCCAGGACAGTAATAAATTGGAAGTCAGGTTTGCACTTCCCACTCTTACATACTACTCATAGGCATGCTACCTCTGACTCTCCCCCTGTTTAGGTAGAGTATTACTGTGAAACCATGTCTGCTTCTTAGCACCCTAAGTCCTCAAAGATTTGCTATTCCTGTCATCCTTCAGCAGCCTCTCAGACCTTACGATTTTGCAGTTGTTTTTATATATACGCATGAGTCTGATTGTCCATTCCTACTAATATTCATGCATTGTAAATTCTTAGGGAAACCCAACTGTCATTTCCATCTGTCCTATTATACTTAACTCCACAGTTGCCAGATGTAGGCAACAGGATACTTTGCAAAAAGCCCTTTTATGTAGACCAGTAGAAGGAGGGTGTTTTGGGGAGTTGTAGCAGATTAGTACATTCTACTTAGTGATCAGGAGCTCCCTTTGGAGAGACCGGTATGTGAAAAGTTAACTTGGGATTCAATTCAGATACAAATGTTTGTATTTATTTTTATTATACTTCTAAAGATAGTTTTATTGGTCTCATGATACTAATTGAATGACTTTTTTTCCAGGAACCTCTAAAACATTATACTCCACCAATATGGCTTTATCATCCAGCCCAGGGATTTCAGCTGTACAACTTGTAAGGACAGTTGGCCACACCACTACAAACCACTTAATCCCAGCATTGTGCACAAGCAGTCCTCAGACACTTCCCATGAACAATTCCTGCCTGACAAATGCAGTGCACCTCAATAATGTCAGTGTTGTTTCTCCAGTCAATGTGCATATCAATACACGGACTTCAGCACCATCGCCAACAGCCTTAAAACTTGCCACAGTTGCTGCCAGTATGGACAGAGTGCCAAAGGTTACTCCCAGCAGTGCCATCAGCAGCATAGCAAGGTGTGTGTGTGTAGTTTGTGTGTTTCACTGATTATTCTCCCTTTGTGCTGGCTTTCCTGTGGGAAGGAAAAGAATTTGCTTCAAGCAATGGGTGTTTATTAACAGACTTGATTTTCAGCAGTTACTGAAGATCTGTTTAAAGCTGACTTAGGTATTTGTTTGAGGTGCCTAGTAGGATGCTTAAATGCCAACCTAGTAGGATTGTTAGAGAAAGAGAGAGAGAAAGTCAAAGAAAGAAAAGGACATCAGATTGTCAAATACATCAGAGTCTGTGTTAGAAGCTTCAGTTACTCTTGTGTTAATGTTTTATAGTTTAGGCAGTCTGGAAGATGAGAATTGTTATGATTAACTCCATGCCAGAGCTTAGGTTTCACATCCAAATTTGTGTGTTCTTTTGCATCATACACAAAGGGAAAGTAAATTACTTTATGTATATTAAAAATGAGAATATTCTAGGATTAACTTAAATTTATAATATATTTTAGAATGTTTTTATATTTCATTCTATGACACTAATACTAGGAGAACAATGAATCAGAAAAATATTGATTTGCCTAGGTTAATAAGTACATGATCTTAAGCTTATATAATTAAACTCTAGTGGACAGTAATTTCAGCAATATTGTGCTCCTAATGATTATTCTTTCTGAGTGTCATATGCTTCATCCCTTAAAAAAAAAAAAAAAAAAAAAAAAAAACAAAAAAAAACTTGGCTTGACCTGTGTTACATATTTCCTAAGTAATTTCCCATTGGCTTCTATTGAAACGCTATGTTAAATGATTATCTTTCCTAAGTAAATAACTATAATCAAAAAATTAGGAATTGATGGAATTTCTAAACTGAAGAAAAGTTTTTTTTCATTCCTATCTAGAAATAGTAAAAATGGAAATTGTTCTTGTGAAGTCATGCTTAGTTGTAGTTACACAACAATGTTTTTGTAAATACTAGCTGGTAGCTTCATGTTCTAGAGAGTATTAATGTTTATTTTATTGTTTGCCTTATCGTAGAGAGAACCACGAACCAGAAAGATTGGGCCTAAATGGAATAGCAGAGACAACAGTAGCTATGGAAGTGACATAACCTAAAACATGTGGCTCTGACCTGTGCTGATGGTGTGCAGTCATTCATATTCCAGCTGAATGCAAAAGGCAACACTCTGTGGATCACAGAGCATAACAGTGGACCTAAATGGACTGTAGTATATCGGATGTTAAATCCATATATGATGTATATTTTGTAAAATTGGGAAAATCACTACCTTGTAAAATAGTTTATTTGTATCATCAATATTATTTCTGTTACTTGAATAGTAGATATTCATCATCATGCTTTTGCACTTGAATTTGCAACTGAATGGATTTTAAAAAATAATTCTTTAATGGGATCATGAGCATGAAATGGGATCCTGCATCACTTGTTTTAACTATTTATTTTGCCATGTTTACATTTTGTATCTTGTAAAAATAAATCCAACTTTGTGTCTAAAAAGTTAAAGATTCATAGCTAGGAAATGAAATTCTTGTGATTTTTTTTCTAAAGGAACTGTAAAGTTTTCACTTGGTTCATTTTGTTTCACAATTTGACTAGATGGACTTTTTGGTAAATACTTTAGTGGCATTTCACTGTCAAATATGAAGTTCAAGGCAAAATAGTATTTTCTATTACTGTGCAGGGGAAGGGATGGATCGATACATGCAAATTTAATGTAGTAACTCACTTTTCCATATATTTTGAATGTATATTTCTATTTATAATACCAGTTTATAAAAAATAATTACACAGAAAAAAATGGAATAGGAAAAATTATGCATCTAGCACATTTAAACTGTGCAGATATGAAAATTTTTCGAGGATTACATTTTATCTGAAGGCTGCATATTTTAACTGGCTTTAAAACTGTAACACCACATAAAAGATACTTTACCAGGTATGTATTGCATTATATCATTGCAATAATTATTGGAAGTCTAGATATCGAGCCATCCCAGGTGTTGGGAGGGGGGGAGGGTTGTGGCAAGATTGTCTTTTCAATTTTGGAGAGTTTTCCTGTGGCTACAAGGCAAGTAACGGGTTGGAAAAAGTCTGACTGTAAGTGTTGGACACCTTCATAGTGTAGTGTTTTAGTGACTTTTTTTTATACGGTTCTTGTAAATTAGATACGTGTAGTGGTGTTTCAGAATGTTTGTTTATGCACTAGTTCAGACAACTTTCCCTGTTACTTGTTCTTGATAAGTGAAAACTGCAGGGAAATAAAAAATACATATCAAAACATGGACATGCTGCATATGTGTTTATTTCACAATGTGCACACAGTATAAGTGAAAATTTAAGGGAGATGATAGCACTTAACAGCACTTTTCATGTTCACGTGCTTTCCAAGCATTAATGAAAAGAACTATAGGAAGCTCATCTATGGGCTCTATTGGGTTTCAGATAATCCAATATAAACTACCTTTGATATGAAAGTTCTTAAGATATTTTACAGAATGTAAGTAATTTGCAGTATCGCAGTCATTGAAATGTCATAAGTGAGCCTCATTTTATAAATAGAAGTTTAGAGTAGAATTATATTGCAAGGGGGTTTTGTCAAGTAAGTACTGGGAAATGTAAATATTTTTAATGAATACAATTAAAACCATTTCAAACTTACATAATTTTATACTTTACATTTTTTATATCTGCAGTCCTGAAAGTTGTAAATTGATGTGTCAGTTGAATTAATGGGCCAAGATTTCTGCTGAAAGTGGTTTTTATTCAGGTCCTAAATGTGTAAAGCAATTTATGGTCAAAACCATAGAAAAAAAAATAATTTTGTCTTGGTTGTGACCTGATAGGATCCATGCTCGTTTCTGCCATACTACCTCTGGAGTTACTCATTGCTGATTATATAAAGGAAATGATTTGATTTGATATGTATTATGACTGTGTTCATTCTGCTTATAGTTGGATGTATCTCCTTGCTATTAAGAACTTAAAACAACTTTAGTGCCAATTGCAGAGAAAGCTTTTTTCCCCATTTTACCGAAGTAAAGCATGAAGTGAATTTGCCTTATGTGATATATATGTTATAAATAAGTAAAACAAAAGAACTATCCATGTGTACAGTTTCTGGAGGTGGTGGCAAATCCAGAACTTATCAAAGACTGATGACCAATTGATTTGTTCCTTTTGAAGTAAAATAGAAACATAAGCCTTCCTTATTTTGTTGGTTGTAACTGTTTTCATGGATGGCATTTCAGTTATGTACATACACATTTTCCTTTGCTTTTCAAAAACTTACATGACAAATACTTGTTTCCACTTTATTAAATTGAAGAATAATCTGCACTGGACAGCACTGCTCTCTTAGTTTTCTCAGGAAATTAGTGTTAGTACTCAGAGCTTTCAGAATCTTTGGATAATGTTTTCTTTGGAGTGGATGAATGTGATTAAAAAAAAAAAAAGCAGGTAACTCTCATGTGATAGAATATTCTTAATTCAGTATAGATAACATTTTTAATTATTTTTATTTCTCTGCCTTCTTAAAGAGAGTACCACCCTTTTTTTTCCCAATAATTCAAGGTCATTTTTATGATGTAACTCTTAAGTATATTTGAGGATTTGTTTTCTTTTGCAAAAGACCAAGAAAAAAACATTTGTAGGGCACAGTTTTAAACTAGATACATAACACATACGTATATTCTGACTTTTTAAAACATAGGAATGTATTTGCAACTGTGCTTGGTGTTTTATTATTAAGGTTGTCTTAGGGGTGAAGTAATGGGAAAACAGTAAGGACCAACGTTTCAGAAACTTACCTAGTATGTCATTTCAACAAATGTCGTTCTTCAATAATATACTTGTGACTGAAGTGTTTTGTTGTCTCTTAACTGACGTGGCAAACTTGTAAATTTTTAAAGGTAAGGATATCTCAAGGTTTTCTGTCTATTATATCCTGGAAGATAAGAGATGTTTTTCCTCACTGACCGCAGCATCGTAATAACTAACATCATGGAGCATGTAGAGTTCTCTCTCAATGACTTTTTCATCTAGTCCTAACAAAAATTCTGTTTAGTAATGCTATGTATCCCATTTTAAAGATCAAGAAACTGAATTTTAAGGTTTAGGTAACTTACTTTATGTCACATAGCTGTTAAGTTACTGAGGAATTAAACTTGGTAGTCACCACACTGCTAACCACTGCCTTCTACCTTTAACATGAAAGAAGCTCTCCTCAAATGAGTGTTTATTCTATTTCTCAGTCCACTTGTTCGCAGCATCCTTAGCAGTTTAGACTTTGATTTAGAAGACAGCCTCCCAACTCTTACACCATGAGGCTGAGTGAATTATATCCAACTGTAGCTTATAACCATCCGCTGAGCAAACCCAAACCAATCAGTTTATTCTTTTCTGTCTGCTGGACCTAGCCAGTAAGTACTAAAGCTTTTAAGACAGCAATGAGAGCAAGATCTGGTCCAGGTCTTGGCTGATTTCGCACTTTCCAGATCTCCTAATCTATAAGATGAGCAAGTTCTTGAAACTGTCACGGAGGCCACACTGAGAAGCTTGGGGGAGGTGTGCGGGTGGCCCATGTGTCATTGGTTGCTTATCAAGGAAGTAAATTACGTGAGCTCTAAGGCCGAGCATACAGTTTAGAGCTCTTTATTTTATATATATGTATACTTTTAAGTTCTGGGATACATGTACAGAATGTGCAGGTTTGTTACATAGGTATACATGTGCTGTGGTAGTTTGCTGCACCCATCAGCTCGTCATCTACATTACGTATTTCTCTCAATGGTATCCTTCCCCTAGCTCCCCATCCCCCAACAGTCCCTGGTGTGTAATGTTCTCCTCCTTGTGTCCATGTGTTCTCATTGTTCAACTCCCACTTATGAGTGAGAGTGATAACATGCGGTGTTTGGTGTTCTGTTCCTGTGTTAGTTTGCTGAAAATGCTGGTTTCCAGCTTCAACCATGTCCCTGCAAAGGACATGAACTCATCCTTTTTTTATGGCTGCATAGTATTCTATGGTGTATATGTGCCACATTTTCTTTATCCAGTCTATCATTGATGAGCATTTGGGTTGGTTCCAAGTCTTTGCTATTGTGAATAGTGCTGCAATAAACACATATGTGCATGTGTCTCTATAGCAAAATTATTTATATTCCTTTGGGTATATACCCAATAATGAGATTGCTGAGTCAAATGGTATTTCTGGTTCTAGATCCTTGAGGAATTGCCACACTGTCTTCCACAATGGTTGGACTAATTTATTCCCACAAACAGTGTAAAAGAGTTCATATTTGTCCACCTTGTCTCTGGCATCTGTTGTTTTCCGACTTTTTAGTGATCACCATTCTAACTAGTGTCAGATGATATCTCATTGTGATTTTTTAATTGCATTTCTCTAATGACCAGTGATGATGAGCTTCTTTTCATATATTTGTTGGCTGCATAAATGTAAGAAGTGTCTGTTCATATCCTTCGCCCACTTTTTGATGGGGTTGTTTGGGTTTTTTCATGTAAATCTGTTTAATTTCCTTGTAGATTCTGGGTATTAGCCCTTTGTTAGCTGGATAGATTGCAAAAACTTTCTCCCATTCTGTAGGTTGCCTTTTCACTCTGATGATACTTTCTTTTACTGTGCAGAACTTCTTTAGCTCTCATTTGTCAATTTTGGCTTTTGGTGTTTTAGTCATGAAGTTTTTGCCCATGCCTATGTCCTGAATGGTATTGCCTAAGTTTTCTTCTAGAGTTTTTATAGTTTTAGGTTTTACATTTAAGTCTTTAATTCATTGTAAGTTAATTTTTGTATAAGGTATAAGGAAGGGGTCCAGTTTCTGTTTCCCGCATGTGGCCAGCCAGTTTTCCCAACACCATTTATTAAATAAGGAATCATTTCCCCATTGCTTGTTTTTGTCAGGTTTGTCAAAGATAAGATGGTTGTAGATGTGTGGCATTATTTCTGAGGCCTTTGTTCTTTTCCAGTGGCTTATATATCTGTTTTGGTACTAGGACCATGCTGTTTTGGTTACAGTAGCCTTGTGGTATAGTTCACAATCACGTAGCGTGATGCCTCCAGCTTTGTTCTTTTTGCTTAGGATTGTCTTGGCTATACAGGCTCTTCTTTGGTTCCGTATGAAATTTCAAGTAGTTTTTTAAAATCCTGTGAAGAAAGTGGTAGCTTGATGGGGATAGCATTGAATCTATAAATTACTTTAGGAAATATGGCCATTTTCATGATACTGATTCTTCCTCTCCATGAGCATGGAATGTTTTTCAATTTGTGTCCTCTTTTATTTCTTTGAGAAACACCCTTTCATATTAAAAACTTTCAATAAACTAGGTATTGATGGAACGTATCTCAAAATACTAAGAGCTATTTATGACAAACTCACAGCCAGTATTATACCAAATGGGTAAAAGCTGGAAGCATTCCCTTTGAAAACCAGCACAAGACAAGGATGCCCTCTCTCACCACTCCTATTCAAAATAATATTGGAAGTTCTGGCCAGGGCGATCAGGCAAGAGAAAGAAAGAAAGGGTATTCAAATAGGAAGAGAGCAAGTCAGATTGTCTCTATTTGCAGATGACATGATTCTATGTTTAGAAAACCCCATGGTCTCAGCCCAAAATCTCCTTAAGCTGATAACTTCAGCAAAATCTCAGGATACAAAATCAATGTGCCAAAATCACAAGCATTCCTATATACCAATAATAGAGTCGAATCATGAGTGAACTCTTATTCACAATTGCTACAAAGAGAAATACCTAGGAATACAACTTACAAGGGATGTGAAGGACCTCTTCAAGGAGAACTACAGAGCTCTTAAGTCATTAATATCATCAAGGCTGACTATGAACAATTGTATCAGATCATGTAATGTATCTGAACTTGTGCAGAACTAACCAGTTTCAATGACTACAAGTCTCAAAAGGGCACAAGAATTGTATATTTTTTAGAGGGAGGACAGTGGAGAGAACAATTAAGATAGAATGTGGGTATTCTATTGGAATTTGTTAAACTGGATTTTAATCCCTACCCTGCCATTTAATTGGCTGGTGATTTTCTCATCTTCATATCTCTGAGCTTGAATCGTGTGATGAATGATGGAATTGGATAACATCAAACATCTCTGCCAGCTCTGATGCTATAGGAGTCTCATCTCCTCACCCCCACCCCTCTAGGTGGCTATCTTGCTTTCCAGAAAAACCATCTTTGTTTTGCCAGTGTTCATGGACTTAACAGCACCTTTCAAAAGTATTAGTAACCAATCACATCCTACACACCCTCTTACTACTCCTTTTCCTCTTCCTGTTGTCCAATGGAAAAACTGCTTATTTCAAACATAAGGGCTTTGTTGCTGTTACTTACAGAGTGCATTATATCCAACTGTGGTTGAAATTTTAGCATAGGGAAGATGAAGGTAACACTAAGCCACATACTTCTCTAGCAGTAATTTTTGGCTTGAAGTTTATGTCCTATCAAAATTAGAGTCCTGTGTGTTCTTCAAGATATTGTGTTATTCTCATGAAATCTCCCTTAGAGTATCATTGCATATTTAAACAAAACCCTTATTATACTAGCTGGTTCAGTAACATCGCAGAACAAGATGATAAAATGTTTCTGAACACGGATTCTCCCTCCGTGAACATCTGTTATCCTCAGGAGAGCCTAGGATTCTGCAGTTACTTTTCAGTGCTAAAACAAAAAAGACCGACTGCAGTAACAACAGGAAACTTATTTCACCTTCAGTATACAAATTTGATTTGGTGAACAGCACATTTGAAAGCAATGACCTTTTCCTTTTACCAATGTTGAACACCTTTAACAATTATTGTTTAGAAGAACACTGTGTTCTTCCTCTCTTTTAGTTTCAGGACGAGCAGGGGTCATGTACACACACAGCTCCTATCTTACGAATATCTGTCTTGTGTGCTCTTCTCAATACCATAAGGAGATTTTGGTCAGTGACCAAGTGAACCTGGATTAGGGATCGCCAAGATGTAAGAGTTCAGCTTTTGACATAGGACATCTATATTATCTACTGCTGAGTAAAAATTATGACAAATTTAAAACAGTAGCACATTATTATGTGGGTTAGGAATCTAGCACAAGGCTGAAATCAGAGTGATACCAGGACTGCATTCTCATCCTGTGGCCCAAGTAGTGAAGGATCCACATCCAAGCTCCTCAGATTGTGGCAAAATTCTTTCTCTGTTGTTGTAGAATTCATAACAATTTAAGGCCAGCAATGGAGAGTTTTCACTGCTTGAGGTCTCTTACTTCAAGGAAGATCTTGACTCTTGGAAAGGGCTCACCTGATTAGATCATGCCCACGCAACACAGTCTTTGATTGGTTCAGTCAACTTACTAGGGACTTCAGTTATATCTGCAAAATCTCTTCACTTTTGTCATATTTTATTGATTAGAAGCAGGTCACTGGCCTTCCCCACACTCAAGGGGAGGGGGTTACATGAAGGGCATAGACACTAAGAGACAGGAATCATAAGGCCACCCAAGGGTGTGTCTGCCACAACATCTACATAATTGGATTAACCATCTCAGCACCACACACTCCAGTCTCCTCTTATCTCAGGACCTCTCTTATCTCAGTAGATTAACTCATGTTTATAAAGTAACAATTTAAAGTCCTCTTTAAATTCTTTATTTTTTAAATCACAAATGCCACAGTCCTGGATACTGGGCAGGAGGTCATGTCAAGACAAGAGATAAGACTGGCATTAGTAACACCAAAGGCTTTGTGGAAACTGGAATGGATGAGGTCAGCTAGAGAAGAACAGACTGGGGAAAGGGAAGTGAGATCAGCTAGAAAAGAACAGACTGGGGAAAGGGAAGTGTGATCAGCAGAACCTCAGTATCTATGTGGCCAGAGCAGGGGTGGGGGCAGAGGAAGAGACTGAGTAGCAATGGGAAGGAGGACCTGGTCATCCGGGGCATTCTAATTTCCTTTAGAAGAGCCATGCAGTTGTGAAGGGCAAGTGGTAGAGGCCAGTGGTTGCTAAGGAAATAGAGATGATGAGAGTTTAGCAGTGACAAAGTAAAAAGTGAAGTATCGAGGACAGATGATACCCGGGTTAGAAAGCCTGAGTACAAGTCCTGTCTGGTGCTTCTGGCTGTCAAAACCACTTGGGTGAGCATTTATTTTTTTTAATTTTATTTGTTCTTTATTAACAACCTGTGAAAGAAATAGGCGAACTTTGAATAATACAGATGTATGGATCTCACTCATCCCAGGCTGAATGAATCAGGATCTCCAAAAGTGAGTCGAGATGCTGGTATTTTGTGTTTGTTTAAGGTTGTTTGTGTGGTTGGTTTTTGGGTTTTGGTTCATAAACTTACCAGATGATGACTGCAGCTAAGCTTGGGAATGACTTGTAGTTGTGAATGGACAAGAAACTTTACTGTAAACCTCAAAATTTATTTCTTCAACTGTCAAATAAGGGCGATTAAGTTATTTCCCAGTTTCATTTACTCCAAGACAGAGAATGCCTCTCATTGAACAAGCTCCATGGCCACTAGAAACTGTGCATAGCAATTTAACAAATGCCTTACTTTCCTGCCCCTTTAAGATTTTGAGAGCATATGCTTTAAACAAATAATTCTAGCCTGGGCAACATGATGTGACCTCATCGCTACAAAAAATTTAAAAATTAGACAAGTATGGTGGTACACATAGGTAGTCTCAGCTACTTGAGAAGCCAAAGTGGAAGAATTGCCTGAACCTGGGAGGTCAAGGCCGCAGAGAGCTATGTTCACATCACTGTACTCCAGCCTGGGTGACAGAGTGAGACCCTGTCTCAAAAATAATAATTCTTTCTTGGCAGTTCATTACAGATTAATGGTGGAGTCACTTAAATTCTCTATAGCAATTCTTAAATAGCCCCCACACTTTCCCATCTCAAGCCATCTAAGTTCCCAAATCACCCCCAGAACATCATGCTCAGAGAATTGTTCCTCCGTGGCAGTCTAATCACTTTTCAAGTGCTCGTTCATTCCCAGTGCTAGACGTCTCCAGACCACAGTTGTCAGCATACCCCGTCCAGTCATATGACTGTAGTATTTGACTGCAGGGGCAAAGTAGCTGTCCTTAAGCTGTGTTTGGAGAATTTTGCTTGCCTAACGTTTACATGACATGTTGGAGCTCCACAGGGGTTTTTCCTAGGACTTCTGTGCTTCTCTGTACCATCTTTATCCTGGTGACATCCAAATGTTATCTTTAGCCCAGAACTCTGTTCTGAATTCCATTCTCCTACATCCAGTGCTTTGTTGACACCTCCACTTGTGAGTTTCACAGACATGCCCAAACTTACCAGGTGCAAAATGGAACAGTTTTTTTCCTGCTTTCTCCCTAACCTGTTCCTCCCATCTCTGCAGCCTACCACCGCTGGCTCTAGTCCTTCCCATCTCAGGATATGGCACCACCACCCCAACCCGGCTACAATCCATCAACACCTCTTGATATGCACTGAAAAATATATATTGAATCCATCCATTTTTCTCCTTGTTCAGACTACCACTACCTTCTCCAGACCACTGCCCAGCTCTTGCACTGCAGCAAGCTCATGATGCTTCTCCTTAACCCCATTCTTATCTATTTCTCATCAAGTCACATGGTAGCCAATATGGATCCTTTAAGTATCAGATTCGATCAATTTCCTCCTAAAAAACCCCCTTCCATTGCTTCCCACTGCACTTAAAATCCAAACTCCTACCGTGGTGGTAAGGGATTCCATGGGATTACTTCATCTCACCCACCACACTCGAGTCCCACTGATGTATCTGGTCCTCAACTTTAACAAACTATTTCCTGCCGCACTGCCTTTGTACGTGAACGTTCCTTTTGCTGAGGACAGTTCTCTGTGCTATCTTATCTTTTAGGTCTGAACCCTCTTCGGAGAGTTGCTCTCTGGTCCTCCTCTGGATGAATGGAATGGTGACTTCCTGTGCCAGCCTCTTACCTGTGAGTGCCATGAAGGAAATAATCATACTGATGTGATTTCTCTGTTTACTTCTCCTTTCATCTGTCTCGTGAGCCTCGTAACGGTGAGGACGTGTTCTCTGTGGTATCTCCTGCCCTTGGCACAGTCTAGCACATGGTAAGTGTTCAAACATTTGTTGAATAAATAAGTGAAGAAATAACAATCAGTGCAATGAAAGAGTCAAGAGATTTCCTTTTTATTTTTTATCCTTTTTATTGTTATTTTAAACCAAAACATAATGACTGTTAAACATAGTTTAAATTCTCTTGAACTTATTAGCCAAACAGTTTGAAATCTAAAATAGGTTATGTCTCAAATGCTGACCTCTTGCTTCAGAAGCTGCTTTTCCTGTGAAGCTTCCTTGTGAGGTTGCTGTCATCTTCTGCAGCTTCCATCAAGAGTCTAGCAGATGGTTGTGGGTGGAGAGTGGCAGAAAATAGGCTTTGTTTGAAGAGTTCCAAGAGCTATTTTTCTGCTTATATTTATATGGAATTAGCAGTTGTACACAAGTGTAGGAAAATCTGGGAGCAGGTTGGGTAGCTGCTGGTTTTGTCATTGTGTTTGTAAGCTAGAAAAATGTTCTCATTAATGATTTCTGTAAGATTCACATCTGGGGTCTGTGGATAACCAGCATTTCTTTTCCTTCCCAAAGCATTGTCCTTTCAGGGTGTATTTTTGTCAAGGATCAGATTTCAACACACTTATCGGGAATTTAGGGAATTATCAAAGCTTTCCATTTCAACTATTTTGGAGAGAGGATGCTTGCTCACAACAAAAGCCACATCAGAGGTTTGTCCAAAAAAGTGCAAACGCTGTGTACACTCAGCTGTTGATGTTTGACACCAGTTCTCCTCTAGATGTGGCTTGACTTGGGGTTAATATTTCATCTGCATACTATTCTGTCCTGACTGATTTGAAGGGTGCTGTTCTCCACCACCCCCGTCACGGGAGGTGAAATTTGTTTCAGTGTTTATGAATGAGAACACTTTTCTCAAAGGCTTTTGCCTTTCCCCATTCTCTCTTGGGGAATAGATGGCATAGAATTTTTGTAACTAAAAAACAGCCCTACTGATGATCTAGTCCATCTCTCGTCTAGGACCCAGAGAGAGGAAGGAGCTTGTCCAAATCCCAGGGCTAGATGGTGGCAGATGTGGGACTGATCCTAGAAAGATGCCAATTCCCGTGTGCTTTCCTCCACAGAGCCTTCGTCCAACAAATGGTCACTTAAGTGGTTTTCAGCTCTTAGTCATGGTTCTAATTTTGAAAATGTCAGCCATGTTACAAACATTTAGATGGTTTATTTTATACATTGTATAGGTTAGGGACCCTTCTTAAGTACTACATGCCTTGAAATTAGTATTTTAAATGTTCATTTGCATTTAGGGTAATATTTAAGATTATTACATCTAAGAAGTACATAAAACTACACAAATTTTTACAAACTGAAAGCCATCTGTTTAGAAATTTTTCATATATTCACTAATTCGGCCTAATTTCATTGGATTAAAGATACCTATTTGCATGTATTTAAATTAGATCTATCTTTCCAACTAGTAATTTCACTAGAAAATGGTAAATTACTGGAAGGAGGCCTTCCCCAAACCAGTTAAACTCCCTAGCACTTCACCCTGCCTTATCGTCACTGGGTGTGTGAAATGGTCTTTTGTACTGGTCCTTTTACTTCCCTGTTGCCTGTTTCTTCTCCCTCAGACTGCCAGTCTCATTAGAGCTGGGACCTTACCTGTCTTAGTCCTGGCTCTGTCCTCATCGCCTCACGTAGCAGCCTGCCTGCAGTGGGTGCTGCATAGATAGCTCCCGGATCAATAAGTGAATGAATGGTGCTAGGCTGATTACATCTGGATTTCTTGAGAAGCTTAAAAAAAATAAAAACCAAAACCCAGGCATCTGGGATATACCCTCAGAGATTCTGATTCATTACAGAATAAGTTCTAGAAATCTGGTTTTAAATCCCCCCCACCTAAAAAATATTTCCTACATGTATTTAGGTTTGGGAACCGATAATATTAACACCAAGAGGCCCATCTTCCATCTCCCAAGGCTACCTTCATTCATTTAATAATTATTGATTGAACACCTATTTCATGTACCAGGCAATTTTGTTTAGGCAGAAAGATTGAGCAATTAAAACACTGCATTACAGCCGGGGGCAGTGGCTCACACCTCTAATCCTAGCACTTTGGGAGGTCGAGGCTGGCAGATAGCTTGAGGTCAGGAGTTCGAGACCAGCCTGGCCAACATGGTGAAACCCTGTCTCTACTACAAATACAAAAATTAGCTGGATATGGTGGCAGGCGCCTGTAATCCCAGCTCCTCAGGGGGCTGAGACAGGAGAATTGCTTGAACCCAGGAGGTGGAGGTTGCAGTGAGCCGAGATCACACCATTGCACTCCAGCCTAGGGGACAGAGTAAGACTCTATCTAAAACAAAACAAAACAAAACAAAAAAGCCGCCGGGCTTGGTGGCTTACGCCTGTAATCCCAGAACTTTGGGAGACCGAGGCAAGTGGATCACGAGGTCAGAAGTTCAAGACCAGCTTGGCCAAGATAGTGAAACACTGTCTCTACTAAAAATACAAAAAACTAGCTGGGCACGGCAGCAGACACCTGTAATCCCAGCTACTCAGGAGGCTGAGGCAGGAGAATTGCTTGAACCCAGAAGGCAGAGGTTGCAGTGAGCCGAGATCATGCCACTGCACTCCAGACTGGGCGATAGAGTGAGACACCATCTCAAAAAACAAAAACAAAGAACACTTCACTAAGTCCTAAGTCTCCCACCACTGTGCCCATTCACATTTATAGGTATCCATATTTCCATATTTATTAGTTTCTGGTTTGTCCTTCCAATGGTTCTTAATGCAAATACAAGCTAAAAAATGTATACATTATACATATATTCCAGTTTTTCTACTTTCTTACACAAAGTGGAGCAATGACAGAAATTATTTTGTGCCTTTTTTCACTTCAAAATATATCCTGGAAATCTTTATCAGTGAAATGAGAATTTCTTCATTTTTAAAAAAATAGCTACATGGAATTTTATTGTGGGGATATACTACCGACTATTTCCATGTTGCTGGATATCTGGGTTGTTTCCAATACTTTGTGCCTCTAAGTAGTGCTGTAATGCAGGCAATGGCAAATATTTGCTGTAAAGGGCCAGAAAGATAGTAAGTATTTCAGACTTTTTGAGCCAACAGGTACAATTAGGGGTATTATGTTGATGCTTATGTAATAAAAAAGAAAAGAATTTCACTAAATTTTTATTGGTGAAATTCTAAATTTATATATGAATACTGAGATTTAAATTGTACATATTTTTCATGTGAGAACATACTATTCTTATTTGGATTTTATCCAACTATTTAAAATGTAAATATTCTTAGCTTACAGCCTGTATGAAAACAAACTGAGGCTAGATGTAGCCAGCAGGCCATTGTTGGCCTACACCAGCTTAACGAAGCGGATACATCTGGGAAGCAGGTTCCCCAAACGGGATTAATGAGTGAGACAAATAAATGTATTTGCAACTCTGCATAACAGAATGGAGGTGTATGTGTACACTTCACAAATACTTGAGTAACATTTGAGTGTGCATTCCTGCCCACCCTCCCAACAGAGTGAGGTTTTAAACACTGGGATTTTGTCAGTCTGAAAGGTTAAAAAATTGCATCAGTGTAGGTTTAATTTCTCTTAAAATGAAAGTGGTTGAGCATCTTTCACATATTTAACGGCCACTTTTATTCCCCTCCATCAATTTGTCTATTAGATTATTGGTTCTTTTCTCAACTTCTGGAAATGCTTTATAAAATAGAAAAATCAGCACTTTTTATGGGACAGGGCTTACAAATATACATCTTCAGACTTTGCTTATTGTGTTTTTATCATGAAAATTTTGTTTTTTTAATATTTATATAGTCAAATGTACCAAGTTTTCAGTGGCTTTGATTATTGAATCACGGTTAGAAAGGCTTTTCTCACTCAAAAGTTATAAATAATTTGCCCCTTGCTATCTTCCAGAGCTTGTATCATTTCACTTTTATTTAAATATCAATCCATTTGCAGTTTATCCTGGCATTGAGTAAAAGGTGTAGATTCAACTTTTTCTTTATCCAAAGTTGTAGCAAACCTTTGTTAATCAGTCCATATTTTTCTTCATTGACTTGAGACCCTACCTTTATCACATTCTAAATTTCTTTCATTTTAATCTATTTCTGGATTTTTTCCCTGTTTCATTGGTGTTATCTATTAATGTGCCAATATTACATTGCTTTAATACTTGGGCTTTATGGTATTTTAATATCTAATAGAGACAGTATTACATCATTGTTACATAATTCTACTTTCTTCCATTTTATTTTTGTCTTTCTTTGGGCTGCTATAAAAAACTATCATAGGCTGAGCAACTTACAGACAACAGAAATGTATTTTTCACACATCTAAAGCCTGGAATTTACTTTTCATAGGTCTAGTGGCTGGAAACTCCAAGATCAAAGTGCTCACAGATGTGGTGTCTGGTGAGGGCCCACCTCCTAGTTCATAGACAGCTGTCTTCTCTCTGTGTCCTCATATGGTGGAAAGAGCCATGAAATTCCTGGGGTTTCTCATTAGGGCACTAAACCCTCATGAGGGGTCCACCATCATGACCGAACCATCTCCTAAAGGCCCCACCTCCTAATACCATCACACTGGGGATTAGGTTTCAACATACAGATTTTGAGAGAACACAAACATTCCGTCTATAGCAATTTTTCAATATTAACTTTAGGTCACCTTGTTTAGATCATCTTTCTTTGTCTTGTTTAATGACTTTTGTCTAAATTCTACCATATGTGATATTAAGGCAGGGACGTCTCTATGTTTGAATTTTCTCGATATGCTTTTATTTTATGGAGGTGACTAATATCACATAAAGTTAACCATCTTAAACTGAACAATTCAGCGGTATTTAGTACACAATTCACAGGGTTGTGCAACCACAACCTTACTCTAGCTTTAAGACACTTTCAACACCCTGGAAGGAAATAGAGCAGTCACTCACGATTTCCCTTTCCCATCAGCCCTGGCAACAATCAATCTGGTTTCTGTCTCTGAGGATATTTTGTGCACATGAACTCATATGTGACTTTTCCTGTCTGCCTTCTTTCACTTAGCTTAATGTCTTTAAGGTTTATCCACGTTGTAGTGTGTGGGTACTTCATTCCTTTCTTTGACTGTGTAATATTATGTCATATGGATATATTACAATTTGTTTATCCATTCAGTTGTTGATGGATGTTTTGTGTTGTTTCTGTCTTTAAACTATTGTGAACAATGCCACTATGAACATGTTCGTACATATATTTATTTAAGTACCTATTTTCAGTGCTTTGGGATATATAATTAGGACTGGAATTTCTAGGTCAATGTTTAACTTTTTTTTTTTTCTTTTTTTTTTTTGACGGAGTCTCACTCTGTAGCCAGGCTGGAGTGCAGTGGTGCGATCTTGGCTCACTGCAACCTCCACCTCCCGGGTTCAAGCGATTCTCCTGCCTCAGCCTCCCAAGTAGCTGGGACTACAGGCCCATGCCACTGTGCCCAACTAATTTTTGTATTTTTAGTAGAGACAGGGTTTCACCATGTTGGCCAAGATGGTCTCAATCTCTTGAACTTGTGATCTGCCCTCCTCAGCCTCCCAAAGTGCTGGGATTACAGGTGTGAGTCACCGCACGCGGCTAATGTTTAACATTTTGAGGAAGGACCAAACCGTTTAACCACAGTGGCCAGAGTATTTTACATTTCACCATCAATATATTTGAGTTCCGACTTCTCCACATTCTCATCAATACTTATTTTCCTTTTTAAAAAAATTATAGCCATGTAGTTTGAATTTGCATTTTCCTAGTAACTAAAGAAATTCATTACTTTTTAACATGATCATTTAGCTATATGTACATCTTCTCTGAGAAATGTCTATTCAAGTCCTTTGCCCATTTTTCGATTGGGTTATTAGCCTTTTTCTGTTGAAGTTGCTCATATATTCTGGATACTAGATCCTTATAATTTATAATTTGCAAAGTCTTTCTCCCATTCTGTAGCTTGCCTTTTCACTTTCCTGATAATTTTTTTTTTATTTTTAATTTTGATAAATTTTAATTTTTTTTTTTGCTCATGCTTTTGGTGTCATATCTAAGAATCCATGAATATTTAATTTCATATTTTTACAAGACTTTTATTTATTTATTTATTTAGAGAAAGAGTTTCACTCTATCGTCAAGGCTAGAGTGCAGTGGCACGATCTCGGGTCACTACAACCTCCACTTCCCAGATTCAAGTGATTCTCCTGCCTCAGCCTCCTAAGTAGCTGGGATTGTAGGTGCCCAACACCATGCCCAGCTAATTTTTGCACTTTTTAGTAAAGACGGGGTTTCACCATGTTATCTAGGCTGGTCTTGAACTCCTGACTTCAGGTGATCCCCTCCACCTCAGCCTCCCAGAGTGCTGGGATTACAGGCATGAACCACCACTCCCGGCCAAGAGTTTTATGATTTCTAGCTCTTATTTATCCATTTTGAATTCATTTTTGTGTAAGGTGTGAGTTAGGTGCACAAATTCTTTCTTTTGTATGTGCTATCCAATTGTCCCAGCCCTATTCGTTGAAGAGATTATTCTTCCCATTTTGAGTGGTCTCAGCATTTTTGCGCAAAATCAATTGGCTATAGATGTAGGGGTTTATTTCCGGGCTCTGAATTATATTCTCTTGATCTATATGTCTATTCTTATGCCAGTAACACACAATCTTAATTACCATTGCTTTGTAATAAGTTTCAAAATTAGGAAGTATGGGTCCTCCAACTTTGATCTTTTTCAAGATTGTTTTGGCAATCTGGGGCCTTTGCAATTTCATATGAATTTGGGATCAGCTTTTCCAAATCTGCAAAAAGGCAAATAGAGTGTTATAAGTATTGCACTGAAACTGTAGATTTATTTGTGTTGTATTGCAATCTTAGCAATATTAAGTTTTCCAACTCATGAACACAGGTTGTCTTTCCATTGATTTAGATCTTCTTTAATTTCTTTCAGCAATATTTTATAGTTTTCAGTCTTTTGCTTCCTTGGCTAAGTTTATTCATAGGTGTTTATTCTTTTGGATGCTGTTGTAAATGAAATTGTTTTCTTAAAGTTTTTAACTTTACCGAATTTTTATTTATTAGCTGTAGTAGTTATTTTTGTAGATTCTTTGGGACTTTCTATGTAGAGGATTATGTTTGTAGAGATAGTTTTCCTCTTTCCTTTGCAAATGAGGTAATTTTTCTTTCGTTTTCTAATTGCTCTTACTAGAACTTCCAGTATAATGTTGAATAGCAGTGGTGAAAGCTGGCATTTCATTGCCAATCCCAGGGGCTTGTAACTGATCTTAGGAGGAAAGCTTTCAGTCTTCCACCATTGAGTCTGATGTTAGTTGTGAGTTTTTCATAGATGTCCTTATGTTGAAGAAGTCCTTTCTACTCCTCTTCTCTGAGTGCTTTTATCATGAAAGGGTGTTGGATTTTGTCAAACGTGTTTTTGGTGCCAATTGAGATAATCATGTGTGGTTTTGCTTCTGTATTTCTATTAATGTAGCATATAGCATTGATTGTTTTTCTTATGTTGGACCATGCTTGCATTCTTGGAATAAATCTACTTGGTTATAGTGTATAATCCTTATAATGGGCTGATGAACTTAGTTTGATGATTTTTATATCCATATTCATAAGTTTTCTTATGGTATCTTTGTCTATCTTTGGTATCAGGGTAATACTGGTCTTGTGAAATGAATTGGGATGTTTTTTCTTCTCTTCTACTTCTTGAAATATTTTGAGAAAGATTTGTGTTAATTTTTCAAGTGTTTGGTATAGTTCACAATGATACTATGGGGAGATTTATTTTATTAATTTTTTATTATTACCATTATTTTTTGAGATGGAGTGTTGCTCTGTCACCCAGGCTGGAGTGCAGTGGCACAATCTCAGCCTACTGCAACCTCTGTCCCCTGTGTTCAAGAGATTTTCCTGCTTCAACCTCCCGAGTGGCTGGGACTATAGGTGTTCACTACCACGCTCAGTTAGTTTTTTTGCATTTTTACTAGAGATGGGGTTTCACTGTGTTGGCCAGGTTGGTCTCAAACTCCTGACCTCAAGTGATCCACCCGCCTCAGCTTCCCAAAATGCTGGGATTACAGGTGTGAGCCACCATGCCCAGCCTATGGGAAGATTTAAACCATTATTTCTTCAAATGTTTTCTTACTCTTCTTCTTTCTCCTCCTCCTTTTCCTCCTCCTCTTACTTCTTCTCTTCTTCCTCCCCTCCTCCTCCTCTTCTTCCTCTGATCCTCCTTCCCCTCCTCCTTCTCCTTCTTCTTCCTCTTCTTCTTCTTTCTCCTTCTCCTTCTTCTTCCTCCTTCCACTTCCACCACTACTACCTCTTCTTTCTTCCACTTCCACTTCTTTGTGTGTGTGTGTGTGTGAGACAGAGTCTTGCTCTGTGCCCCAGGCCAGAGTGCAATAGTGTGATCTTGGCTCACTGCAACCTCTGCTTCCCAGGAGTAGCTGGGATTCAAGCGATTCTCCTGCCTCAGCCTCCTGAGTAGCTGAGACTTACAGGCATGTGCCACCATGTCCAGCTAATTTTTGTATTTTTAGTAGAGATGGAGTTTCACTGTGTTGGCCAGGATGGTCTCGAACTCTTGACTTTGTGATCCACCCACCTCGGCCTCCCAAAGTATTACCGGCGTGAGCCACCACACCCAGCCAACTTTCACTTCTTCTGCTGCTTCTTCTGCTTCCTCCTCTCCTCTCCTCTCCTCTCCTCACCTCTCCTCTCCTCTCCTCTCCTCTCCTCTCCTCTCTTCACCTCTCCTCTCTTTCTGGAATTCTCATTGTGCATATGTTGCTACACTTGATGTCCCAGTCCCTTAGGCTCTGTATTAGACTGTTCTTGCATTGCTTTAAAGAAATATCTGAGAACGGGTAATTTATAAAGAAAAATAAACTTAATTGGCTCATAGTTTTGCAGGCTGTACAGGTAGCACAGCTTCAGCGTCAGCTTCTGGGAAGGCCTCAGGAAGCTTACAATCATGAGGGAAGGCAAAGTGGAAGCAAATACCTCACATGGTGAAAACAGGAGCAAGAGAGAGGGAGGTGGCACATGTTTTTAAACAGCCAGATCTCATGAGAATTCACTCACTGTCATGAAGACAGCATCAACAGGATAATGCTAAGCCATTCATGAGAAATCCACAGACATGATCCAGTCACCTCCTACCAGGTCCCAACTCCAATGCTCGGGATTATACTTCAATATGAGATATGGGTAGGGAAAAATATACAAACTATTATCAAGCTATGTTTATTTTTCTTCATTCTTCTTTCTGCTCCTTAGACTCAATTATTTTAATTGATCTATCTTTTGTTTGCTGATTCTTTCTTTTCCTTACTCAGATCTGCTATTAAACCCCCCTTGTTGGGGGCCAAACAAGGTGGCTCATGGCTGTAATCCCAGCACTTTGGGAGACTGAGATGGACAGATCTCTTGAGCCCAAGAATTTGAGACCAGTCTGGGCAATATGATGAAATTCTGTCTCTACAAAAAGGGCATGGTGGCATGTACCTGTAATTCCAGTTATTCAGGAAGCTGAGGCAGGAGGATCACCTGAGCCCAGGAGGTCAAGGCTAACAGTGAACCATAATCATGTCACTGCACTACAGCCGGGGTGACAGAGCCCCTGTCTCAGGGAAAAAAAAAAAAAAAAAAAAGCCCTCTAGTGAGGTTTTTATTTCAGTTATTGTATTCTTCATCTTCGAAATTCTATTTGGTTTCTTTTATAATTTCTATGTCTTGATAGTCCCTATTTGTTCATACTTTATTTTAGTTTCCTCTAGCTCTTTGTCCATGACTTCTTTTATTTCTTTTTTTGTTTGTTTGGGTTTTGTTTTTTTGTTTTTTTGCTTTTTTTGTTTTTGAGATAGAGTCTCATTTTGTCGCCTAGGCTGAAGTGCAATGGCATGATCTCGGCTCACTGCAACCTCTGCCTCCCAGGTTCAAGCAATTCTTCCACCTCAGCTTCCTAAGTAGCTGGGACTACAGATGCATGTCACCATGCCAGGCTAATTTTTGTATTTTTGTAGAGATGTTGGCCAGGCTGATCTCAAACTCCTGACCTCAGATGATCTGCCTGTCTTGGCCTCCCAAAGTGCTGGGATTACAAGTGTGAACCACCATCCCCAGCCTCCTTTACTTCTTTGAGTATATTTAAGACAGTTAATTTAAAGTATTTGTCCAATAAATTCAATATCTATGCTTCTTCAGGGAGAGTTTCTGTTAATGTCTTCAATGAATGGGCCATATTTTCCTTTTGCATGCTTCATCATTTTTTGTTAAAAACTAGGTATTTTGAATATTGGAATATGGTAACTATGGAAATCATATTTTTCTCTGTCCTCAGGGTTTCTTTCTTGCTGTAAGTTGTAGCTATTTGTTTAGTAACTTTTCTAACTATTTTTGCAGTCTGTATTCTTTGTGATGTCTCTGAAGTTTCTATTTCTTTATCTTGCCAGTGTTTTGAAAGAGATCTCCTTGATGCCAGGATTCCCCTCACTTTCCACCCACAAATAAGGAGAAAGAGAAATAGAGGGGAAAAAACGAGATGAGAGGAGAGAAATCCAGCTTTTCCTCACTCTTTGCAGATTGCAGATTTGCTCTGTGTTAGAGCATGTCTTCAACGTTTGGCCAGTCCATTTACAACTCTGCCTTAGCCTTCACTTCCTCCTTGCACTGAGCCTAGAGATCATTCAGCAGTAAAAATATAGCATCTTCTCAGGTCTTTTTTTTACTATGCATCCTGCTCTGGGCATGCATCTGGCTTTCTAAATTCCTAAGTATGGAAGGCCCTTTTGAGTGCCCCAATTTCCCAAAGAAACTCTCTTCCTAGATTTTTCACTCAGGCTTTTGACTTTCCTCAACCATAATCTTTTGCCCCAGGTAGCTGCAAGTAAGTTTGCCTTACAGAGAATGTAAGTAGTTTGCCTTACAGAGTTGCCTTTTAGAGAATGTCAGCCACTTTTCTGCCCTGAGTTGGTTCCAAGTTAGATAAAACAAAAACAAGCATTGTATGTCAGTCCTTTGGTTAACTCCCAGACAGGTTAGAATAGAAAAACACAAACCTCAGTGGTGCACACCTGTAATCCAGCACTTTGAAAGGCCAAGACAGATAGATCACTTGAGCTCAGGAGTTCAAGACCAGCCTGGGCAACATGGCAAATCCCCATCTCTACAAAAAAAAAAAGAAAAAAATTAGCTGGACATAG
>NW_016107342.1:6492156-6517768 GCF_001604975.1 Cebus imitator | reverse complement strand
AAAGCAAATCTTTACAAATAAGGTCTGCCCTACTCCCTCAAGAACCAGACACTAAAGTCCCACTCTAGGAACATGAACCACCACCTTCAAGACCCCTGAGGAGTCCTGGAGGTGAATGGGAGAAGAGCAAATAAAAACACCACAAAACTTTCCTATCATTTCTGGGTAGCCTTTTTCTTGATACAGGATTTGTTTGTTATTGTAAGCCTTTGGCTGTTCTAGAGTTCTGACAAAGTTGATTCTGAAAATTTTTGCTTGATTTTTGTATGTTTCTATGGAGGGATGGACTTGGAGCTGCCAACCCCACTTTTTTTTTTTTTTAACATCTAGTAGAGATACTTTTGCCCATATTTTTGTTTTATTTGTAATCTTTCCAAGTCATTGTTTTGGTTATGTCTCTGAATATGACATAGAGTGGTATACTGCTTTTAATAGGTCATTTAAAGCCATTTTCGTTTTTTGATATGAGAGATATGTTTTGTCTCAGTCCTTTCATATTATTTTATTTAATGACTATATTAGTGTTTATGTGTGTGTTTTATGCATATGTTTGTTTTACTGTGTGGTCTGTTTTCTTTGTTCATTGTTGTGGCTGTTGTAGTCGTCTCTGTGTTTAGGAAGGTTTGTATTTCCTTTAGTGGTTTCTTTCACATTTCTGCCTATATATAATACCCTTACTTTCTCCTTTCTTTGAACAACATTTTTTTTTTTTTGAGACAGAGTTTTGCTCTTGTCACCCAGGCTGGAGTACAATGGCGTGATCTTGGCTCACTGCAACCTCCACCTCCCAGATTCAAGCAATTCTCCTTCCTTGGCCTCCCTAGTAGCTGGGACTACAGGTGTGCACCACCATGCCCGGCTAATATTCGTATTTTCAGTAGATACAGGGTTTCACCATGTTGGCCAGGATGGTCTCGATCTCTTGACCTTGTGATCTGCCCGCCTCAGCCTCCCAAAGTGCTGGGATTACAGGCGTGAGCCACCGTGTCTGACCTCTCTTTGAACAACATTTATTGGTTCTCTACTATGAGTAGCAATTTAATCAGCTTTTGCCTTCCTTGCTCTAGTGCTCCTCTCTCATCATCCAGTTTTGGTCAATAATAACTTTTTTGTTTTCACATTTGTGTGGTAACAATCCTCAAGCTTATGGTACTAAAGGGGCATTTTTTGAGTCCCAGCAATTTTACATGAGATTATCACTAAGCTTATTTTACTTCCCATTTTCTCTCCCATTATTGTTAGTTTTACTATTTCTACATTGTTAGAATACATAACATTAGCCCCTTATTCTTGCCTTTGTTTTAATTAGCATAATTTTAATAGTTCTGAATATCTAGTATATTAAAGATAACATTTTCTAAATAATCTTGCTTATTCTTGTAACTTGTCTTTCCATATAAATTTTAAAATTAATTTCTTAGGTGCTAAGGAAAGCTCTGTAGGGAATTTTCTTGGAATTGTATTAAATCTTGGATAAATTGGATGGGAGTTACCCATAAATACCTTTGTAAATTTGTTGTTAGTCTTACTGCTAGGCATGATTTTTGTTGTCGTCATAAATTACTTGGAAACTATGGTTTCTTCATGAATCTATTGCTTGTCTTTTCCGTAATGTGAACATTTACCCGCCTTGTTCCTCTCTGCACTGACGGCCAAGTTGCCTGTCTCCTATTCCTGCAGTACACCTCAATACAGCTAAAAGAGGACAGACGTCATTGTCTCATTACACTGACTATCCAGACAGTCAGTGCTGGCCAGAGATCACACTAGACAATCCCTCCTCAGGGCCCAGCTTCTAATTTTCCATCTTTTTTGATTCTTGCGTTTTAATAAGCACACTGCTTTTTGTTGTTATCTGTTTTGAGATGGAGTCTCTCACTGCCATCCAGGATAGAGTGCCGTGGTGTGATCTCAGCTCACTGCAAACTCTGCCTCCCTAGTTCAAAGGATTCTCTTGCCTCAGCTTCCCGAGTAGCTGGGATTATAGGCACCTGCCACCATGCCCTGCTAATGTTTTAATGAGGGGACTGTTGTTTTAGTTTAGGTGAGAACTGATGTGACCCTGAGCAGGCAGAGGAAGTGGAGAGATGGTCAAGACACCAGACAGCCAGGTGCGGTGGCTCACGCCTGTAATCCCAGCACTTTGGGAGGCCGAGGCGGGCAGATTGCCTGAGCTCAGGATTGAGAGCAGCCTGGGCAACATGATGAAACACCGTCTCTACTAAAATACAAAAAGGTAGCTGGGAGGAGCAGTGTCGCCTGTAGTCCCAGCTACTCGGGAGGCTGAGGCAGGAGAATCACTTGAACCTGGGAGGCAGAGGTTGTGGTGAGCCGAGATCGTGCCACTGCACTCCAGCCTGGGCAATAGAGCAAGGCCCCGCCTCAAAAAAAAAAAAAAAAAAGACACGAGACAATATGAGGTAGAGCTTCTAGTATGTGGCAAGTGGAAAAATGTGGGAAGCCCAGAAGAAAGAGGTGCCATGATTTTTCTCTTCCTTCAGGCTCCTACGGTTGTATGCCATGGACCTTCATGCTCTCAGGGAAAGCATGCCACAAACTTGGAAGTGAATGCCATCTCCCTCAATTTCTTGTCTTTTTTGCACCTGTTTCATGGTGGGCAGGCTTAGGCAAACCTACCCCAAAGTCTGAGGAAATTGAGAGGTGGAAAAAAGAGCCTGGCAAATCCAGTTTCTTAGAAAAATATTTAATAGGGACTTATGAACAGAAGCCATGTCTTGGGCTGCCTTATTGCATCAGACCTGGGGCTTCTACGCCACAGGAGAGGGCTGCCTCAGAAGGGATGTGTAGGACAAGGACAGTTGAAGTACAGTGACCGCAAGATTGTTTGACCTAAGAGCAGGATTTACGGTAAGTACCTGTCCTTACACAAGGAACAATAGATAAACCAGAAATCTTCGAGGCTTCCTGGAACTGTGGTTAATCAGCATCCAACATGGCAGATTAGCATCCAAGAAGGAGCGGCTTTGGCCCTCCAGCACCTCTCTCCCTCCTCTCCTGATTTCTGCAACTCCAGGCCTGCCATCCTCTGGGTTCCCTGGCTGTTTGCTGCCCTCTGACAATGAACTCCTGTGCCTGATACACTTTTGATGTCCCAGGAATGCTATGTGAATAAATAAGGGAGCGCTATTGCATATGATGTTGTGTTTATCTCTGGAGCAGGTCAGGGGGGTAAAATCATCCCAAAACGCATTTGGCACTGGTGTGGCTAATAAATCCACACATTACTACTGAATGTGTTAACCCATAGTGGCACAGCCCTGTCTCGCCTCTGAGCCTTTTTTGTATACAAATCCCTCAGTTGGAAACACTGTCCTCTGCCCTCAGCCTCCCCTAGAGTGCTAAAATATATCTGCATGTTCTTGTATGTAGAGGCCTTCAAGAGGCCTTTCCTGACCTTCAGCTTAGGGTACCTTCTCCTTACTTCCCTTTCTCAATGCTTTTACCTTTTTTTTTTTTGAGATGGAGTTTCATTTTTGTTGCCCAGGCTAGAGTGCAATGGTGCTGTCTCAGCTCACTGCAACTTCCACCTCCTGGGTTCAAGTGATTCTCCTGCCTCAGGTGCCCGCCACTATGCCCAGTTAAGTTTTTTTTTCTGTATTTTTAGTAGAGATGGGGTTTCACCATGTTGGTCATGCTGGTCTCAAACTCCTGACCTCAGGTGATCCACCTGCCTTGGCCTCCCAAAGTGCTGGGATTACAGGCGTGAGCCACCGTGCCCAGCATGTACTTTAATTTATTACACAATGACCTCTTCCTCCTCGAAGCTCCTTGAGGGCAGGGAGGGACCACGAGTGCCTTGGACTCCAGTGCCTGGCACATAGTAGGCCTAAAAGAAAGTCTGTCAGACTAAATGAACTGGATTGCCTCTACCAGTGGGAAGAATATTCTTTCCTTCTTCAAGATAATCGTTCTTCTGGAGTATGTAGATGACTGTTTTCCAACTTAAGAGAGCCTCTCTGCCAAAGGGTCTCACCCCAAGTTCACTACAGAATGTAACCTAGGACTTCAGGTGCTGTTTGCACAGGTATCAGTGCTGCTCACACCCATGACTAAAGTGTGCAAGTGCAGATGGCTCCCTGCTGTAGCACCCCATCCTCTAGTGCTCTGTGAGGTCACTCTTCCAGCCTTGATGCCCCCACCCGTGCCCTGCCCAGCCCCAGGGTTTTCATGAGTGAGCCTGGTGACAGCTTTGCCTCTGTCCTTGGTACAAAGCCTTGGCCCCTTCTGCCCCCATCCCCCAACCCACCAGCACCCCAATTAGCTGAGAAGCTTTCCTGCAGCTGACACAGGGCCAGGCCTCCTGGATCCTGTGCCAAGAAACCTCTTGTACCAATTTATAACCACAATGCCTCCAGAAGTCTAACCTTGAGGACGTCTGTGAATCTCACACACTTCCCAGGGCTGGCAGCCACACAAGAACAGGCGGGGAAGAGAGCATGGGGCAGCTGGAGGGGCTTGCTCCGGGCCTGCCCCTTGGCCCTCTTCGCTGTTCCTTGTCTCTGCCAGGGAGCAGTCAGTCTGGGGCAGGAGTGTGGAGCAGGGGTCTGCAGTAGCCAGAAATGGGACACATTGCTTCTGGACCTCATGGCTATGGCTGGGTTGCAGGAACAGAGGGGATTTCTCTCTCAGGAAATTGCTTGAGCATGACATTTTTTTCTTTCAACCTCATCAGCATCTCCTGCCTACCCCAGAGTCTCCCAGATCCTGATGGGCGGGTGCCAATCCCCAGCAGAAAGGATGTCATTCTCCAGCAGGAGGAAGGCGTGGACTGGGCTTTGCTTTGTGAGCACCCAAATCTCAGAAATTTTAAAGAGCTCCTTAATTTAAAAAAAGCCACCTTTTTATGTTTGTTTTAGGATTTTACTTCCAATCACCGTTAAGTACATAGGCCAGCACTGTCCAGTGAAAAATACAACCAGACACGTCATTTTATGTTTTCCAGAAGTCACATTTTGCAAAGTAGGGAGACACAAATGAAATTAATTTTAATAGTACATTTAATTTATTTACAATATATTCAAAATATTATAATTTAAATATGTCCTCAATATAAAAATGAGATACTTTACTCTTATGAAGTCTGTTTAACAGAAGACTGGAATAAAAATGTAAAATTCAGTTCCTCAGTGACACTGGCCCTGTTTTAAGCATCCAACAGCCCCAGGTAGCTAGGGGCACCTGTGCTGGCCAGCACAGGTGTGACCAGGTCGTAACAAAGTGATCAGGCCAATTAAGTCAGCAAGCTTGAAGAATCTGACTTGATTATCCCTGTAGATTAACCATGCCTTTTGTTTTCTGTAGAGAAGCAAAATCCTGGAGGGTGTGTCCCTGCCAGGATTAGCCCATTTCTAGATACAGTAAACAACTCTTGAGGCGGCCTGCCTCTCAAATGCAAACCCAGCAACTCAGAGCCTAAACCCCAGCCACCTCTGCTGTTGGGCTGTCACGCTCCTGGTTCCAGACTCCCAGTACCCGACCGCGGCTGCGGAAATGATTCAAACTAGACCAGCCCGCCCACCCTTCCTCACCCACTCATCCCGTGGAAACCACGGCAAAGGCTGTTGCTCTCGTTTTCTCCTGGCCTCCTCTGCCACCTGCCCAACTCAGGGCTTCCTGTTGTGTCCCCCAGTGTGGTGGGCCATGTCTCCTGTTCCTAGAGAATCTGTGAGTATTATAAACTTTTTCCTTCAGCGGGTGCGGTGGCTCAGGTCTGTCATCCCGCCACTTTGGGAAGCCAAGGTGGGAGGATCACTTGAACTTGGGAGTTCAAGACCAGCCTAGTGGTCTTGAAACTGGTTTCAATATGGTGAACCCCATCTCTACTAAACATACAAAAAAGTTAGCCTGGCGTGGTGGCACACGCCTGTAGTCCCAGCTACTTGGGGGGCCAGGAAGTTCAAGGCTGCAGTGAGCCAAGATCACATCACTGCACTCTAGCCTGGGTGACAAAGCAAGACCCTGTCTCAACAGTAACAACAACAAAAAACCTTTCTTCTTTCATAATGAAATCGCCTTTGTAAAATTTGTGACAATGAGAGAAATCTGACAGAGCGAAATTTATCACAATGAGAAAAATCTGACCTAAATGACTCCGTCTTGCTTCTAACCTCACAAGCTAATTGCCTTTGCTCCTTCCTGGGTGTAGGCCAAGCTAACTAGGAGAGGAAATTTAGTTTATAGTTTAACTTTAAAACAAAGATCACAACTACCCCTTCCTGAAACTTAACCCCCATCTTGCTCAGGGAGCAAAATTGCCTTTGTAAAACTAGTAAAAAATTAGCCAAGAGGATAGAATGGGGTTTAGTAGTCATGTGGCTGGAGGTCACAAGATTTGTAACCACCCCAGACGCTTCAATTGAGAACACCACTGTTGTAAAAACTAAAACTGCTATCTAAGGTACCTTTCAGATCTTGCATTCTGATAGATCAGCTGGTACAACCCAGACCAGTAACCCATACCATGAAACTGGCTCGACTGGTCTTATGACCCCCACCTAGAAATGGACTCAGCAGAAGATAGCTTCGACCCCCATGATTTCAGCCCCCACCCTACTGGGTGCGCTTACAAAGGCTGCTGGAGATGCTTGTTCCCGGCCTGCCCCTTGGCCCTCTTTGCTGTTCCTTGTCTCTGCCAGGGAGCAGTCCGTCTGGGGCAGGAGTGCGGAGCAGGGGTCTGCGCCCTACCAATCAGCACTCCCATTCCCTGGTCCCCCCCCCAACCCCCACCCACCAAATGATTTCTGAAAAACTCTGGCCTCCAAATTCTTGGGGAGATGGATTTAAGAGCTCTCTTTCTTCCACTTGGCTGGCCTTGTGATTATTAAACTCTTCCTTTGCTGCAAAAAAAAAAAAAAAAAAAAAAAAAAAAAAAACACCTCCCTGCTATTCTCAGTGCATTGGCTTTGGCAATTACAGTGAGTCATTTCTGTGTCTGTGTGTCTTACCAGACCCGATCAAAACAAATCCCTTAAAACACCTTGTTCTGGAGCTCATCTTCTCTTTCATCCACCGCCCCCCTCAACCCTGGCATTCGCCTTCATATCTCTTCTTTGCTCTGAGGACGAAGCTTCTGTGTGTTTAAGCTCCTGTTTCCTGAGCAGGCCTACCATGCACTGTTGTGGAGGTTGTACACAGCAGCCAGTTAGGGCTGATCTCGAGACTGATCCTGAGATGCTCCCTGTGGCCATCTTACCTCCCTAACTCTATCCCTCCATGTAACCCTTGCAGACACATTTGCAGACCCCGTGCCTCTGAAACAGAAGGCAGGATCCTACTCAGGCAGCTGCTTTGTCATTGCACTGGGTGGATCCTCCTTCCACAGGGAAGGCAAAAAGGATGTGCTCCTCTGCCTCCTCAGCCTCTCTGCCTCTGGTGTTCTCACCTTCACCCCCTCCACCCCCACTCCCATCCCCATTTACACTAGGGAGAAAATGACTGCAAATAGCTTAAAGCAAGGTCCTTCGCTGCCTCCCTCCTGCCTGTAATGCAGCAGGGCTCAAAATTTCCAAGATGATTTTCTGGAGTCCAGACTACATCAATGGTTCTCAAGCTTTAAATTGAATTAGAATCACCTGGAGGGCTTGTTAAAATGCAGGTTGTTACCCTCCCCTTCCCCCACCCCCACCGAGTTTCTGACTCAGAAGGGCTGAGACAGGGCCTGGGAATCTGCATTTTTACCACATCCCAGGTGATGCTGTTGGCTCAGAGACTACACTTTGAAAATCACTGCTCTAGATGCAGCGCTTCAGGCCTTAGCTGCTACTCGAGGTGCCCCCAAATCCTGTCTTCATTCCTCTGCAAAGCATGGTGCCTGAGCTTTCAGCAGAGAGATTTTGTTCTGATGTGGATCATTTTGCTCCCCCTCAGCAATTCTTCCATATTGCTCTATGAAAGCTTGTTGGCCAGGAACAAATATCCAATACTGCTCTACATACTCTGTGGTATTTTTTATTGTTTAATTTTTTTTAGAGACAGGTTCTCACTTTGTCACCCACGTGGGAACACAGTGGCACAATCATAGCTCACTGTGGCTTCCAAATCCTGGGCTCAAATGATCCTCCCACCTCTGCTTCCCAAGCAGCGGAGACTACAGGTGTGTGCCATCTTGTCAGGTTGATTTTTAAAATTTTTTTGTAGAGACAGGATCTTGCTTTGTTGCCCGGACTGCTCTTGTACTACTACTGGCTTTAAGTGTTCTCCTGCCTTAGCCTCTGAAAGTGCTGGGCTTACAGGCATGAGCCATCATACCTAGCCCTCTGTGTGTTTTTGTCACTCAAGTGATGATGGTAATTTTCAAAGCTCCACAGAAATACTCATTAAATTCCCCCTACCCTTAACTGAGACCAGGGTTCTGATTCTAGGACAAATAAGGATCTTTGAGGATCATTGCTGTGAGCTATAAATGTCCCAGGGAGAAAAATCAAGAAGGGTCTTATTTTAGAGAAACCTATCTCTGCCTGGCTCTTCCACTTGATAAAGATACTGGCTTTTCAGAACTCCCAGCTCAGCTTCTGAAAGCCTCAGTGGTATGAGTTGAGCACTGAAAAGAAAAGCAGGGACCCCTCCCCCACTTGGCACCAGCTTTCCTTGGAGAGCGAGGAAGCATCATTAAATGACAGCAAGTTGAAAATTGTTGGCAAGATAGGCCATTTGCATGCGACATTGAAACCTTGATGCAATCGTCATTTCCGAGTTGTGACTGTCTGTCTGCAAGGACATGTTGGATGGTTCCCAGATCACTGCAGCCTCCAAAATTGGACCTGGTTTCATGAGCTGACGTCTGCATATGATGTCTCCTGGGAGATTGGGGGTGGAGGAGAGAGCAGATTTTAAAGAGCTCCTTAAATTAAAACCCAAAGCATCTCCAGTCTGCACAGTGATAACTGCGTCAGCCAGGCACGCTTTCTCTTTGCACAGCCTGTAAATGATGCTGAGAGATGGTCTCCCGAACTGCCTGTCATTTAACACTTTCTGCACTGTGGGATGGAGCAATCTTCAGGAACCAAACCCTGAGCAACACAGCAGGGAGCTCAGAGCACATTTGAATCAGAGTTTCTGATCCCCAGAATCACTCAAGGACCTTTTAATTTTTATTTATCATCAATCTATCATCTATCTATCTATCTATCTATCTATCTATCTGTCTGTCTGTCTGTCGGTCTGTCTGTTTTATATCCAAATTTTGTGATTCCAATGAAGTTTAAAAAGTTATCCATGCCCGGATCTCCTCAGACCAATTAAATCAAAATTTCTGAGATTGGGGCCCAGACATTAGTAATTTTTACCTTGCCTGCATTTTAGGTAACTCAAATGTGCAGCCAGTATTGAACACCATTGCTTAAACTCTTTTTGTCACTTACTGGCTGGGCGATATTGGGAGGTT
Organism: Cebus imitator; assembly: GCF_001604975.1. Lineage (NCBI taxonomy): Eukaryota > Metazoa > Chordata > Mammalia > Primates > Cebidae > Cebus > Cebus imitator. The sequence continues at coordinate 6,508,365 of NW_016107342.1, read as the reverse complement.
GTTTAGCTTAACTTTCCCCAATGGCTCAATGTGGTGACTGTTATTTGCCTCCCAGAATTGTGTTGAGTAGCAGAGGATGTCAGTAGGTATAGAAAGCTTAGCACAGCAGAGGGCTCATAATAAGTGCCCAGTACATGGTATATTCTATTTGAGCTTAGGTTAGCAATTGAGGGAAGACTTGGAGTTTAGAAATATAGTGAAAAGTAAAATTGAGAACAAAGTCTAAGGAAATGTAATGGCAAGACATGGATTAGGAGAAAATATTTGTAATACATATATTTGATAAAGAACTGGTTCCCAGAATATAGAAAGACTCCCTATAAATCAGTAACAAAAGGATAAAAAACATAGGGTCAAAAGACTTAGACACCTCACAAAAGATATAAGATTATCAAATAAGTGCATGCAAAGATGTTCAACATCACTAGTTGTAAGGGAAATGCAAATTAACATCACAATGAGAGATCACTCACACCCACTATAACAGCTAAAATTCAAAAGACTGACAATATCAAGTATTGGTTACAACATGAGTGTAACTCAGTCATTCATTGTGGGTAGAAGTGTAAAACAGTACAATCACTTTGTAAATCTGTTCAGTAGCTTCTCATAAAGCACATACAATATCTTGGAGAAGTTCATGAAAAATCCATATTATGAAAAAATTATGCAAAGATTTCAAAAAACTTTTGCCCCCATATAAACTCACACTAATTTGCTGTGACATGTCTGTACAGGATCTAGTTTGAGGCACTTAGATGGATAAGACATCAGTTTAGAAAGAGCCTATCAGAGCAACATGAATTCTGTTAAAATTGACGCAAGAACAAACATCAAATTGATGATGAGTCTTAGGTGGAAGAATGGTGAAATCATTGATGTTTCATGAAAAGTTTGTGGGGACAATATCCTCAAATAAATCAGTTTACAAATAGCTAACTAAGAAGGGACAAGATGACGTTGAAGATAGAGCTTGCAACAACAGACCATCCACATCAATTTGTGAAGGAAAAATTCATCTTGTTTGTGTCCTGATTGCAGAGGATTGCTGATTAACAGTACAAACAATAGCCAAGACAATTGACAACTCTATTGGCTCAATGTACACAATTCTGACTGAAATTAAAGTTGAGCAAAGTTTCCACTTGATGAGTGCCAAAACTGTTGTTCCCAGATCAGCTGCAGACAAGAGCAAAAGGTTCAGTGGGAATTTAAAACAAGCAGGATCACAGTCCTAAAGCATTTTTTCAAAGAATTGTAACAAGAGATGAAACGTGGCTCTACCAGTACAATCCTTAAAACAAAGCACAATCAAAGCAATGGCTACTAAGGGTGGAAGTGGTCCAGTCAAAGCAAAGTGCTCTTGACGGGTCAAGAATGAAAGATATGGCCAGAGTTTTTTGGGCAGCTCAAATACTTTGCCTGTTGACTTCCTGGAGGGCCAAAGAATGACAATTTCTGCTTATTATAATAGTATTTTGAGAAAGTTAGCCAAAGCTTTGGCAGGAAAACACCTGGAAAATCTTCCCTAGAGTCCTCCTCCACTACAGCAATGCTCCTGCTCATTCCTCTTATCAAACAAGGACAATTTTGTGAGTTTCAATGGGATATCATTAGGCATCCACTTTACAGTCCTGATTTGGTTCTTCTGACTTCTTTTTCTTTTCTAATCAAAACATCCTTAAAGGGCACCCATTTTTCTTCAGTTAATAATGTCAAAAAGACTGCATTGACATGGTTAAATTCCCAGGACCTTCAGTTCTTCAGGGATGGACTAAATGGCTGGTATCATCACTTACAAAAGTGTCTTGAATTTGATGAAGTTTATTATTTTAAAAATCTTTTAATTACCATTTTTCTGTAGACTTTTTGAAGTCTTTTGTATTTAAAATACCACTCAATCCCAACCCAAGAGAAATGAAAACATATGTCTATAAAACAACTTGTACTTGAATGTTTATAGCTGCTTTATTACAGGCAAAAACTGAAAACAACTCAAATGTTTATCAGTTGGTGAAAGAATTAAATTGTGATGTGCTGCTACTCAGCATTAAAAATGAATGAACTATTAATATAACAACATGGACAAATCTTAAACACATTATGCTATGAGAAAAAGGCAGATACTGAAGAGCTTATTCTGTATGATTTTATGTGATGTCCAAAGTAAACAAATCTTATCTATGTGATAGAAATGGTTGTCTGAGGGGATGGGTGGGATTAACCAGAAAGAGGCATATGAAATGTTCTTGTGAACTGAAATGTTCTGTTTCTTGTTGTTGGTGATAGATACATAGGTTGTGAACTTGTCAGAATCCATCGGCCTATACAATTAAACCTGTGCCTTTATAAATTATACATCAATAAGAAAGAGTATTTAGGGAACATAAATACAATCTCATACCAGAGATTTTCAGTGGTTGGGTACAAAGAATGGATATGGGAAGGTACTTGGCTGTCAAGTTCACTGCCAGCTGCTTCTGTCTGAATAATTGGAAGTGTCTGTGCCTGAAGGAAGGCGTGAAGTATATTTATATACTTCATATAAATATGAAATATAATTATATAACTTTATATATAGTGTAATGTTAATCAAGGATGTCCTCCTCAGAGGAGTATGATCTACTTTTTACTCATGTAGTCTTCTTGCCAGGTTAAAAAGCTTTCCATTCTCCAAGGTTGGTGCGAATAAAGTCTTTTGACAGGGTAAAACCATTCCATGTGGATTTTCAGCTTTTATTTTTACCAGACTAACCTCAAAACATGACATTATGATGCCTTGTCTTAACCTAGCCAGTACTCAAGAGCAAACCAAAAGGTTCCAGCTGTCTAAAGACTGGACAATCTGAGCATTGCTAAGGATGATGACTAGAGTCGATTGAAGCTGTCAATAATGTTTAAATACATAAGTGTATTATAATATTAAAATAGCAAGGACAACAAAAATAATTATAATTATTTACCACTGGAGGATGCTGGGGGAACTAAGCCATTCTTTTGAAAACTGATAAATAACAGGAAAGAGGCTGGGTGCTGTGGCTCACGGCTGTAATCCCAACACTTTGGGCCAAGGAAGGCATATCATGAGGTCAGGAGATCAAGACCATCCTGGCTGACATGGTGAAACTCCGTTTCTACTAAAAATACAAAAAATTAGCCAGGCATGGTGGAATGCACCTATAGTCTCAGCTACTCAGGAGGCTGAGGCAGGAGAATCGCTTGAACCTGGGAGATGGAGGTTGCAGTGAGCCAAGATCTTGCCACTGCACTCCAGCCTGGGCAACAGACTGAGACTCCATCTCAAAAAAAGAAACAAAAAAACAGGAAAGAATTAAGTATTTATCCTGTCTTGTCTTTAACTGTATTGCTAGGTAAAACAATAGAAGTTGAGGAGTTTACATTTATTGAAGAATTCCAGCTGTTACATGAAGAAACAGTGGATTTTGAATATCACAATTTTAGATCTAGGCATTGAGCATGATAGGCCATTAGTATCACAAAAGGAACGACAGGCAAACATCATGTGCCTCCTAATGGAGGTACCCGCTAGCATCTATCAAGTATTCCTGCCAAAAATATCTAGCCTGAATCTGATCAAGCTTATAAATCTAACTACCAATACAGAGGACAGAGGCACTTATCAAATGACACCCATGGGATGCAATCAGCAAAATCTAGATTTTATAAATATAAGCAAATATGTGAAGTTTATGACGACCTTATATTAATTAAGCTAAGATGTACAAGCTCCAAGTTTTAGCATATGGACATCATCTAGTACAATAGCACCATATAATCACTGATCATACGTAGCACATGTAGGTCAAATCATTTCTCATCAACATTCTTTATTTTTTTATTTTTATTTTTTGAGACAGAGTCTCACTCTCATTGCCCAGGATGGAGTGCAATGGCACTATCTCAGCTCACAGCAACCTCCGCCTCCTGGGTTCAAGCGATTCTCCTGCATCAGCCTTCTCAGTAACTGGGATTAAAGACATGGGTCACCACACCCAGGTAATTTTGTATTTTCAGTAGAGATGGGGTTTCATCATATTGGTCAAGCTGGTCTCGAACTCCTGACTGCAGGTGATCCACCCACCTCAGCCTCCCAAAATGCTGGGATTACAGGCATGAGCCACTGTGTCTGGCTTCTCATTAACATTCTTATCACCTCCAGATAAATTCCTTGACTACTAACCTTCAAGAAACCAACAACTGACTTGGGAAGTCAGTCCCATAAAACTTTGGGGTTTCTAGACAGAAATTATACCTAGTGTCTGGCTCTTACTTCAGGGCTGTATTAATAACACTAAGGTCACCAACTTGTTCTCCTTAAGTAAGACATCTTGATGGACCAGTGACTAGATGCTTCATAATCACTCATGGATGATCTATATAACTGTAGAACAAACAATTTGTGTTTTTTAACAAATGAATTATAAGAAAAAAATACATGGATGGGAAATCTATGCATTAAGAGATGTTAAAGACATATCAACCAATTGCAATATGTAGACTTTATTTGAATCCTAATTCAAACAAGCTATAGGAAAAAAATGATAATGACATGTATGACATAATTGGAATTCTGAGTATGTACTAGTTAATATTAATTGATTCTTAGGTGTGATACTGTATTTATATATGTAACAGGAGCCCTTATATCTTTTTGAGATAGCTATTAAAAGATTTATAGGTTAAATGATATGATATCTGGGCTATGCTTCAAAATAATGTGGGAGGAGCAAATAGATAGGGATATAAACTTGGCCATGAGTTGGTACACATTCCTCATGTTTAAGCTGGTGAGGAGTACAGAGGGATTCATTATAATCATTGGTCTACACTAGTCTGTATTGGAAGCCTCCATAATTAAATATTTTAAAGAGAAGGAATGGGACAAATTTTAATAACAATATTACACTATTGTAGTATGAGTGTTATGAATGCTGATTAATTCTCAACATTGATAGAAAAAATGCTTCAATATCATCATCAAAATTTAAGTGTAACATCATCAGATAAATAAAAATAAAATATGTAATTTTCAAGTAATTAGGAGAGGAAAAGATCTAAGATCTTTGAAATTCATTAAAAGGCAGAAGGGAAACACAGAAACAACACAATGGGAAAGTTTTCTTGTGCTTAGTTAATTCCAAGTGATTCAATTTGTGTAAAGGAAACCCTATTTGTTTATAAATGCACAGAAGAAAAAATGAAAGCTCAGACCCTTAACTCCGAGGAGGTTGTTGGGATTTCAGTGGGAATAAAGGCAGACTCTCATCTTATTTTACCTACTTACATAATAGATAACTTTAGGTGTCAACTTGTTTGAATTAAGGAATATCTAGATAGCTGGTAAAGCATTATCTTCCAGAGGAGACTGGTGTATTAGTTGGTGAGGGTGTTTCCAGAGGAGATTGGTACATTAGTGGGTGGACTGAGTAGGGAAGATCCCTTTTAATGTGCGTTGGCACAATCCAGGTGACTAGGGTAATGGATACACCAAAAATTTAAAAGAAAGGCAGATTTACTCTTCTTCCTGGAGCTGGGATACCCCTCTTCTCTTGGCCCCAGACATCAGAACTCCAGGTACTCCAGCCTTTGGACTCTGGAACTTGTACCAGCAGTACTCCCACTTCAGATCATTAGGCCTTTGGCCTCAGACTAAGTTATACCATCAACTTCCCTGGTTCTGAGTCCTTTGGACTTGGACTGAGCCATGCTATTGGCATCCCTGGGTTTCCAGCTTGAAGACAGCCTGTTGCAGGATTTCTCAGCCACCACAATCATATAAGCCAATTACCCTAATAAATGCCCCTTCATCTGTGTAGGTATGTTTTTATCTTTGTATTTATCAATCAATCCTCTATTCATCCATCCATTCTATTGTTTCTGTCTCTCTAGAGAACCCTGATGAATACAACTTGATATCACTTAAAATTTTAATATAAATGTATTAGCTTTGAAAACTTTATTAAAATACCACAAAAAGAGATTACAAATTTCAGTCATACATAGGGACTGGTTGGCCTTGAATTTCAAAGTGAATTTTCTGAAGTAGGGTCCATGTACCACTTTTTACCTCTACTCCAGTGATTCTATGGAAGTAAACCAGCAATCACACTGAAAGAAACCAAGTCGAGGAGCCACAGAAGTTGGCAAGGCTGACAAGAAGGGTTAGTGGAAATGAGAGAGCAGCAAAGGTGACTGGATGGCTATTGTGATAGGTGGAGAGAAGAATCTTAAGACTCTGTCTTTTCTGTCCCTCACCTTCTCCTATCTCATCCTGAAACTCTGTAAGTGTTCAATAGACATTTATTGCAGACAAAGATAAATGAGCAACTGAATAAATGTACACATGGGTGGGAATTGGAGAAACCGTAAGAGATCACAGGTCCCAGAATAAGAATAGGAAAGGCATTGTTGAAATGTAGTAGAGGTGAGGATATTAGAGCACAACAGACTGACATGTTTTTACAATCACTGATAGAACACAACAGGTGTCAGCATAATGGCAGGAAGCTTCCATTTCACCATATGTAAAATGAAGACAATAATAGTATCTATGTCATGGGGTTTTCCATATGATACAATGACATGTATCATATATGATCATATATACTACTTAATAGTGTGGTTGGTACTCAATACCTGTATCATTTACATTGTTATTATTATACTTGGCATTATTGTATTTATTATTAGTAAAATATTAAACTGAGTTTCCAGGCCTTCAGTAAATGTGCAGGAAGTCTGTAGATAGTGACAGTTAAGCCAAAAAGAAGTCATATAGCTGGATGACAGCAGCTAAGGGTAAGAGCTTTTAAATAAAGCCTTTAGACAGTGAGAATCTGGGAGCCACAGGCAGAGCCAACAAAAGGTCAACTGCCAATGATCTTCCAACCCTAAGTAACTTGTCATGGAGAGATGACCCTTCAGAACATTCAGGGCAAAGCCAGACACTGGTTAGGGTATCAACGTGGAGTCAGTGCTTTGAGAAAACACAGACATGGTTTCCTTCATCCTGTCCTTCCTTATCACCAATTCTTGATTCTCAGTGACACAAGCAATAAAAATTCTTCTAACTTTGGATCATTCTTCCAATGATTGAAGTTATTAAGATTATGGCAGATTTGTGCATGCCTATGATTTGGAGTTTGAGGCTCAGCCCCTTAACTGGCTAATTTGACGTCCTCTTGAGAAAGATTCATGAAATGTTGTGATGGTTACTTTTGTGTGTCAATTTGATTGTGCCATGGGGTGCACAGATGTTTAGTCAAACATTATTCTGGGTTTTTCTGTAAGGGTATTTTTTTGATGAGATTGACATTGATTGATTGATTGATTGATTGAGACAGAGTCTCACTCTTATCACCCAGGCTGGAGTGCAGTGGTGTGATCTTGGCTCACTGCAATCTCTGCTTCTGGGTTTCAAGTGATTCTCCTGCCTCATCCTCCCTAGTAACTGGAATTACAGGTAATTGCCACCACATCTGGCTAAGTGTTTTTAAAATTTTTAGTAGAGATGGGGTTTCATCATGTTGGCCAAGCTGATCTCAAACTCCTGAACTCAGGTGATCTGCCCACCTTGGCCTCCCAAAATGCTGGGATCACCATGCACGAGCCAGTATACCTGGCCCGAGATTAATTTTTAAATGGGTAGACTGAGTAAAACAGGCTGCCCTCCTTAATGTGGATGGGCCTCATCCAATCAGTTGGTGGCCTGAATAGAATGAAAAGACTGACCCTTCCCTTTGTGACAGGGAATTTTTCCTGTCTTCACAATCAAACTGAAACATTGGCTCTTCTTGGATTTTGAGCCTTGCTGCCCTTCGGGAACTATACCATCGGCTCTCCTGGTTCTCAGGTCTTCGAACTCAGGCTGGGCCTGTATCATCAGCCCTTCTGGGTCTCTAGCTTGTTGACTTACCCTGCAGATCTTGGGACTTTCTAGCCTCTATAGTTATGTAGGACAATTCTTTTTTTAATTCCTTGAAGACGGAGGAAGTTGCATCATTCCTGGAGGTGCTGCAATACGAAGTCAATGGATGGAGTGGACAGAACAAGCTCCCTGCTCCAAAACTTTATTTAATATATTGTCTTCAAATAGAGGACACATCAGATATTAAACTGATAAGAATAGTGATATGGTTTGGCTGTGTCCCTGTCCAAATCTCATCTTGAATTTCCATAATTTCCACGTGTTGTGAGAGGGACCTGGTGGGAGGTAACTGAATCATGGAGGACAGGTCTTTCTCATGCTGTTCTTGTGATAGTGAGTAAGTCTCATGAGATCTGATAGTTTTATAAAGGGACATTCCTACGCAAGCTTGCTTGCCTGCCACCATGTAAGATGTGACTTTGTTCCTCCTTTGCCTTCCACCATGATTGTGATGCCTCTCCAGCCCATGTGGAACTGTGAGTCCATTAAACCTCTTGCCTTTATAAATTACCCACTCTCAGGTATGTCTTTATTAGCAGCATGAGAACAGACCAATACAAATAAATACTCAATCCCAGGCGAAAGGCCAAGAAGTGATGCTAAGACTTTATAATAAATCATTCCCTACCCCGATTCTGTTGGGGCTTATTTTTCTGGAAAACCCTGACTAATACAGATTTTGATACCAAGAAGTAAGAGGCTGCTGTGACAAGTACCTAAATATGTACATTGGCTTTGGAACTGGGTGATAGGTAATGGGCAGAAGTTGGAAGAGATTTGAGGTGCGTGCTATAAAAAGCCTAGATTGCCTTGAAGGAACTATTGGTAGAAATATGAATGTTAACAGTGATTCTAGTGAGGTCTCAGAGGCAAAGAAGGAGCACATTATTGGAAACTAGATGAAAGGTTATCTTTGTTAAGTGGCAAAAAAAAATCTTTGCTGAATTGTGTTCTAGAAGGTACCACTTGTGAGTGACAATATTGAATATTTAGCTGAGGAGATTTCTAAACAAATTATTGAAGGTGCATTCTGGATTCTGTGTACTATTTATAGTAACATAGGAGAGAAATTAATTGAAGAAAATGTTAAGTAAAAGGCAACTAGAACTGGAAGATTTGGAAAATTCTCTGCCTATCCATATTGCAAAAAATGAGAAACCATATTCTGGAGTGAACACCAAGGATGTGGCTGGACAATCACTCCATCAGGAGATTACCCATGGAATCAATCGGCCATCTCAGCAGGAACCAGGAATAGAGATGGGCATATACAAGAAGAGACACCGTCAGTTTGGACCAAGGAGATTGGAGATGGGACGAAACAAAGGAACACTTTCAGACTTCTGGGATTCTACAGTATGGGACAATGAGCAGTTGGTCTTTATCCTTCATGAAAAGAGCAGAATGACCCTGAAGCAGATTCAGAGATCATCAGCCTGCCACACCCACCACAGGCTGAGGAGGCAAGGCTGTTTTCCCCTTAGTTTCACAGAGTAGGACCCCTTCTTTGCTTTTGTAGGCCAGGCTGCATGCACCCAGAGCCTCAAGGACAGGACTTTTATAAAGAGTTGTGGGGGCAACATATCAGTAATGCTGCTGCTCCAGTGGGCCAGAAGGCAGAGTTTCCAATCATAATCTAGTGGAATTTGGCTTGCTAGGCTTTAGACTTGCTTGGGAACCTGTCACCCCTTTCTCCCTCCCACCTTCTCCCTTTTGTAAAGAAGTGTCTATTCTGTGCTTGTTCCACCACTGTATTTCGGAAACACATGACTTGTCTAGTTTCTCAGGTTCAAAACTAGAGAGGAATTTTGCCTCAGGATGAATCATACCTCAAGTCTCACCCATACCTGATTTAGGTAATATTTAGATGAGATTTTGGCCTTAGAGTTGATACTAGATTGGGTTAAGACTCTCGGGACTGTCAAGATTGGGTGAACATATTTTGCAAGTGGGGAGGACATGGATGGGGGAGCAGGGAATGGATGTTATGGACTGAATTGGGTCTTCCTCAAATTCCTATATTGAAGCCTTAATCACCAATGTGACTATTTTTGGAGACAGGGTATTTAAGAAGGTAATTAAGGCTAAATGAGGTCATGAGCACAGAGCCCTACTCCAGTAGGTCTGGTCTTCTTATTGGAAGAAGAGAAGGCAGGGATCTCTCCTCCATGTGCACATAGATGAAAGGTCACATGGGGACCGAGAGAAGATGGCCGACTACAAGGCAGGAAGGGCAGCCTCACCAGGAAACAAATTTGCAGACACTTTGATGATAGACTTCTAGCCTCCAGAACTATGAGAACATTAATTTCTGTTGCTCAGTTCACTCGTTCTGTGGTATTTTGTATGGCAGCCCTAGCTGACTAATGCAAATTTTAAGGTTTTTGTTTCATTTTCCTTTAAATAAAAAGTCCGAGGTCAAAGTCTTTTCATAAGCAATTGAGTTTGGGCCCTCCTGTGTACTTGCTCTGGCATCAAAATTTAAAGTGTTTCTTTCTTTCTTTTTTTTTTTTTTAGCTTTATTGAGATGTAATAAGCAAATAATAAACTACATATGTTTAAGGTACATAATTTGATACATTTTGACATTGTGTACACCCATAAAACCATCACTATAGCTTGGCTGACTTAAAAACAAATCAAAGTACAGTAATTGGCCCTTTAAACACACATGAGCACACACACATTCACCTGCAGTACACACACACTCCAAAGCTATTTGGCTATACACATAGCAGGAAGGACTAAGCTGATCAGAATTTGCCTTCAGGGAAATAGCACATAGGACACACAGTACTCAAAGACTTGCTAGTTTGTCTACTTCATTATAATAAACTCTTCTTTCTTTATGAAAAAAGGGTTTATTACTCTGTCACCCATGCTGGAGTGCAGTGGTGTGGTCTTAGCTCACCACACTCTCCGCCTCCCAGGATCAAGTGATCCTCCTGCCTTAGTCTCCCAAGTAGCTGGGACTATGGGTGTGTGCCACCACACCTGGCTAATTTTTGTATTTTTTTGTAGAGACGGGGTTTCATCATGTTGCCTAGGCTGTTCTCAAACTCCTGGCCTCAGTGATTCACCTGCCTCAGCCTCCCAAAGTGCTGGGATTACAGGTATGAGCCAAATAAACTTTTAATTTTATTATAGTTTTAGACGTACAGAAAAGTTGCAAAGATAGTGCAGAGAGTTCCTGTTTCCTGTATATGCAACACGAAGTTTCCCTTATTGTTAGCATTTTACATTACTTTGATAGATTCGTCATAATTAATGATCCAATATGGATACACTATTATTAACTAAAGCTCCCATTTTATTCCAATTTCCCTACTTTTAACCTAATGTGCTTTTTCTGTCCCAGGATCCCATTTGGGATACTGCATGACATTTAGTCATCATGTATCCTTATACGCTTCTTGGCTGTGACTTTCCTTCTTTTTCATGACCTTGACAGCTTTTAGGAATACTGACAAAGTATTTTCTAAAATGCGCCTCAATTTAGGTTTGTTTGGTGCTTCCTTTACAGTTTGACTTGCATTATGGGTTTTTGAGAGGAAGACCACATAAGGGAAATGCCATTCTTGCCACATTGCATCAAGGATATAAACTATCAACATGACATCACTGATAATGTTAAACTTGATTGTCAGAGGTGTTTTATACCACAGAAAATTACCCAGAATATATTTCTAGGACACATTTATTAGCATTGTGTAGTGCCTTTTTTTTTTTTTTTTTAAAAACAAGGCAAATGTAAATTCAAATATTTCATTAAGTCTCATGGAACTGCAAACACTCTGTGACTTTGCAGAGCCTGATAAAGAGATACAACAGCAACAGCCAAGGGCTCGGGGCAGGAACTCAAACTGACCTGAGCTGTTTCCTGTAAGCGTATGTTCTCTTCCCTGATTAGATTATAAAGACCTCCAAGGTGGGTGTCCTGCCTTTGGATTGGTTTGTCTGCACCTCAGCTTTAACCCCAAGCTGCTCAGCACCTTACACACAGTAGGTGGTTGATATATGCTTGCTAAATAGCTGAGCAGGTGTTTAACTAATGGTCTGGGATGAGAGAGCCCTGTCTCCCCACCTGGCTTCCTCCTGGTGACTCCTCTCTGTGCTGTCCAGCATTTCTCTGCCAGCAGGGGCTCTCAGGGGGACGGTGAGAAAAAACTCACAACAGGATAGAGGTTTTGGTTGGGTAATTCAAGGGAGGGTCAAGGATACGGGGCTTTGCTGTGGCTTGAATGTTATCAGGAAGCGGGGCAATTCTATAATAAATCTTATTTATAGAAAGGACAGATTGAAGTGAAGCTAAAGATGTCATTGGTAAAGAAACAGAAGTCACTCATCTTAGCCAAGGGAGGAGAGAAAGAGATATGTATTTTGTGGGTTGCACAATGATATTGTTTGGATATTTGTCCCCTCCAAATCTCGTTGAAATGTCGTAGATGGGGCTGGTGGGAGGTTTTTGGGTCACAGGGGTGGATCCCTCATGAATGTCTTGGTGCTGGCCTCCCAATAATGGGTGATTCTCACTCTCAGTACACGTGAGATCTGGTTGTTTAAAAATATGTGTCATTTCCTTTTGCTCACACACTCCAAGAGATGCACTGGCTCCCTCTTTACCTTTTACCATGATTGTAAACTCCCTGAGGCCCTTACCAGAAGCAGATGCCAGCAGCACACTTTCTGTACAGGCTGTGGAACCATGAGCCAAAATAACGCCTGTTTTCTTGATAAATTACCCAGTCTCAGGTATTCCTTTATAGCAAAGCAAGAATGGCCTAAAACACAGTGACCTTGTTTTTGTCCCACTGTGTCATGGCATCAGAGTGACCTTGTCTGATGTTGGTGTTCTGTGAGGTTCTTTATGTCCAACAGGAGAACAGTGTGGCCTGGGTGTGAATGTCAAAGAAGCTTCTAACAACCCAGAGGCCATCTGTGAGCATCAGACCAGAGGATGGGTGCTGGGCTGCTTTTGTTTCTGGGTCACTTGGGTGCTCTTTTTCTTTTCCAAGAGCTTCACATGATCTATCTCCATGAATCCTTACAACCACCTCATAAAGTAGGCTTTTGTCTTAGTGTGGGCTTTCTGGAACACAAAACCTGAGACAAGGATGTAACTGGAGCTTGTCTATGGGAAAGTGACCCCAGGAAGCAGGAGGGAGGAAGCAGAGAGTGAGATAGAGAAGGAGGGGAGTCACTCTAGAGCCTGCTATGAAGGTTGCTGCTGTGAGCAAGAGACGCTGGACTCCCGGGACCCTAAGGAGCACTCAGAGAGCCCACAGAGTCTGTGGCAAAGAAGAACTCACAACTCCCTTCACCCATGTTGGGTTGTTCAGGGAACTCCCATGACCTCTCTTGCTGACAGCTCAGAGACTGGTTCCCATTGTCTTCCACCCCACACACACCCCCTGATCATCAGTGGTGTCAAACCTCACTGGCTACTTGGTCTTGGGCTAGTGGTTTTTATCCCTCTGGGCTTTATTTACCTTTTTATTTTAGGTCCCAAATGCCCAGATGCCATAGTCCATGTCGTGCATCTGTCATAAGCATCACAGGAAAAGAAGCTCAATGTATGATCCTGCAGCTGAGTCAAGTTTCCTGGGTTAGGTCAAAAAATGAGTGGACAGAGATCTAGACCAGGAGAGCTATTTTCCATGCAACAGAGCTGACCACGTATCAGTTTGTACACATAGCTGTATCTTGTTATGTTTTTCAAGGTGTGTCTAATTAGCAGCTTAAGGTGAATGACCACATATTTGTTCTTTCCTCTCCCCCCAAATATGACTGATAGTGAGACATGGGTATGTGTGGGTGAGGAGAGAGGTGGCAGCCCCTTGTACCATGGTCATTGGCCAAGAAGTTGAACAGGGATGGATTATGTCATCCACTGGGCTTGGACTTGGGCAGCTAGTTGATAAGGGGGAAGACTGATGGCCTCAGCAAAGAGGCTTGCTGAAGGAAAGCCCAGAAACTTAGAGGATGATGTGTAAAACTCTGCAAGTCCAAGGGGCTGAGCTTAGAATCTGAGATCGAGAAGGAGGTAATAGAAAAATGTCAAGGGTTCCAGCTGGCAGCTGGACTCGGAATCCAGGAGCACCCCAAAGACAGCCAACCATGAGCAACATAAAGGAATGGGGGCCTGTGCATAGGTCCAGGGCAGAAGCCCCCCTCATTCATGCTCCCTTCTTTTCAGGGGTAGAGACAGGCTGTCAGGCATGTGCCTATAACCAGAGGCAGAATTCTGGGCTCATTCTTGACTGTCAAAGAGGAGGCAGGGGTGGGCCTGAGGCTTTATAGGGTTTTGATCTTGGCTTCTCCATCTCTTTGTCACCTTAGTCTGGCTGTCACTCCACAGAGACCTCACCAGGGTAGAAGCTTGTCCTGGGTAGTTCACTGCTGGATGATGAATGGAATTCACAAGAAGGCAGCTGGTAGGAACACACAGCAGGTAGAAGCAGAGTGTGGCGGTCAGGGGATGTGGAAATCTGAATGCTGGTGCCCAGTTGTGCTCCAGAAACCATTTTTGCTGATCTTCTGAGGCTCAGTTGCCCAATGTCCATTAGAACTCAGAGCCAAAGAGCCTTGGCAGTTTCAGCAGTAATAATGGTATTGAAGAGATGAAGTCAATGCAAGAAAGTAAAGTGCTGGCACACTTGCTAACACTCCTATTAAAGAATTCGGAAAAGCACCAGAGCTGCTGAAGCAGGTTAATACTTTGTAAAAAATTTTAAAGAAAAGGGAATCCGAGATTGAAGACTGGTGGGGCTGCCCCAGGCAAATGTGCAGATTTTGTCTTCAGTTTAGCCCTTCTTGCTGAGACCTCATTCCTTGTGCAGATCTCTCCCATCCACTATCGTCAGCAATGTTAGCAAAGGTGGATTGAGCACCTACTGTATATGAGGCAGGCATGCAGGCACTGTAGATGCAAAGAAAGAAGTGAGAACATCCCAGCCTGGGTGGCAGGGTGTCACAGGCAAGGTGTCAATATCCCTCTTACAATGGAGCCTGGACTAGGGATGGGTGAGGGACTGGGACACCGCAGGTGAGCCTCTACTATCCTTGTTGTGACAGATGTGACAGGGTTAGTTCTTTAATTTCAGTGCTGCTTTTGATTGACAGCTCTCATCATGGGTTGACTACCTTTTCTGGTCACAGCAGTACATTGGGCATGGTTCTTCATCATGGTCCAAGATGTTAGGAGCATCGATTCAGGAACACTGGGCAACTTGCTAGTCCTCTCCGGCCCTCAGTTTCCTTATCTGTGAAATGAGGCAGTTGAACTTCTGAGTGGACACTTATCAAAGACCTTTGAAAATCTAAGTAGAGCAGTGCTTCCCATATGCTACTGTGCACTTGATCACCTGTGCATCTTGTCAAAATGCAAATTCTGATTCCATAGGTCTGGGTGGGGCCTGAGAGTCTGCATTTTGAACAAGCTACCAGGTGCTCCTGGTGCTGCTGGCCCATGGACCACACTTTGGGTAGCAAGAAAGAAGATCACATCACATGGTGTAATGGGGAGATCCAAGGCTTTCTGTCACATAGCCCTGGGTTTGAAGTCCAGTGCAGCTATTGTGCAGCCTTGGGCAGGTTTCTTAGCTTCTTTGGGCCTCAATTTCCTGATTGTAAAATGGTAGCAATACAACTCTACTTGAATGGTGGTGATGAGGGATAAATTAGAGAGTGCTATTAAATGGGCAGCATAAGGTTCACATGCAGCAAATACTCAATCATGGACAAACTCTGTCTGTTCCTACTTTCCAGAAAGCCCTTGGTGCCTAAGCCCCTGCCCCCACCACCAAAAAAAGACCACCTGCTTTCTCAGGCCTCCCAGGGGAAAATTCCTGTAGCTGGGTGCATGGGGGGTTGGCATTACATCATGGGGGCTGCTACAGCGACACAGGATCTGCCTGATACGCCTTTAGACGAAATGTCCCCATTGTGGCCAGGGGCTACCTTCTCGTGTGTAAAATGAGACACAGTTGCCATGGTGCTCATGCAAGCGACCCTCACTGTCTATAACCCCGGACCCTCATGAGGTCTCTCACACACAGGGGTGGGGACAATGACCACACCTGTGCTCACACTCTGACCACTGCTTTCCAGTGTGATTCCCAAATGTTGTCATTACTTGTAGGTAAGCCTCATGCAGTGATGTGCCTGTGGCTAATTTGTCAATTTGTTTTAAATATATTGCAACAGGACCAATTTCTTTTTCTTTTTCTTTCTTTCTTTTTTTTTTTTTTTTTTTTTTTTTT
>NW_016107342.1:6486879-6492143 GCF_001604975.1 Cebus imitator | reverse complement strand
TTTTGAGATGGAGTTTGGCTCTTGTTACCCAGGCTGGGGTGCAGTGGTGCAGTCCTGGCTCACTGCAACCTCCGCCTCCCATGTTCAAGTGATTCTCCTGCCTCGGCCTCCCAAGTAGCTGGGATTATAAGTGTGCACCACCATGCCCACGTAATTTTTGTATTTTTAGTAGAGACAGGGTTTCACCATGTTGGCCAGGCTCGTCTCAAACTCCTGACTTCAGGTGATCCACCCGCCTCAGCCTCCCTAAGTGCTGTGATTTACAGGCATGAGTCACCGAGCCTGGCCAGGACCAATTTCTTAATGCTGTCCTGCAGAAACAGAGGCAAGTACCTGTGGCCTCCGTTACTCAGGTCTTATTCTCGGGTGCATCTCCCAATTCTCCAGAACCTCAAGAGATCCCACTGGTTGATCTATTTCCTTTGACATTCAGAATTCAAAGACTTCTGACTGGTCTTGAAGTTTCTTGCAAAGTGTTCCTCAAGCAGGTTCCTGGCAATGAATTCCTATTTTGTACCTGCCCCTCAAACCCAAGGTATCTGCAGTTCTTGGCAGCCTCTGCTTTCAAAATTCATCAGGCATCTGACAGTGTCGTTTTGCCCCCCTGAGACCTGATTGTCTAGTGTGGGCACCTGCACTGGTTTCCCTGAGCCTTGCTTTCCTAGGGCTGCCTTCACAGAGCATCACAAACTGGGCGGCTCCAGCAACGTAAATTCATTCTCTCCCAGTTCTGGAGGCCAGAAGTTCAAAATCAGGGTGCCAGCAGGGCCATGCTCCCCCTGAAAGCTGTAGGGCAGGATGCTTTCTTGCCTCTTCCAGCTTCAGGCAGCCCAGGCTTTCCTGGCACTGCAGCAGCGTGACTCTAACCTCTGCCCCCATCTTCCTGGGTCCAATTTCCCTCTGTGTCCATGTGTCTTCATACTGTCATGGGACACTCTCCCTGTGTGTCTGTGCACACATTTCCCTCTGTTTATAAGGACAGTAGTCACATTGGATTTAGGCCCACACTAATGACCTGATTTTAACTTCATTACATCTGCGAAGACCCTGTTTCAACTAAGGTCACACCCATAGTTACTGGGAGATAAGGCTTTAGCATGTCATTACTGGGGTACACAATTTGATCCATAACACCCACTTCCCTGCTTACCTAACATCCCCTCCTTTTCCACTCATCTTTCAAAAACCAATATGTAATAATTGTTCATGTTTATGGGGTACATATTTTGATACATGCAACAATGTGTATGGATCAAATCAGGGTATGAGGATATCCATCATCTCAAACATTTATTATTTCTTTGTGTTGGAAACATTTCAAATATTCTCTTCTAGCTATTTTTAAATAGACAAAAATTATTACTATCTATAGTCACTCTACTGTGCTATCGAACACTAGAACTTATTCTTTCTATCTAAGGGCTTTTTGATCCCATTAACCAACCTTTCTTTGTCCTTCCCATCCAGCTGTCACTCCTCTTTTTATAATGCAAATCAGATTATGTCACTCCTTGTTTTAAACCTTCCCATCACATTAAAAATATACTTGACACTCTTACTGTACCCTTTTACCATGGCCGAAGACCCTCATGGGTGATCTGGCCCTGCTGACCTTATCTTGTTGCTCTCTGCCTGGCTTCCTGTGCTCTACTGGCCTTCCCGCTGATCTTCTTGGTCTTTCTCATGCTCTCAACTCCATTCATTGCCCCAGCAGCCCCTCTGCCTGAGATGCTTCCCCAACACATAGTCACCAGGCTCAGATCTTCCTGTTCAAGTCTCAACTCTTCCCATGCTTCGCCTTCACAGCAGTCTGCTTCATGTGTCTGATCACTAATTTGTTTCTTAACCAGATTCTTTTTTCTCCCCAGCACTCATCACCGGACCATGCTATATATACAGCCTTGTGCACCGGTTCATAATCTGTCTTTCCCTACTGAACTGGAAGCTCTATGAAGGCAGTTCTTAAGCACTGCTATATCTAAGATGTGGATCATGATAGATGCTCAATCAATATTTGGTGAATGAATTAATAGATTAATGAAGACACTGCCTCATTTGATGATGTTTTCTGTTTTTCTCACCAGGACCATCTTTTTCTTTCTCCATAATGGACCCTGCTCTCCTTTCCCGGTACCCTCCCAGTGTTGACAGCCATTTAGTGAATTATTTTAAATGCATGGCTTTTGTGTGTGTGTATGTGTAGATACTTAAGAAGCATTTTCTTGTACTTTGAACAAGACTTTTTTTGGGAAACAATCTCTAAGCTACTTGTAATTAATTGACCTTTAAAATTCTGCAAGAGTTGGATTTCTTGTTCTGCAATCACTGTTATTTAGCAGTTCATCTTCTATACCCTCCCCAGCAAAACCTGCCTCTGTTTCCTCATCTTGATTTCCATTCTTATTCATCTCTCCAGTTCAAGCCTTCAGTCTGTCATAGGGACCATTGCAACAGCCTCCACACCTTCAGATGCTATCCATCCAAGTCATTTTTGAAAAAACAGCTTTATTGAGATAGTCACATGCCATACACTTTATTTAAATATATATAATTCAACGGCTTTTAGAATATTCACAACATTGTATAGCCATCATGGTAGTCAATTTTAGAATATTTTAATTAGCCCCAAAAGAAACCTCATACCTATTAGCTTTCCCTCCCAAAGTCTCCCATTGCCTCACTTGCAGCCCTGGGCAATCAATAATCTACTTTTCCTTCCTTCCTTCCTTCCCTCTTTCCCTCCCTCCCTTCTTCCCTTTCTCCCTCCCTCTCTCTCTCTCTTTCTTTCTTTGGAGTTTCACTTTTGTTGCCCAAGTTGCAGTGCAATGGCATGATATTGACGCACTGCAACCTCCACCTCCCAGGTTCAAGCAATTCTCCTGCCTCAGCCTCCTGAGTAGCTGGGATTACAGATGCCCACCACCACGCCCAGCTAATTTTTGTATTCTTAGTAGAGACAGGTTTTCCCTATGTTGGCCAGGCTGGTCTCGAACTCCTGATCTCAGGTGATCCACCCACTTCAGCCTCCCAAAGTGCTGGGATTACAGGTGTGAGCCACCAGGCCTGGCCCCTACTTTGTGTTTCTATAGATTTGCCTATTCTGCACATTTTCTATACATGAAATCATACTAAATGTGGTCCTTGTTACTGGCTTCTTTTATGTTGCATAACATTTTCAAGGTTAATCCACATTGTAGCATTTAACAATACTTCCTTTCTTTTTACTGCTGAATAGTATTCCATTATGCAGCTCTACTGCAGATTTAAACAAATTTCTTCTTAGGTCACTTTAAGTAGTTTCTATTTTTATAGGTCGTTCATTTCATTTAAGTTAACTAATCAGTTGCCTTATAATTGTCTGTAGTATTTTTTAAAATTTTCTTTTTATTTCTGTAAGATCAGTAGTAATGTCCCTTCTTTCATTTCTGATTTTAATAATTTTTATTTTTCCTTGTCAATCTAGTTAAAGGTTTGTCAATTTTGTTGATGTTTTTGAAAAACCAACTTTTGGTTTCATTGCTTTTCTCGCTTTCTGTTCTATTCTCTCATTTATCTCGGCTGTAATCCCCAGGCATCACCGCATACATGTTATCAGAATTTACTTGAGCTTTATTCCAACTTAATTCCAGTGAGATGTAGAAATGTTACTTCTAGATACTTTTATTCCTTTTTCCCTGTTTTTGTGCCATTATTGTTGTACATATTATATCTATATATGTTACAAACCCAACAATACATTGTTAAAACTATTACTTTATATAACTTTATGTTACTTAAAAGGGCTGACAAAAGAGAGGAAAAGCAAGCATATTTTTATAGAGGTTGCTTTATTTATCTTCTTATTTATTATTTCCTGTTCTCTTTGTTCCTGTGGGTTTGAGTTATCATCTGGTATAATTCTCCCTTTTTTTTTAACTTTAGAGACAGGGTCTTGCACTGTCACTCAGGCTGGAGTACAGGGTGCTGTCAGAGCTCACTACAACCTTGAACTTCTAAGCTCAAGTGATCCTTCCACCTCAGCCTCCTGAGAAGCTGGAACTACAGGTGTGCACCATCATGCCTGCCTAATTTTTAAAATATTTTGTAGAGACAGGGTCTCACTATGTTGCTCAGGCTAGTCTCCAACTCCTGGCCTCAAGTGGTCAACCAGCCTTGGCCTCTCAAAGCACTGGGATTATAGGCATAATGGCATAATTTCTTGCTCCAGTGCAGCTCTGTTCCCACCCACCTCCTTTGTGTGGTTACTGTCATTTCTATATGTTATAGGTACAATAATATGCTTATATACATATTATCTTATACAATGACTTTTTAAATCAGTTTTTAAAAAGATGCATTTATACTATCTTTTATAACTATGTAATTACCTTTACTGCTGCATTTTTCTCTTTCATGTGGATTTAAAATTTCATCTCAGTTCAGTTGCTTTCAGCCCTAGGAACCTCATTTATTTCTTGTAAGGCAGGTCTGCTGGCAATAAAGTCTCTCATTATTTGTTTATCAGAAATTTCTTTATTTCACCTCAATTTTTGAAATATAGTTTTGCTAATGTAATGTTTGTGGCTGGCAGTTTTTTCTTTATGTTAAATATGTCATTATTTTGCCTTCTAACTTTCATCGTTTCTACTGATAAGTCAGATGCTCATCTTTCTGGGGTTTTCTTGCCTGTGATGAACAGCTTTTCTCTTGCTACTTACAAGCTTTTCTCTTTAGCTTTGACTCAGCGTTTTTACTATGAGGCGTCTGGGAGTGCATCTCTGCATTTGTCCTACGTAAGATTCATTGAACTTCTTGGATGTGCAAATTATTTTTCAGCACACTTAGGGAGTTACCAATCATTTTTTCTTTGAACACTTTTTCTGCTCCTTTCTCTTTCTTTTCTTCTTCTAGTACTCCCATTACACATATGTTAGTGTACTTACAAATGTCCTATATTTCTCTGAGGCTTCCTTACTTTTCTTTCTTGTATTTTCTTTCTGTTCCTTGGATTGTATAATCTCTATCAATCTATCATGAAATTTGCCCTTTCTTTCTTCTGCTAATCCCTCTAACAAACATTTCATTTTGGTTATTGTACTTTTCTTTCTTTCTTTTTAAATTGTACTTTAGGCTCTGGGGTACATGTGCAGATCATGCAGGATTGTTACATAGGTACACACATGGCAATGTGGTTTGCTGCCTCCATCCCCCTATCACCTACATCTGGCATTTCTCCCCATGTTATCCCTCCCCGACCTCCCCACCCCCCCGCTGTCCCTCCCTTG
>NW_016107342.1:6481805-6486759 GCF_001604975.1 Cebus imitator | reverse complement strand
TGAGAATGATGGTTTCCAGATTCATCCATGTCCCTACAAAGGACACGAACTCATCATTTTTTATGGCTGCATAGTATTCCATGGTGTATATGTGCTACATTTCCTCGTCCAGTGTATCGTCGATGGGCATTTGGGTTGGTTCCAGGTCTTTGCCATTGTAAACAGTGCCGCTATGAACATATGTGTTCATGTGTCTTTATAATAAAATGATTTATAATCCTTTGGGTATATACCCAGCAATGGGATTGCTGAGTCAAATGGAATTTCTATTTCTAGGTTCTTGAGGAATCGCCACACTGTCTTCCACAGTGGTTGAACGAGTTTACACTCCAACCAACAGTGTAAAATAAAAGTGTTCCTATTTCTCCACATCCTCTCCAGCATTTGTTTTCTCCAGATTTTTTTATGATTGCCATTCTAACTGGCATGAGGTGGTATCTCAATGTGGTTTTGATTTGCATTTCTCTAATAATCAGTGACAATGAGCATTTTTTCATATGTTTGTTGGCCTCGTATAGGTCTTCTTTAGAAAAGTGTCTGTTCGTATCCTTCTCCCACTTTTGAATGGGTTTGTTTGATTTTTTCTTGTGCTTTTCAACTCCAGGATTTTTATTTTAAAAATAGGCTGGGTGCAGTGGCTCATGCCTGTAATCCCAGCACTTTGGGAGGCCAAGGTGGACAGATTACCTGAGGTCAGGAGTTTGAGACCAGCCTGGCCTACGTGGTGAAACCTCATCTCTACTAATATTACAAATAAAAATTAGCCAGGTTTGGTGGTGCACACCTGTAATCCCAGCTACTCAGGAGACTGAGGCAGGAGAATCTGAATTGCTTGACCCTGGGAGGTGGAGGTTGTAGTGAGCTGAGATTGTGTTGCTGCTCTCCAGCCTGGGTGACAGAGCAAGACTCTGTCTCAAAAATCAATCAATCAATCAATCAATCAATAATTTCAATCTTTTTATTGGTGTTATTTATTTGATGAGACATTGTTTTCCTATCTTTCTTTACCTCTTTAAGCATGGTTTCCTTTAGTTCTTTGAACTATAATGGCTACTTTAAAGCCTTTGTTTAATCTGATATCTGGTCTTTCTCACAAACAATTTCTCTTGCCTGTTTTTTTCTCCTGTGCGTAGGTCATACTTTACTGTTGCTTTGCATGTCTCATATTTTTTTGGTGTTGTTGAAAAGCAGAATTTCAGGGCCAGGTACAGTGGCTCATGCCTGTAATCTCAGCACTTTGGGAGGCCAAGGTGGGTGGATCACGAGGTCAGGAATTCAAGACGAGCCTGGCCAACATGGTGAAACCCCCATCTCAACTAAGGATACACGAATTAGCCAGGCATGGTGGCACACGCCTGTAGTACCTGCTACTCAGGAGGCTGATGCTTGAACCCGGGGGGCGGAGGTTGCAGTGAGCTGAGATCACACCACTGCACTCCAGTTTGGGTGACAGAGCGAGATTCCACCTCAGAAAAAAAAAAGAAAAATAGAATTTCAGGTAATACACTACAGCAACTCTGGATATTCATTACCTTCTCTCTTCTACTGGACTTGATTTGGTTGTGGTTTGCTTGTTTCATTATTCTGTGAGTTAGCTAAGCTGTTTTAGTAAAGTGTATTAACTCTGCCATGTGAAGCCTTTGGTGTTGCCCCTCAGAGCATATGGCCTCCAGCATGCACATAGCTAACCTGGGATGAGAATGGTTTGTTTTTGTGTTTTTCTTGTGACAGAGTTTTGTTCTTGTCACTTAGGCTGGAGTGCAATGGTGAGGTCTTGGCTCACTACAACCTCCACCTCCTGGGTTCAAGAGATTCTCCTGTCCCAGCCTCCCAAGTAGGTGGGATTACAGGCACCCACCACCATGCCCAGCTAATTTTTTTGTATTTTTAATAGAGGTGGGTTTTCCCCATGTTGGCCAGCCTGGTCTCGAACTCTGATCTCAGGTGATCCACCCACCTCGGCCTCCCAAAGTGCTGGGATTTCAGGCATGAGCCATTGCGCCCGGCTGAGAGTGGTTTTATCAGAGCTCTGTCTACTGTCTCTTTTCCTGATCTCTCTTTTGAACTGTCTCATTTGGTATTACATTCAGGCCATTAAACTCCATTAATTACTGGCTAACTGCTTTATTGTTTTTGCCATAAATTGCTTAACAGTCGGACCCAATTGAATTCTGGCAGGTTGACTTTTGTTTTTCTTTCAAGTGTATAGTCCTTTTTATTTGAGATCATATGATCAAATTTATCACGTAATCTCTATATTACATTTGCAAAGTCACCCCTTACAGTGACTATTCTTAACACAGAAAATGATTACCTCATAATTAATAACCCCGTCTACTCTACCCCAATTTTTTATTGTCATAAAGTACACATAACATAAAATTTACTATCTTAACAATTGTAAGTATACAGTTCAGAAGTGTTAAGTACATTCATATTTTTGTGCAATCATTACTGCCATCCATCTCCAGAGCTCTCTTCACTTTGCAAAGCTGAAACTCTGCCCACTAAAAATAACATCTCATTCCTCACTCCTCCCAGTACCTGGCAACCACAATTCTATTTTCTGTTTCTATGATTTTGACTATTCTAACTACCCACTGTTTCACTTCTAGTGAAATCATACAATATTTATCTTTTCTGTGAGTGGTTTTTTTTCACTTAGCCTAGTGTCTTCAAGGTTCATCCATCTTGTAGCATATGTCAGAATTTCTTTCCTTTTTAAGGTTGAATATTTTCATTATCTGTATATCCTACATTTTGCTTCTTTTTAAATTTGTTGTTGGACACTTGAATTGCTTCCATATTTTGCTATTGTGAATAATGCCGCTATAAACATGGGTGTACAAATTTCTGTACATTAAATTAAAGACCCTGCTTTCAATTCTTTGGGGTACATACCCAGAAGTGAAATTACTGAATTATGTGGTAATTCTATTTTTAATTTTTTGTGAAACTGCCATACTGTTTTCCACAACAGCTACCTCATTTTACATTCCCACCAACAATGCGCAAAGGTTCCAATTTTCCTACGTCTTTGCCAACACTTGTTATTTTATTTATTTTTTGTTTGTTTGTTTTTTATACTGACCATCCTAGTGGGTGTGAGGCAATATCTCTTTGTAATTTTGATTTGCATTTCCCTAATGATTAGTGATTTTGAGCATCTTATCATGTGCTTACTGGCCATTTGCGTATCCTTTTTGAAGAAATGTCTACTCAAGTCCTTGGCCCATTTTGAAATTGGGTTGCAGCTGGGCGCGGTGGCTCAAGTCTGTAATCCCAGCACTTTGGGAGGCCGAGGCGGGTGGATCACGAGGTCAAGAGATCGAGACCATCCTGGTCAACACGGTGAAACCCCGTCTCTACTAAAAATACAAAAAATTAGCTGGGCATGGTGGTGCGTGCCTATAATCCCAGCTACTCAGGAGGCTGAGGCAGGAGAATTGCCTGAACCCAGGAGGCGGAGGTTGCGGTGAGCCGAGATCGTGCCATTGCACTCCAACCTGGGTAACAAGAGCGAAACTCCGTCTCAAAAAAAAAAAAAAAAAAAAAAAAAGAAATTGGGTTGCTAGCTTTTTCATCACTAAGTTTTAGGGGTTATCTATATATTCAGATACCTTTATCAGATATATAATTTGCAAATATTTTCTTTTTAAATGTATTCACTTATTTATCATTTCAACTTGTATTTTAAATTCACAAGGTATATATGCAGGGATGTGTGTGTGTGGGTGTGGGTGTGTGTGTATACATATACTTGTTACATGTGATATATTGTATGATGCTGAGGTTTGGGACATAAATGGTCCTGTCATCCAGGTAGTGAGCATAGTACCCAATAGGCAATTTTTCAGCTCCTGCCCCCAGTTTCTCTCCCCCTCTAGTTGTCCCCAGTATCTATTGTTCCCATCTTTATGTCCATGTGTACCCAATGTGTCACTCCTTCTTTTAATTGAGAACATGCAGTATTTGGTTTCCTATTCCTGGGTTAATTTGCTTAGGATAATGGCCTCAGCTGCATCCATGTTGCTGCAAAAGACAGATTTTGTTCTTTTTATGGAGGCACAGTATTCTATGGTGTATATGTACCACATTTTCTTTATACAGTCCACCATTGTTGGGCACCGAGGTTGATTCCATGTCTTTGCTATTGTGAATAGTGCTGTGATGAACAGATGAACATATGGGTGCATGTGTCTCTTTGGTAGAACAATTTGTTTTCCTTTGTGTATATAAAGAAAAACAGTAATGAGATTGCTGGGTTGAATAGTAGTTTCATTTTAAGTTCTTTGAGGAATCTCCAAACTGCTTTCCACAGTGGCTGAACTAATTTACATTCCCACCAACAGTGTGTATGTGTTCCCTTTTCTCCATAACTTTGCCAGCATCCATTATTTTTTGACTTTTTAATAATAGCTATTATGACTGGTGTGAGATGATAGATGAGATCTCTATGTTGAATAGGAGTGGTGAGAGTGGCATCTTTGTCTTGTTCCTGTTCTTAAGGGAAATGCTTCCGGCTTTTGCCCAATCAGTATGATTTTGGCTATGTGTTTGTCATAGATGGCTCTTAATATTTTGAAGTATGTTCCTTCAATGCTTCATTTATTGAAGCTTTTTTTTTTTTATCATGAAAGGATATTAGATTTTATCAAATGCTTTTTTCCATTTGTATTGAGATGATCATACAGTTTTTATTTTTAATTCTGTCTATGTGGTGAATCACATTTATTGATTTGCGTATGTTGAGCCGACCTTGCATACAGGTATGAAGCCTACTTGATCATGAATTAACTTTTTGATGTGCTTCTGGATGCAGTTTCCTAGCACTTTGTTGAGAATATTTGCGTCTGTGCTCATCAGGGATCTTGGTCTGTAGTTTTCCTTTTTCATTGTTTGTTTGCCATGTTTTGGTATCAGAGTGATGCTGATTTCATAGGATGAGTTAGGG
>NW_016107342.1:6477338-6480376 GCF_001604975.1 Cebus imitator | reverse complement strand
ATGACTGTCTTTTCCACATTGGATGACCTTGGCAGCCTGTTGACAATCATTTGACCATATATGCAAGGCTGTATTTCTGACCTCTCTATTCTAGTCCATTGGTCTATATGTGTCTTTATGCCAGTACTACACTGTTTTGGTTACTGTAGCTTTATGGTAAGTTTTTAAATTAGTAAGTGTGAGTCTTCCAGCATTTTTCCCCCAGGATTATTTTGGCTAGTCACATTCTTTTGAGATTCCTGAATTCCTGAACCTATGTCTTTTAGGATAAGTTTTCTATTTCTGCAAAAAATGACATTGGGATTTTAATAGTGATTGCATTAAAGCTATAGATTGGTTTGGGTAGTATTAACATCTTAACAATATTGAATCTTTCAATCCATGGACATGAGATGCCTTTCCATTTTTGTCATCTTTAATTTCTTTCAGCAATGTTTTGTCATTTTCAGTGTACAAGTCTATCTCCTTGATTATTTTAACTTTTTGATTAAATATTTTATTTATTATTTTTGATGCTGTTGGAAATGACATTTTCTTAATTTCCTTTTCAAATTGCTCATTGTTAGTTTATAGAAATGCAAATAATTTTGTTTGTTTGTTTGAACTTGTATCCTGCTACTTTGCTGATTCTACTTATTGGTTCTAACAGTTTTTGTGTGGAAGATTTAGGATTTTTGTTCACATAAAATTATATTATCTGTGAACAGAGATAATTTTACTTCTTTCTTTATAATTAGGATGTTATTTATATTTACTAAGTTTTCTTGCTTAAGTATTCTGCCTAGGACTTTCAGTACTATGTTGAGTAGAAATGGCAAAACCAGACATCCTTGTTTTTTCCTGATTTTAGAGGAAAACCTCTTAGTCTTTTACCATTTAGTATGATGTTTGCTCAAGGAAGATATATTAATATAAGTTTTTCACATATGGCTTTTATAATGTCAAGATAGTAATCTTGTATAGCTAATTTGTTGAATGTTTTTTATCATGAAAGGGTGTTGAATTTTGTCAATTTTTTTCCTCCATCAATTGAAATGGTTATGTGATTTTTGTCTTTCCTTCTGTTTTTCTGGTATGTTACATTAATCAATTGTCATATGTTGAACTATCCTTGAATTTCACACATAAAGCCCACTTGGTCATGGTGTCTTATCCTTTTAATATGCTATTGAATTCAGCTTACTGTATTTAGTTGAGTATTTTGTTGAGGATTTTTGCATCTATAATTATAAAACATATTGACCTGTGATCTCCTTATGGTATCTTTGTCTAGCTTTGGTATCAGGGTAACACTGGCCTGAAAGAATGAGTTAGAAAGTATTTTCTCTTCAACTTTTTAAAATAAAAATTTGAGCACTAGTATTATCTCTTTAAATGTTTGGTAGAATTCAAGTGTAAAGCTATTAGGTCAAAGTCTTTTCTTTGTCAGAGTATTGATTACTGATTCAACCTCCTTATTAGTTATAGGTCTATTCAGCTTTTCTGTTTCTTTGTGGTTTAGTCTGATAAGTTTTATGTTTCTAAGAATTGGTCCATTTGATCTAGGTTATTCAGTTTGTTGACATTCAATCACTCATAATAGTCTCTTAAAATCTTTTTTTATTTATGTGGAATTGGTCGTGATGTTTCACCCTCATTTTTAATTTTAGTAATTTGTTTGTTAATTATTTTATTTATTTTGATTCTAATCTTGATCATTTTATTCCTTCTGCTAGCTTTTGGTTTAGTTTAGGTATCTTTTTCTAGTTCTTTAAGTTGTAGAGTTAGGTTTTTGATTGGTCATCTTTCCTGATTTTTTTAATGTAAGTGCCTACAGCTAGAAATTTCCCCCTTAGCACTGCTTTTGCTGTGTCCTAGTTTTTATGTGTTACATTTTTGTTTTCATTCACCTCTAACAATTCTTAATTTCCCTTTTGATTTATTCTTTGGTTTATTGGTTAAGAGTTCATTGTTAGGCCAGACATGGTGGTTCACACCTGTAATCCCAGCACTTTGGGAGGCTGAGGCTGGTGGTTCATTTGAGGTCAGGAGTTCGAGACCAGCCTGGCCGACGTGGTGAAACCCCATCTCTACTAAAAATACAAAAATTAGCCAGGTGTGGTGGTGCATGTCTGTAATCCCAGCTACTCCAGAGGCTGACGCAGGAGAATCGCTTGAACTGGGGAGGCAGAGATTGCAGTGAGCCAAGATTGAGTCACTGCACCCTAGACTGGGCAACAGAGTGACACTTGGTTTAAAAAAAAAAAAAAAAGAGTCCACTGTTTAATTTGTACAAATTTGTGAATGTTTTAGTTTTTATGTTACTGATTTCTGACTTCATCTCATTATCAGAGAAGATACTTGGTATAATATCTGTCTTTTAAAATCTATTGAGAGTTACTTTGTGGCTTAACATATGGTTTGTCCTGGAAAACATCCCATGTGCACTTGAGAATAATGTGTCTTCTTTTGTTTGGTAGGGTGTTCTGTATATGTCTGTTAGATTTAGTTTGTTGTACTGTTCAAATCTTCTATGTTTTTACTTACCTTCTGTCTGGTTGTTCTATCCATTATTTAGAGTAGGGTATTGAACTCTCCAACTATTATTGTAGAACTATCTATTTTTAATACCCTTCAATTCTCTCACTTTTGCTTCAATTTTGGTGGTCTGTTATTAAATACATGCATGTTTATAATTGTCATTACTTTTTGCCATGTTGAAACTTTTAACATATGATGTCTATCTTTACCTTTTTTGACTTATAGTCTATTTTGTTTGATATTAGTTTAGCCTCCCCTGCTCCTTTTTGTTGATTATTTTCATGAAATATCATTCCATCCTTTATTCTTTCAACCTCTCTGTGTCTTTGGATCTGAACTGTGTTTCTTGTAGATGTTATATACTTAGTTGAATTATGTTTTTTATTTTTTATTTTTTTATTTTATTTTATTTTTTTTTGAGATGGAGTTTCGCTCTTGTTACCCAGGCTGGAGTGCAATGGCGCGATCTCGGCTCACCGCAACCTCCATCTCCTGGGTTCAGGCAATTCTCCTGCCTC
>NW_016107342.1:6475705-6477313 GCF_001604975.1 Cebus imitator | reverse complement strand
ATTTTTAGTAGAGACGGGGTTTCACCTTGTTGACCAGGATGGTCTCGATCTCTTGACCTTGTGATCCACCCGCCTCGGCCTCCCAAAGTGCTGGGGTTACAGGCTTGAGCCACCGCGCCTGGCTTGAATTATGTTTTTTAAATCCATTCTACCAATCTTTGTCTTTTGATTGGAGAGTTTATATTACATTTGCATTTAAAGTACATAAAAGTATCAGTTAGAAGTACTTTTGTCATTTTGCTGTTTGTATTCTATGCATGTTATTGATTTTGTCCCTTATTCCCTATATTTCTGTCTACTGTTTAATTGATTTTTTGGTAGTGAAATATTTAAATAATTCTTATCTTATAGATGTGTATTCTTTAGCTATTTTCTTTGTGGTTATCATTGGGAATTACACTGAATATCCTAAAGTTATAATACTCTATTTTGATTTTATACCAGCTTAACTTCAATAACATACAAAACTCTGCTCCTTTCATAGATCTATCTCTTTTTCAGTTGTTGATGTCACACATCTTTACATATTGTTCGTCCAGAAACATAACTAATAATTTTTAATATATTAGTCTCTTAGATTATATAGAAAACAAACTGGAGTTACAAACCAAATTACAATAATACTAGCTTTTAGACTAATTGTTTCTTTAAGTGCCTTAAAACCTAATGTCACCTAAAAAGCCAAAAGTGGAGTTATATATCATTGTTACAATAATACTAATTTCTGTAATTTCCAATGTATTTGCTTTTGCTGAGCTCTTCTTTACACAGCTTCAAGTTACCGTCTAGAGTTCTTTCATTTCAACCTGTAGAACTCTATAATTTCTTGCAGGGCAGATCTAATTGAAATGAACTCGTTCAGCTTTTGTTTATTGGGAAATGTCTTAATTTTTCCTTCACTTTTGACAGACAATTCTGTCAGATTATGGGATTCTTAATTGACAGGCTTCTTTGTATGTATTTTTGTTTTGTTTTAGTACCTTTAATATATTGGCCCACTTGCCTTCTGTCCTTCAGAGTTTCTGATAAGAAATCTTGTTGCTTTCAGAATTATCTCTTTATCTTTGTCTTTCAACAGTTTGATTATAATGTGCCTCAGTGAGTTTGTTAAGCATCTTGCATGTTTATGTTCATGTCTTTCATCAAATTTAGAAAGTCATCGGTTGTGATTTCTTGAAATATTCTTTTTTTCCTCTCTCTCTTCTTTTTGGACCCACATAATGAATATGCTGGTGAATGAGCACTTGATGGCATCTTACAGGTCCCTTAGGCTCTGTTTGCTTTTCTGCAATCTTTTTCCTTTCTGTTTCTCAGATTTGATTTTTATTGTTCTACCTTCAAATGCACTGATTCATTCTTCTTCCTGCTCAGTCTGCCTGTGAATTCCTCTAGTGAATTTTTCATTTTAATTATTGTACTTTTCAGGGTTTTTCATTTCTTTATCGATATTTCAATTTTGTTCATACATTGTTTCTTGACTTTCTCCATGTCTTCTTTTAGTTCTTTGAGTATCTTTAAGATAATTGTTTTAAAGTATTTTTCAAGTAGATCCACCATCAGTTATTTTTTCAGATTCAATTTCTATTGGTTTTTTTTTTTTTTTTTTTT
>NW_016107342.1:6473177-6475665 GCF_001604975.1 Cebus imitator | reverse complement strand
TTTTTTTTTTTTTTTTTCTTTGAAAGGCTCATAGTTTCCTTTGTCTTTGTATACTTTGTAATACTATTGTTGAAAACTGGACATTTGGATTTTATAATGTAGTGACTCTGGAAATCAGATTCTGATTCTCCCTTCTCCCCAGGGTTTGCTGGATTTTATCTTATTTAATTAATTTATTTATTTTTATTGTTGTAGGCTGTCTCTGTGCCAAAGCTCAGCTGAAAGTGTCAACATAAAGCTTTCTCAGCTGTTTTCCAAGCCTATGCTTTCTCCTGGCATGGTGACTTTCTAATTTCTTCTATATGTGTGGTTACTCTGGAATGTCTCAGTTTTCAGTGTCTGACTCTCAAACAGGGAAAAAGAGAAAAATAAAGTGAAGGAACTACCGACCTTTTAAATCTGTAAGTCACTTTACCTGGAAGGGGAGGGGCCTGCAACACTGAGGTGGTGCATCCACAGCCAGTGCTTCTTTGCCTGCATCTCTGTAACCAAATGCAATGATCAGTGATCAGAACACAGATCCTGAGAGTTGGAGAACAGTGTCCTTTTGCCCACCTTGGATCCCATTAGCTGCATGAAAGCTGCTGCAGGAACCTGTGCAGGACTCTCTGACATGGGGCTGAGGGTGGGTGATGAGTGGCTCCTAACAGCTACTGTGCTCACAGCTGAAATTGACCAAAATTCACCGTGATTTATGTTCCAAGCCACTGATCCAGAGTTCCAAAATAGTTACATCAGATGGATTCTGTCAGTGTAATTGTTGTCTAGGTGGGGAGACAGATTTCTAGTGGTTTACAATCAATCATCTTCCCAGAAGTCTCCCAGGACTAGCTTTTGAGGCCAGTTTTGGAGGTTTGTTCTCACCCCAGGAGGATTCTTCTTCACCTCTCTCTTCCTAATTTTGTTTAGCGAACTAGCTAGTCCATAGTTTTGCTTATTGCTCTTAATTAAAAGAAGCTATTGTTTTCTAGAACACTCATAGGCTTACCCTATCCCACACAGTGTTTTAAATAAAGTCATTTCTTTTGGCCAGACCTTTGAAGTTCCCTTTTTTTATGGACTGTCCTTGATCAAAATCTCTGAACTACTGCTCTAAGCTCTGGGTAGATGGTGTGATAGCTTCTAGTCTTGGCTTGCCTCTGTCCTACGGGTGAGCAAATGGGTGAGGTTGATCTACAGCCTGGTATTCTTGGTTTTCTTTACCTGGCACAGGTCCCGCATCCTATGGATTAAGTCTGGGTGGAAGAAAAGAAGAGAGCTCATCAGGATTTAGCTTCTTCAACTTGCAGTTGGAAGGGATGAGAAATGCTGGTGGCCTGCCTTTTTCAGTGAGATATGATAACCATTGAGTGGAAAGTGAGGGAAGAGGGAGCCCTGTCTTCTTGACCCCATCTATTTGCAGTGGAATTCCCATGGAGCTGAAATGCGGTAGAGAGAGGAAGGGAGAGAGGAGACAGTAAGGCTCAAATGCTACAGATTCTTAACTGTTCTTATTGAGATTAACACATTTCTTTCAATAAATATTTCTTTATTTGCTCTATGCCCTTAGGACAATTTCCAGAGACTTTAAATGGTTGTTTCTTGAGAATAGTTTTCACCAGCTTTGCTTGTTTTGCTAGAGAATGGGTCTGCAGAGCTCTGCATGCTACCAAACTGGAAGTGGAATTTCTGTCCAATCCTCCGTTTTATCCTCCACTGATGAGGTGATTTTCTTTGGGGCATTTGGATTGATATTGTTACTTTGTTTAGACACATTCAGAATTCCTGTGTCAGGAACCACTAGCTGAGATTTAATATCCATTTTCTCCTTCCTCCTTAAGCACAGAATCTCAATGTTATTAGGGACAACAATGTACCCAACTAGAAGACTACAGCAGTGAGGTGTGGTTGTGTGAGTGAGTTCTGTTCGATGAGTTGTAAGTGGAAATATGCCTGCATTTTGGAGCGGGCTGCTGAAAGGGAGCTGATCAAGCAGGAATGTGACCCTTTGCCTTTCCTGTTGCCTAGCATGTGGCCTTGAAGGCTGGTATGCTTGCAGTCATCTTGCATAATGAGGCAACCTTGAAGATGGAGGTTGGACAATGAGGCAGCCTTGAAGATAGAGGCAACCTTGAAGATGGAGGCAGGGCAAAAATATAATCTTTTTGCATTGATTACTAGGTTCTTTGTGGATGCCTCGAGCTGCCATATCAGTCCTGGATCATGTTCTTATAAAGAGTATAAATCCTTGTGTGTTTAAGCCACTATTTTTTCTCAAATATTAGCTCTCCTATGAAGTAATGCCTTATCTCTTGACAGTTAGAAATGGTTCCTTTGGGGCCGGGCGCAGTGGCTCAAGCCTGTAATCCCAGCACTTTGGGAGGCCGAGGCGGGTGGATCACGAGGTCAAGAGATGGAGACCATCCTGGTCAACATGGTGAAACCCCGTCTCTACTAAAAATACAAAAAATTAGCTGGGCATGGTGGTGCGTGCCTGTAATCCCAGCTA
>NW_016107342.1:6421577-6473010 GCF_001604975.1 Cebus imitator | reverse complement strand
AACAGTTACCTCTAATTCCCCATGGTACTGATACATAGCATAACATTCTCTTTTGTAGCAATGCTATTTGGGTTTGTGCTGTAAGGGAACCAGGTGGCTAGCCTAGTAAAATCTAGTGCAGATCCTCCAAGGCTGGCTATGGGCGAGGAATCACCAAGTAGGGAGTGCTGGCTGGACCTCAAAGCCCTGACTCCTACTCCCAGTAAGTGCTCCTACCACCTACAGGCTGGCCTCAGGGACCGTGCTTTACTGTTGAGGATTCAGACCAAGTATCATGATGTATAACTCTTTGCTTAATTCTACTTGACACAACTGAGAATAAGCTAGGAGATTATTGAAAGCTCCAGGTACCAGAGGGGGAAATAAACAAAGACAGTAAAATAATACTAGGTAATCAGTCTTACTAGTCATCTTTAGTTTGGGGTCCCTGCTGCACCCTTTCCTACTTCCACATAGCAGATACCATCTGTGTTTTGTTATCCCTAGATTCAGTGGCAAAACTGTTCAGATGCAGCCACTAACATTATCTTAAGGCCTTTGGAATACAAAGACCGTGGGTATCTGCATCTGGCATGTCCAAGCTGAAACCTGGATCCTAACACTTTTGAAAACTTGATAACTAAGATGATAAAAGCAAGCAAACAACTCCTGTCCTCTAAAATCTCCCTTCTAGAGTAATTCATTTGGTCCTGAGATTCCATTCAGTGGGAAATTTTAGTTATGCGATAGAAAGCAAACATCCACTTCTAAATGAAGGTGTTTGAGACTAGTTCCAAGGAGCTAAACTTTCCTAGAATTTAAGATAGTATTGTTGTCTTTGCAGAATGCTGAGCTGTGTCTTTGCAGAATTTCATTGCTTTTGGAGAAAATACTCTGAACTATGGAGGGGGTCAGTAACGATGGAAAAGTTAGCACAGTGCCTGGGCCTTGGACTTACACAGAACCCCCATATTAATCAAAGGAATGGGAATTAGAACATAATAGAACTGTTTTTATGGGAGAATTTGTGACATCAAGGTTTAAGACACATTTTTAGGGCAGAGGACAAAGAGAGAGTTAATAATAGCAAATAATAATAATAGTATGGTGGTTAATACTGAGTATAAACTTAATTGGATTGAAGGATGTAAAATATTGATCCTGGGTATGTCTGTGTGTGTGTGTTGCCAAAGGAGATTAACATTTGAGTCAGTGGACTGGGAAGTCAGACCACCCTTAATCTGGGTGGGCACCATCTAATCAGCTGCCAGCAAGGCCAGAATATAAGGCACGCAGAAGAATGTGAAAAGGCCAGATTAGCTTAGCCTTCCATCCTTCATCTTGCTCCCGTGCTGGTTGCTTCTTACCCTTGAACATCAGACTCTAAGTTCTTCAGCTTTGGGACTCAAACTGGCTTCCTTGCTCCTCAGCTTGCAGACAGGCTACTGTGGGACCTTGTGATCATGTGAGTTAATGCTACTTAATAAACTCCCACATATATATATGTGTGTGTGTGTGTGCGTGCGTGTGTGTGTGTGTATACACACACACATATCTGTCCCCCTAGAGAACCCTGCCTAATACATATAGTGTACACTTCTATAGTGCTTATTCCTTGCCAGGCACACTCTAACACTACAGGTATATTAGCTCATTAATCCTCATAGTAACTTTGAGGCAGTACAAAGATTATTATCTCTGTTTTACAGATGAGGAAACTGAGGCACAGAGAGGTTAGATAGATTGCCCAAAGTTGCTCAGCCATGAAGAAGTGGAACTGAGATTGAAACCCATGCAGCCCAGCTCCAGAGACTGGGCCTTTACTCTTCTGACTGTTCACTTAAGAGAAGTATCCCTTTCTCTACACCTCTGTGTGAAACCTTGCGTGTCTTAGTTTGTTTGGGCTGTTACAACAAAATACCATAAACTGGGTAGCTCATAAACAACAGAAATTGATTTCTCACCATCCTAGAGGCCAGAACATCCAAGATCAAAGGCACCAACAGATTTGGTGTCTGATGAGGGCTTTTGCTTCCTCAAACACTGCACCTTCTCTCTGTGTTCTCAAATGATAGAAGGGGCAAACAAGCTCTCCTGTGCTTATGTTACAAGAACACTAATCCCATTCATAAGTACTTCACTTTCATGACCTAATCACCTCCTTAAAGGCCCCAGCCCTAACAGTATCACCTGCAGATTAGGGTTCAAATATGAATTTTAGGGGGATGCAGACATGGACATCATAGCACTGAGGATTGACAGCTGTTGTCAATGGTGTTCCAACTCCCTTATAAATATTCCTGATGAACAGAAAGGCAGATGGTTTTCATCTAATTATTTTTCATCTGGTCACCTTATTGAACTCTCACATTAATTCTATTTACCTTTCAGCTAACTCTCCATGATTTGGAGTGGTGATGGAGGTAATCATCTTTCCTGGAATTATGCATTATCTGGCTTCGACTTTTTCTATAGCTGTGCCTCCCATTTCTGTTTGCTACCTTACCACATCAGCTATAATTTATGAAATAATAAAAATGGAATTGAGTTTTCCAGTGGTTTTCAACAGGATAAATATGACATCAGAGAATATGGGAGCAGAGTAAGCAGTGAAGAAGAAATTACAGTAATTTAGGTATGATGTCATGATGGCTTAGTCTAGTATGAAGGCTAAGGACATAAAAAGGGGGGATATATGGGAAAGATGCCTTAGATAAAGAAATTACTGGACTTGTGATGTGAGTGAGCAATAAAATAAACTACATCTTTCCCAAAACCACTTAGTGCCGTACTGATGGTGACAATTTGTAACAGATGTTAGTATCCATTGAAAACATATGGCCGGTTATCAACAGGAGGTGAGAGGAAGTAAAGGAATCATAAGTCTCAGTTTATGAGAGTATTAGCATATATATATATATAATCAAATATCCATGGTATGTGTGTGTGTATTTTATATAATAAAATCTCCATGGTTAATTCTTCAGTTCTTGAGCTATTCAGTCCCTTTCCTCTCTGCCTGCTCCAGACTCAAAATCTTCTTTTTTCCTCAAAGCCCACTTTGTGTATTCTGTTACCTGTTCTTCCATGCATCTTGGCTTAATGGCCCTAGTTCAGGGAGTCCTTCCAGATTTCCCCAGCTCTTGGACCATACCAGTGGTGTCTCTTAGCATAGCATCCTGCACTCTTCTTCCCAAAGTACTCACCACAGTTGCGATTTGGTAGATATTTGTGTGATTGTGTAACATCTGTTTCCCTCACTGGACCCATCAGCTCCAGAAGGGCATGGAGCAAAGCTGTATTTATTTAATAAGCTGTATTTATTTCTGCCATATCCCTCATGCCTAGAACAAAATCTGGCATATAGTACATAATCCATAAATGATTGTTGAATGTACTCATGACTATACAATAATAGTATCTTAAATAATTAGCACTTATATAGTGATTTTCTAGCTTATACAATACTTATTTTATGACTGCTGTGTCTCACCTGGTCCTGTGTATCAACCCTGTGAAAAATACAGATATGGGACATTTAGCTGATGTCTTATCAGGATATGGTATTTTCACCTGTGTCATCTCACTTGGTGCTCACTGGGACCCTTGCAATTTATTCTCCAGAAGAACTGAGCTCTGAATATGACATACTCCTTATATATATGGGTTCTTCTCTCTGCTGAGATGACCCACCATTGTGGATGTCACTGTGGCTCACCCAGACTGCACCTCTCCACTAGCTGCTGGGAGCATTGGCTACTAATAGCTCCTAGCCACTCCCTTCTCTAGAGAATTGTCCGCCTCCCAAAGTCTAGAATGAAGTATCCCACCTGGGAGAGGGCAGCACATAGTTCATGACTGACTGACACAGGGTATAGAAAGTCATCACTTGACCTCAAAGAGGTTGCTATAGTTTGAATGTGCCCCCTCCAAAATTCATGTGTTGAAACTTAATCCCCATCGTGGTGGTATTAAGTGATGGGGCCTTTTGGGACATGATGAAGTCATAAGGGTTCTGCCCTCATAAATGG
Source organism: Cebus imitator (assembly GCF_001604975.1). Lineage (NCBI taxonomy): Eukaryota > Metazoa > Chordata > Mammalia > Primates > Cebidae > Cebus > Cebus imitator. Next base: position 6,469,000 of record NW_016107342.1, on the reverse strand, counting down.
ATTAGTGCCTTGTGAAAGAGCTCAGGGTTGAAGGGATCACTCTTTTGCACTTCTGCCATATGAGGACACAGCATTTGTCCCATTTTCTTTGCCCTTCCATCCTTTCTGCCATGTGGGGACACAGCAGGAAGGCCCTAACCAGATGTGAAACCTGCCAGCGACTTGATCTTGGACTTCCTAGCCTCCATGACTACAAGAAATGAATTTCTGTTTCTTATGAATTACTCAGCCTGTGATATTGTGTTAAAGCAGCATAGATGAACTAAGACAGTGGGCCTCCTGCAGAGCCCATACCCTTGCTGCCCTCTCCCACACTCCTGCTTCCTTGACTATCCAATAGATGTCTCTGCAGGAATCTCCATCTCGGTCTCTGCTGTTAGGGAGGCCAACCTAAGACGCATTACCTTGTCCACTTTATGCACCTCTAGCCTCCCTATAAAACTTTCCCTGGAGATGTAAGACTGGCTAGTACAGACAACATGGTCCTCAAAGAGGAAGCACCTGGAACCAGGTGGGTCCCTGCAGTCTGGTAGGTATGGAGGGAGTGCCACAGAGTGGGCATATATTGAAGCCACTCTACCAGCGCCCAGAGTGGAGGATACCAGTGTGTGGCCTTCCCTGGGACACTCAGGCATACACCACCACTCCTTGGTGAGCTGGCTCTCCTGATGGCAATACTCACTCCTTAGCCTGCCTTCCTCACTTCTAATGCCTAAAGAAAAAGTAGAGAGAGCCTTTGGGCTTTGGGTTCTATAGGGGCTTGTAACAGCAGGGCCTCACTGTCTCAAGTCCCACTGCCACTGGACCCTTGAAGTTTGGGCTTCTAGAGAGGCCCAGGGAGAAGCTGGAACTTTCTCCCACCTGCCTAAGGCCCACCTCCCTCTTCCAGGGTGCTGACAGTAGACGTGTGTGCTTGCCCACCACCACTTCCAGGGGGCATCCTGCAAGTTTCCTACAAGGACATGGCTTTACCCTGTGACTGCCACAGGTCCACTCCTCCAGATGTACATAGGAAAGCCCAAAATTCATCTCAGAGATGAACACATACACTTTTTCCCATCTTTGTTCCTGCAGTAGATGGTAAACTCCAGGAAGGCAGGAATCATGTCTTGCTACCTTAGTATCTCCCAGGGTAACAAGAATATAATTTATTTTTCTGAATTGAAAGAGTTCTTAGAGAAATGTTATACAATTTCCCAGGGTAGAGTCTTGTGCTCAATCTTATTAAATAAGTGAAGGTACATTTTCTTTTGAGTAGGATCTTGCAATAACTTAAGTCAAAGCATATTAAAATGGCTTTTTAGAGTTGATTTATATTTGTTTGTATATTTTAGGGCAGGGAGGCCTATAGGTATTCTCAAACTCTATTAAATGAGAAGACACCTTTGGATGCTCTCTCTTATCACTGCTATTCAATACAATATTAGAAGCCCTGGCCAGAGCAATCAGGCAAGCGAAAGAAATATAGGCATCCAAATAGGAAGAGAGGAAGTCAAATTACCCCTGTTTGCAGATGACATGATTCTATATATAAAAAATTCCATGGTCTTGACCCAAAAGCTCCTTAAGCTGATAAACAACTTTAGCAAAGTCTCAGAATTAAAAAAAAAAAAAAAGCACAAAAATTACTGCCATTCCTATACACCAACAATAGTCAAGCCAAAAGCCAAATCAGGAACACAATTCCATTCATAATTTCCACAGAAAGAATAAAAAACCTAGGAATACAGCTAATCAAGGAGGTGAAAGATTTCTTAACGATAGCTACAAAATACTGCTCAAAGGAATCAAAGAGGACTCAAACAAAAGGAAAAACATTCCATGGTCATAGATAGGAAGAATCAATTTTATTACAATAGCCATCCTATCCAAAGGAATTTATAGATTTAATGTTATTCTTTTTAAAACACCATTGAGATTATTTCCATAACTAGAAAAAAAAAACTATTTAAAAATTTGTATGCAACCAAAAAAGAGCTTAAATAGCCAAGGCAGTCCTAAGCAAAGGACCAAACCTAAAGACATCATGTTACCTGACTTCAAACTATACTACAGGGCTATAGTAACCCAAACAGCATGGTACTGGGATGAAAACAGACACATAGACTAATAGAACATAATAGAGAGCCCAGAACTATGGCCACACACCTACAACTATCTGATATTTGACAAACCTGACAAAAACAAGCAACAGTGAAAGCACTCCTTGTTCAATAAATGGTGCTGGGATAGCTGGCTAGCCATATGTGGAAGATTGAAATTGGACCTATTCCTTATACCATATACAAAAATTAAGATGGATTAAAGACTGAAATGTAAAACCCAAATCTATAAAAACCATGGAAGACAACCTAGGCAATACCATACTGGACATAGAAACAGGCAAAGATTTCATAATAAAGACACCAAAAGCAATTGCAACAAAAGCAAAAATTGGGATCTAACTTTCTCCAAAATTTTGTCTAAAAATTAGACAAATGGATGGGATCTAATTAAACTGGAGAGCTTCTGCACAGCACAAGAAACTATCAAAAGAGTAAACAGAAAACCTACAGAATGGGAGCAAATTTTTGCACACTATGCATCTGACAAAGGTCTAATATCCAGCATGTATAGGGAGCTTAAACAAATGTACAAGGAGAAAACGACTCTATTGAAAAGTGGGCAAAGAACATGAACTGACACTTCACAAAAGAAGATACATGCAGCCAACAAGCATATGAATAAAAGCTCAATGTCACCTATCATTAGAGAAATGCAAGTCAAAACTATAATGTGATATCATCTCATGCCAGTCAGAATGGCTTTTATTAAATAGTAAAAAACAAAAAACACAAAAAAACAACAAAACCCAGTTTCTGATGGGGCTATGGAGAAAAAAGAAACACTTATACACTGTTGGTGGGAATGTAAATTAGTTCAACCATTGTGGAAAGCAGTGTGGTGATTCCTCAAAGACCTAAAAACAGAAATTCCATATGACCCAGCAATCCCATTACTGGGTATGTACCCAAAGGAATATAAATCATTCTTTCCTAAAGACACATGTACACGTCAGGTGTGTTCATCACAGCACTATTCACAAAAGCAAAGACTCAAGTCAGCTTAAATGCTCATCAGTGGTAGACTGAACAGAGAAAATGTGGTACATATACACCATGGACTACTATGCAGCCATACAAAAGAATGAGATCATGTTCTTTGCAGGAACATGGATGGAGCTGGAGGCCATTATCCTTAGCAAACTAATGCAGGAACAGAAAAACCAAATACTGCATATTCTCACTTATAAATTGGAGCTAAATGATGAGAACACATCAACACATAGAGAAGAAAAATACACATTGGGGTGGAGTGTGGGAGGAAGGAGAGGATCAGGAAAAATAGCTCATGGGTACTAGGCTTAACACCTGGATGACAAAAATAATCTGTACAACAAACCTCCATGGCAGAAGTTTACTTATGTAACAAACCTGCACATGTACCCCTGAACTTAAAAGTTAAATAAAAAAAGACATACTTAAAAAAAAACCCTATTACTAAGGCTTGCCTGAAATTTTGAGTAGGAAGAGAATAGGCTATGAAGAGAGTACTGCAGGCAGAACCAGAACCATTCACACAACCACCTCCCTACCACTCCTTCCATTTCCTTCCTTTCTTTTTCCCTTCTTCCTTCCTTCCTGAGGTACAAAGTAGCATGGATGCCTCCCATAAATGGTGTCCATGAGTCCACACCTGTCTTAGTCTGTTCAAATTGCCATAACAAAATATCTTGGACTGGGTATCTTAAACCAAAACAGGTTATTTTTTCACAGTTCAGGAGGCTGGAAGTCCAAGGTCAAGGTGCCAGCAGTGTTTGTTTCTGGGGAGGGCCCTCTTCCTGGCTTGCAGATGGTGCCAGCTCACTGTGTCCTCATGTGGCATGGAGAGAGAGAGAGAGGGATCTTTCTCTCTTCTTACAAAGCTACAGTCCGATTACATTAGGGCCCTACTGTTAACTCATTTAACCTCAATTACTTCCCACGATTTGAAGATTAGGACTTCAACATATGAATTTTATGGGTGGGGGGAGGGCCATAATTTAGTCCTTTGCTCTAAAACTTTGTGGCTTGATTTGGCCAGTGTCAGCAAATGCAAAGCAGAGGTGTGAATGGTACATACACATTTCCACTTGATCTCTTGCACAATTGGGCTTGCTCACTCTTGCACCTCTACCTTGCCATGATAACACACCTGGCCAGCATCATTGAATGATTCAAGAGACACGTGGAGAAGAGCCAAGGCCATCTTAGAACACGCTGACAGACCAGCTGATCCCCTAAAGTGTGAGTGAACCTATCCAAGGTCACTTGAGCCCGGGCTTCTTCAGTGGAACTGCCCAGCTGACCCATGGATTGGTGAGAAATAAAAAATGGTTGTTTTCAGGATGCTGAATTTTGGAGTGATTTGTTACACAGCAGTAGCTAACTAATTATCCTATCTCTGTTCCTTCTTTTTCAAATAATTTTTTATGTGTATGTGTGCTTTTTTCCTACATTTCTTCTGTTAGAGTTTAAGGATTAATCGTATCTCCAAATTTCTTTTAATTCCTGATCACCTGAACTAGAATTCTCCCTTCCATCATCTCTAGCCTTTCACTTTTGTTTACATTTTTTCATGGCATTTATTGCTGCTCAACATATTATGTCATATGCTTATTGTTCATTGTTTACCTCCTCCAGTAGAATGAAAGCCACATGAGGGTTTGGACCATGTCTGTCTCGTCACTGTTGCATTCCCTGCATCTAGAACATGTCTGGCACTCAGTAGGCACTTTATAGGTATCTGTGGAATGAATAAGCAAATGAGTGAATACATTTTTGGAAACACTAAAACAATGACATTTATTTGAGATGTGTTTGTATATGTATATGTTTATGTATACGTGAACTGAGTGCTTATGGCATGGATTAAATAGAATAAAACAGAGCCTAGGACTTAAGTTTTGAGGCTGGTTCTAGCATTTTGCTGGGGTAACCAGATGAATGCCAGTAAAAATGGACAAAGAAACAGCACGAACAGTTGGTTTTCACTAACAAGAATGAAGAAGCTGAATGTTGCCAGTTTGTGTATTGTAGGAATAATAAGTCCTTCAAACAGGGCGGGGGAATTGTTTGCCCAGTGTATTCAAGCTGTGACCCTGCCCACAGTTATGTGCTTATATTAGCAGAGCCTGGAAGCTTCACTATTTATGAAAGGATTGGGCTTTTTGAGTACTATGCCAATTCATCTCTTTTCTGAGTTAGAATGTCTTATCCAATTCATTGGTAATTCAATTACTGCCTCTCCTCTTAAAAGGGAATGAGGCTGGGCACAGAGGCTCACACCTGTAATCCCAGCATGTTGGGTGGCTGAGGTAGGAAGATCACTTGAGGCCAGGAGTTCAAGACCAGCTTGTCCAACATGGCAAAACCTCATCTCTACTAAAGATACAAAAAATTAGCCGGGCATGGTGGCACACACCTGTAATCTCAGCTACCTGGGAGGCTGAGGTGGGAGGATGAGCTGTGATTGTGCCACTGCACTCCAGCCTGGGTGATGAGACCCTGTCCCAAAAAATCAATCAAGCAATCAATCAAATAAGGGAATGGGTCATTTAAGGAAAAATAAAGTCATGCTCAGACTTCTAAGCCATCTGCAGTGCAGTGGGACCAAGTGGTCAGCTGGCTTCCAAAGCAGAGGCTGCTGGTGGCAGGCTGGCCAATAGCCGTATCAAGGTTCTACGAGATCTGGATGTTACTGGCAGTCAGTAAGCAATTTGTATGTGTGTTTGGGAGGTAGGAGTTGGCAGGGAGGAGTAGAAAGTAGGGGCATTTGACTCTGGTAGAATAGAATCTGAAATGTGTATTATTATGAAGGACACACAATATTGAATGTTGCTGTATCAGCATCTGTTTCAGGAAGAATTCCACAGGGGAAGGGATGAGGTCTCTCTCATGCCTCCATTAATCCCCAAGTTTCATTCATAGCAACATCATGGTTATTTTCCCATTTTGGGACCTGCCTGCCCACCCTCCCCCAGGCCAATTCACTTGGTTAAGGGAGTACTTATGACAACCATGATTGTTGAACACGATTTTGTCCTCGATCAGAGTTCATTTGTCCAGCAGAGGCTCCCAACCTGGGCTGAGACCATCACAGTCCAGAAGTGAAACTGAAGCTGAGAGAGAGAGTGCTCGCGCCCTTTCATAATTCTCCAAGGGGATAGTTATCAGCTTTTTTTTTTTTTTCTTGAGCTCAGTTGCAGTCCAGCTTATTTCTTCAAGAATTATAGTTAACTCCCTCTCCAGTTTTTTTCTTTAACTAGCGTAAGTAGATTTCTGTTGTTTATAATGCAACGCACCTGGATTATGCCCCTCCCTTGCTGCCATTCATGGTATACCAATTCCATGCCCCATGAGAGGGGCTATCTGTGTCTGGCCTGAAAGCCAATGGGCCTCAAATGTCAAAGATCAAAGGATCCCAAAAGGCTGGAGCTATTCACCCAAGTCTCCAATCAGTAAGAAGGGCTACCTGTTTGGCTTTGCTGGATGGTGAGTCAAAGGGGGAGGGTCAGAGACCCCATGGAAAGAGTGATGAGTCCAATTCTGTCCATGAATTTCCAATCTCATTGGTGTTTCTAACTATGCTTAGAAATCTTCGTTTGCCTGAGTACTCTTGTATTTACAAACTTTTAGTGACTTACTGCTGGCTGAAGGCCACCCAGACACTATGACTTGCTGTTTAAGGCTCTCAATGATTTGATATGGTTTTTCAATTTTACTCCCCAGATGTCCCCACACAGCTTCATACTTCTTTTCCCCTGAGAGAACAAGTGCTTGCATACCTGGTCCCTCTGCCTTTTTGGGCAAGAAGTCTGTACCTGTATATTTTTCAGGATTTTGATTTATGTCGTCCTCTCAGAGAAATTGTACAAACAAACCCCTTTAGCAGTAGGATAGGAGAAGGCTGCCTTCCTGACATACTTTAGAACATCAAACATTATTCTTTGTAATCTTTGCCAATGGAATAGGTATTCCTTTGGTAGCTAATAAGGCTGAGTAGTTATTCATGTATTTCAGGATTATTATTTTATGTATTGTGTTTTAATGGTCTTGGCTAGTTTTTCTACTGTGCGTTTGCAACTGCCATTTTTCTTATGAGCATTCTTTATTAAAGATTAACTCTTTGTCTCATATGTTGCAGAAGGCTTCCTTAACTGATTGTCTTATTATTATTGTGTTTGGTTTTGGATGTATAGAACTTTATATTTTTAGGAGGTGTAATATATTGATTTTTTCCTTTGACAGTTGCTATCTTGGGTTTTTGCTTAGAATGACTGTTATTTCTCCTTTAATTTTGCTATAGCTTATCTTCCAGCTAGAATGAGGCTTTTTGAGGGAAGCGTTTATTTTGTTTCCAAAGTTGTCTCCCTTAGCTCTATTCTCTGCTCTATTTCAGTGTAAGTGATCCATAAGGAACACCTAATTCACTTACTGGCTGCTGTGGCAGGCAGCTTTTTAAGATGCCCCTGATGATACATGACTCTTATTATTCACACCTTTGTGTAACCCCTTCCCTCTGAATGTGTGCTAGAAAATGGAATATGGCAAAAATGATGGATGAGATTAAGCTATGCAGAACTGTGGCTTCTTCTTTTTTTTCTTTTGAGGCAGAGTCTCACTCTGTTGCCAGTCGCCAGGCTGGAGTGCAATGGCACGATCTCTGCTCACTGCAACCTCCGCCTTACAGGTTCAAGCAATTCTCCTGCCTCTGACTCCTGAGTAGCTGGGACTACAGGCATGCGCCACCACGCCCAGCAAAGTTTTGTATTTTTTAGTAGAGACAGGGTTTCACCATGTTGGCCAGGATGGTCTCGATCTTTTGGCCTCATGATCCACCTGCCTCGGCCTCCCAAAGTGCTGGGATTACAGGCATGAGCCACTGCACCCGGCCTGTGGTTTCTGTCTTATTCCTTCTTTTTTTTAAAACCATGCAACAAAACCTTTATTAACATTTTGAACAGGTTCAGCTATTACTGAAACTGGTAATTTATAAACTTAAATTGGGGCAAATGGCTGTAGTGCAGAGTAGCGCCATCACTGGGCACTGCGAATGCAAGACTGAAGAATTACTCACCACTCCTCAGATGCGGGACCAGGTACAGGGTTGACTCTTTCTGAATGTTGTAGTCAGAAAGAGTGCAGACATCCATTGGCTGCTTGGCTACAAAGATGAGACTCTGCTGGTCAGGGGGGATGCATTCTTTATCCTGGATCTTGGTCCACATTTTGGAGGCCGTCACTGGGCTCCACCTCCATGGTGATGGTCTTGCCGATCAGGGTCTTCAGGAAGATTTGCATTTTGACCTCTTGGAGGATGTGAGGATGCTGCAAATCGCCAATCACATTCAGCCACTGGAATGCCTCCAGATGCTTGCCCAACAAGGCCAGTCACCACACTCTTCCCTCTTTCTTACTTGTTTCTGATGATGCCCATGTCTGTGTGAGGCCCACATGATGAGGAATGGAGGGCAGCTTCTGGCCAAACCCCAGTGAGAAACTGAATCCTACCAACAACCACATGAGTAACCTTGGAAACAGATCTTTCCTCTGCTGAGCCTTGAGAAGACAGCAGCCCTGGTGGCATGAGAGACAACCTGAGCCACAGGACCCAGAATCATGGTGCCCAGATTCCTGACCTGATATGAAATAACAAACGTTGTTTTAAGCTGTGAAGTGTTGGAGTAATTTGTTACATGGCAACTCATAGCTAATACAGGTGTTTAGTTCTTCTAGTCTTTGGGTATTTTTCTTTCCCTTCTGTTGAAGAAAACCCCATTCTATTTACTGCTTCAAAAAGTAAAGGGGAATCTCTATAGGGAACCCCATCAGCTTTGGAAGTCTCAAGTGTGTTTATTGAACATACAAGGGACTGATTTGCTGAGGATGCTGCTGTGTATTGCCATTGTGGGCAATGGAAAACATATTTCCATTCATTCTTCCTTCCCACAGCCTCTGAGGAGGATGGAGCTGGTGATTAGAGGAGATCCTTTAGTTTTGCTGAGCACAGTGATAGGTTTGGGGCTGCAACTTGGGACAGAGCTGGGATACAAGGACTGGCTCTGTCTGCATCTGGGAGGAAGAGTCCAGGGAAGTCAGGACCTGGGAGAGAAGAGCCATGTGGGATGTCAGGAGAGAAAGGGACCTTCTGTGGCTGCATGATGGGGATAGGATTCTGGAGACTGCAGGGTGTGCAATAGAAATCCCTCATCTGTGTTTCCTGGTGCATTGCTAGTAACATTTACTTGACTTCTTAATACATCCCTGCAAGTGGATGTTCAGAAGAGTTACAAATGTTAAATTCTGTATCCAAATGGTGCATGAATGAATTAGACACAGTTTCTGTAAGATGAGGGAATAGCTGACACTTGCAGGTCATACAGGGTCAGCCCTGAGGCAGGCAGGGGGCTTCGAAGCTCCTTGCCTCCTGCATCTAAGCTCCTCACCAGACCCAATGCCTGGTGCCTGCATGCTGCCCTGAGATTGCCAATGCTCATTCACAGGTGCCCTCACCACCAGGACACGGAGCTTGGCTTTTCTCTTTCCTTTCCTCTCCCTCCTTAGAGTCAATAGTTTGTCATCTTATTCTTCCAGATCCCTGACTTTCTTTTTACAGTGAGAATTAATACTAAACTGGAGGTTTAACCTAGTAACATGAATCTCAGTCAATGTGTCAGCTCACCTGGAAGACAAAGGGCTTTTTCTTTCTGATCAGCTAACATCATGCTAAAGGGATGTGATAATCTTTATTTCTTCCCCACTGAGGCTGAATTATCTGGCCATCTTGAACTGAGGCGACAACTTTTGAAAGACATCCAGATTTTCTGTTCCATGGCAACAGATTATTTCTGCAAGTTTTGAAAGGATTTTTAAAACATCTTTAAAAACATTTTTTATCTCCTCATTTGGTTTTCAATCTTGACTAGGGTCAGATATTTTTTGTACTTATAGGAATGGCGCTGGGCCCAGGCAATCAGAAATGATTAGACCCACATGGTAACCTGCAGACCCCAGGGTTTGAGTTAAATGGCTATCCCAAAGGCTGCAAAGATGGGGAGTTGATGTGAAAATTGAAGCAATTACCCAGATCACTCAGGCAGAAGAATGTCTGAGGCTTTTTTCTCCTTGAACAATCCAGATAATTGCTTCAATTTACACTTCTTACTGGCAGTAGAGACGGGTAAAGAGACGGCTCTCCAGGAGTGGGCTGAATAGAGGGAAACAGTGCTTGGAAAATGAGTCTGATAACTCAGGGGAGAAAAAGGTGGAAAAAATTCACATGCTTTGGCCTTGATTTCTTCCAGGCTCAAGCAAGTCAAAGTGATACTGTTCATTGTTGCCTGAGTGATCTAGGTAATTCTCCATTTTGTGTTTTATCTTCACAATGAAGCTTTTAGGGCCGTGCAAGTGTTGCTGGTAGAGATGGCTGAATAAATCATGGCTGGGAATTTCAGGTCTGTTTGAGCCCCTTGTCCTGTGCTAGCTGTTGAGTTTCCCAGTTCATTAACCACTCTCAAAGGACCTGCAAATCCTTGCAGCGGGGAGGACTTGCTGGTTCAGGGAGGAGAGAGGCAGGTAGGCGTTCTCCTGATAGAGCTTACTACACCTTTTAATTTAACTATGAGCAAAAATCAAGGTAGCAAGACTTTATCATTCCCTGAAGCAGATGGTTCATTTACGGACACCCTCAGGGATTCATTTCTAGGACTGAAAATCCACATTTGTTAAAACAATGGAATGACAAATGTATTGAAGATATTTATTGAGCTGCTACTTTGGGCCTGGCATTATGCCAGACCTTGGAATAATAATGTAATTTTGTATTAATTGAGGATTTTTGTTTTCTTTTCTCCTGTTTTCTTGGTGGGGGTAGGGGAGTGATTCTTCCAATCTCTTTACAGCCTCTTCCAGACTTTATTTCCGTTGCATTTTCTCAAATATTTCTCTTTTCATTCTCACTTATCCAGAGTAGATAATATTTTTAGCACCATTTCAACAGATGGGGTAAAAAAAATTATTCATAGAAGTTGAGTACATTTTCCAAAGTCACAAAATTTGTTAGCAGCTGACCTGGAATAAAAAATAAAGGATCCTGAACCAGAGGCTCCAACTGCGATGCAACATCGTTTATCTCAGGTTCGTTACTGATTCATTTGTCTTTGCCATTATCATGATTGATTGTGATGGATATGGACTGATCATTCAGAAAATATTTACCATGTATTTAAATAAGATATGATTCCTACAACATAAAGAAGCAAGACACACACACACACACACACACACACACCACAGCATGAAGAAGAATACTGTGAAGTGGAAAGAACTAGAGAACAGTCTTGGACAATATGAAAGTGATTACAAGGCAGCCAGAAAGCAGGTGCTGAGTCAGAGGGACCGAGGACCTGAGAAGAAAGAGAACCCTGTGGGCCAGAGCTGTTCAGAAAGCTTCCTTTAAATTCTATTTTTTAAAATTGTGGTAAAATACACATAACATAAAATTTACTGTTTCACCATCTTAAGGTGCACAATTCACTGGCATCAAGTACATTCCCAACATCATGCAACCGTCACCTCGATTTAGTTGCAGCACTTTCTTATCACCCCAAATGGAAACTTGTGTAATTGCGAAGATTTTGTAGAAAGTTCGGTAGAATCTTAAGGGATAGCAAATATTTAGAGAGGCAGACAGGCAGGAGGAAATCCACGGGGCATGTTAGAGTGTGAGCTGATAGCACATGTACGGTGTCTGAAGCATGGTGAGGACTGCAGGGCTTGTGGAGGAGAGTGCTGAGCAGTAGGGTTGGGTGACCTCCATGGACTTTCTCTATATAGCAGCAGGTTTGCCTTTTCCTTTCCCTTTCAGGATCACCTTCCCCTAACATGTTTGGGGGAAGAAGCATTGGTCTCACATCCTTCTAAGGGAAGCCCACCTCTCCTCTGTGGTTGCATTTTAAACCCTCTTTCAGTGTTGCTGTGGTTGGGCTACTCTGTCTAGTCTTATCACTGCTGCATCTCTGGGATTCTGATCCTCCTGCAAAATGATGCTGCTGACGCTGCTCTTGCTGCGGCTGCCACCATGTCCATCTCAGCCGGTATCTGGTGGGGCAGGAGACGGCTTTTGCCCTTGCCTTGGGCTGTAATTCCTTCAAGCACCACTGACAGACTGAGGGGTGCAGAGACTTCACGGAAGAAAATTTTATCATGGGGGAAAATCCTCAAAACTAGATTCCATTTTTTATTATTCCCAGAGTCCAAGGGTCCAGGATCATTCATAGGACACAATAATCCTCCCCAGTACATTTTCTGGATCTTATTTATGGACCAATAAATATTGAATTGACAGTGGTATCTAGATCAGTGCTGTTCAAAAAATATCTCATGAGCTACATACGTAATTCAAAAATTTCTAGATGCCAATTAAAAAAGAAAAAAGAAACACAGGTGACAATTATTTAATATATTTTATTTAACCTAATATATCCAAAGGGTTTCCATTTCAACATGTAACCAATAAAAATAATCATTAATGAAATATTCTGCAGTTATTTTCCTTTCTCTCTTTCTTTTTTCTTTTTTGATTTTTTTAAATTGCATTTTAGGTTTGGGTGTACATGTGAAGAACATGCAAGATTGTTGCATAGGTACACACATGGCAGTGTGATTTGCTGCCTTCCTCCCCTTCACCTGTATCTGGCATTTCTCCCCATGCTATCTCTCCCCAACTCCCCACCCCCCGCTGTCCTTCCCCTATTTCCCCCCAACAGACCCCAGTGTGTAGTGCTCCCCTCCCTGTGTCCATGTGTTCTCATTGTTCAACACCTGCCTATGAGTGAGAACATGTGGTGTTTGATTTTCTGCTCTCGTGTCAGTTTGCTTAGAATGATGGTTTCCAGGTTCATCCACGTTCCTACAAAGGACACGAACTCATCGTTTTTGATGACTGCATAATATTCCATGGTGTATATGTGCCACATTTTCCCTGTCCAGTCCATCATTGATGGGCATTTGGGTTGGTTCCAGGTCTTTGCTATTGTAAACAGTGCTGCAATGAACATTCGTGTGCATGTGTCCTTATAGTAGAGTGATTTATAATCCTTTGGATATATACCCAGTAATGGCATTGCTGGGTCAAATGGAATTTCTATTTCTAGGTCCCTGAAGAATCATCAAACTGTCTTTCACAATGGTTGAACTAATTTACACTCCCACCAACAGTGTAAAAGTGTTCCTATTTCTCCACATCCTCTCCAGCATCTGTTGTCTCCGGATTTTTTAATGATCGCCATTCCAACTGGCGTGAGATGGTATCTCAATGTGGTTTTGATTTGCATTTCTCTAACGACCAGTGATGATGAGCATTTTTTCATATGTTTGTTGGCCTCATGTATGTCTTCTTTTGTAAAGTGTCTGTTCATATCCTTCACCCACTTTTGAATGGGCTTGTTTGTTGTTTTCTTGTAAATCTGTTTTAGTTCTTTGTAAATTCTGGATATCAGCCCTTTGTCAGATGGGTAGATTGCAAAAATTTTTTCCCATTCTGTTGGTTGCCGATTCACTCTAATGACTATTTCTTTTTCCGTGAGGAAGGTGTGGAGTTTGATTAGGTCCCATTTGTCTATTTTGGCTTTTGTTGCCAATGCTTTTGGTGTTTTGGTCATGAAGTCCTTGCCTACACCTATGTCCTGAATGGTTTTGCCTAGATTGTCTTCTAGGTGTTTGTCTTTTATGGTGTTAGGTCTTATGTTTAAGTCTTTAATCCATGTGGAGTTAATTTTAGTGTAAGGTGTCAGGAAGGGGTCCAGTTTCTGCTTTCTGCACATGGCTAGTCAGTTATCCCAACACCATTTATTAAACAGGAAACCTTTCCCCATTGCTTGTTTTTGTCAGGTTTGTTGAAGATCGGATGGTTGTAGATATGTTGTGCTGCCTCTGAGGCCTCTGTTCTGTTCCATTGGTCTATCTCTGTTTTGGTACCAGTACAATGCTGCTTTGATTACTGTAGCCTTGTAGTATAGTTTGAAGTCCGGCAGTATGATGCCTCCTGCTTTGTTCTTTTTGCTTAGAATTGACTTGGCTATGCGGGCTCTCTTTTGGTTCCATATGAAGTTTAAGGTGTTTTTTTCCAGTTCTGTGAAGAAGGTCATTGGTAGCTTGATGGGGATAGTGTTGAATCTGTAAATTACTTTGGACAGTATGGCCATTTTCACGATATTGATTCTTTTTTTTTTGAGATCAAGTCTCACTCTGTCGCCCAGGCTGGAGCAATCCTGGTTCACTGCAACTTCTGCCTCCTGGGCTCAAGCGATTCTCCTGCCTCAGCCTCTTGAGTAGCTGGGATTACAGGTGCCTGCCACCACATCCAGCTAATTTTTGTATTTTTGGTAGAGAAGGGGTTTCACCACGTTGGTTAGGCTGGTCCTGAACTCCCAACTTCACATGATCTGCCCACCTCGGCCTCCCAAAGTGTTGGGATTACAGGCTACAGTCATTTTCATACTGTCTTCAAAGTCCTGTTTGTATTTTACACTGACAGCCCATTTTGTTTTGGACATTACATTTTTATCAAAAATACTTGTTCTGTGTTTAGATTTTATAAAATTTACAGTTGAAAATGTGGATTTACCAAGTTGTTTCATTCCACTTAAAAGTTTCCAATAACTGAACCAGGTGTCAGCTCCTAAATTTAAATTTTAATTAATTAAAATGAAATAAAATGAAGGAAATTAAGTTCCTCAGTCATACTGGTCCCATTTCAAGTGCTCAGTAGCTACTTGTGGCTAGTAGCTATTGTCTTGCACCACTCAGATCTAGAAAGTCTAAGACCAACAGCACTAACTGCTAATTGCCACAATTATTTGATTTGCTGTATGTCCAAAGATGATTCCAGGTTAGCCCAATGATGAAAATCCTTGTCTTGATCATCAGGTTTTTTACATGATTGGATCCCAAATTGCCTTATTAATTGACTTATTAATTTCACTCTGGTCACTCAGGTTTCCTCACTGTTCTTGGGCACATAAGCTTAACCTGACCCCTCTACTGTAACTTGTTGTTTTCAAGATTTAAAGAACCGGCAAGTTTATTGGCTCATGAACAAGAAGTTTAGAACACAGTGGGCTCAAATTTGGTGGATCCCAGTGGCTTGATCATGTCATCAAGGACCCAGGTTTTTTGGTCTTGTGGTTTTGTCATCCACAGCTTTGGCTTCATCTCTGGTCTAGCTTTTCAAGAAGTCAGAGAATATTTCCAATAGCAATTGGAGCTGGATGTTATCCTCCAGCTGGAGATGGAAAGGTGGAGTAACAGAATTTCTCACCAAAATTTTGGCAAACTTTTTCTTTTGTCTCCTTGACATTTATCTTGCTCATTTCTGAACCAATCACTGGGAAAAAGAATGGGCTGGTCACCTTAGACTGAGGCTAATCAAGACCCATTCTTGGATTTGGGGACAACTCTCCAAACCATGTTCTTCCTACGTCATAAAAGAAGGGAGGAACGCATCATCTCAATGAGCAAAACACCTCTTTTTGGCTTTTTATTTCTTCTTTTATCTTTTTTTATTGTGGCAAGATAGATACAACATACCATTTAAACTGTTTTAAACTGTACAGTTCAGTGGCATTAACTATGATCACATTGTTATTCAGTCATCACCATCATCTATCTCAAGAACATTTTCCATCTTCCTGAACTGAAATTCCATACCCATTAAATAATAACTCCCATTCCCCCTCACCTCCCCTCCATATCCTGGCAACCATCATTCTGCTTCCTGTCCCTATGAACCTGACTACTCTAGGTACCTCATTCCTCATAAATGGAATCATACAGCATTTGTCCATTTGTGACTGGCTTATTTCACTTACCATAATGTCTTCAAGGTTCATCTATGTTCATCTATGTTGTAGCATACATTAGAACTTATTTTTAGGGCTGAATAATATTCCACTGCATTTATATACCACATTTTGTTTACCTATTCATCAGTTGATAGACATTTGGATTGTTTTAATCTTTTGGCTACTGTGAATATTGCTGCTATGAACACAAGTGTACAGATGTCTGTTTGAGTACCTGATTTCAATATTTTTGGGAGTATATACCTAGAAAGTAGAATTGCTAAATCACATGGAAATTCTATTTTTTATTTTTTGAGGAACAACCATACTGTTTTCCATAACAGCTGCACCATTTTACATTCCCATTTATCAAGCACAAGAGTTTTGATTTCTTCATGTCTTGGTTAACACTTCTTTTCTTTTTCTTTTTTTGATAGTAGCCATTCTAATGGGTATGTGGTGGCATCTCATTGTGATTTTGATTTGTATTTTCCTGATGATTGGTGATATCGCATACCTTTTTATGTGTTTATTGGCTATTTGTATATCTTTTTTGGAAAAATGTCTTTTCAAGTCCCTTGCCCACTTTTTAATATATTTTTTTGGTTGTGAGGTATAGGTATTCTATATATATGTTCTCTATATATTCTGTATATTAACTTCTTATCAGACACATTATTTGCAAATATTTTCTCCCACTCCATGGATTGCCTTCTCACTCTGTTAACAGCATCCTCTGATGTGCAAAAGCTTTAGTTTTGATGTAAAGTTACCTGTTTTTTCTTCTGTTGCCTATCTTTTTCTTTTTCCTTCTGGGATGGAGACTCACTCTGTCGCCCAGGCTGGAGTGCAGAGGTGTGATCCTGGCTCACTGCAATCTCTACCTCCTGGGTTCAAGCAATTCTTCTGTCTCCATCTCCAGAGTAGCTGAAACTAAAGGCATGTGCCACCATGCCTGGCTAATTTTTGTATTTTTAGTAGAAACCAGGTTTCACTGTGTTGGCCAGGCTAGTCTCTAACTCCTGACCTCAAGTAATCCACCCACCTTGCCCTCTCAAAATGCTGGGATTAACAGGCATGAGCCACTGCACCTAGCCTGTTACTTATATATTTTTTTGGTGTCCTTTTTCAATTGTTTGGAATCCTACTTAGCGCATTTCCTATTAAGCCTTTGCAGACATCATTGAGAGCTCATCCTCTGTACTCCCACTAGTTTCTAAGCTGACTTAGCAATGACCTCCCATTTGAAGGGAGGTTGCAATGACTTATTTTGCAACCTCCCTTCAAATGGTAGGCCCTATGGTATCTCCCTTGAAAAGAGCTCACTTAATAAATCTAAATTTACAGAGTGACAGCAAATGCCATTTGCTCAGTTAATAGCTGATGGATGAACAGATGAATGAAGGAATGATGACTGAACACAGTGACACACAGACACATCTCTGTCCACTTGAGATAATCCTGACTCCTCAGGTAAGCCAATGTATGCAAGGTTCTGGGCATCTTCTGGTGGGCACAGGGAAACTGAGGATTGGATTGTTCTCTCCAGTATATTATGAAGTTGACCATTTAAGATGATGGGTCTCTGGGCCTGAGAATTACTTAATTTAAAAACAGATGAGAAGGTGGCACTTTTTTTTTTTTTTTGAGACGGAGTCTTGCTCTGTCACCTGGGCTGTAGTGCAGTGGCATGATCTCGGTTCAAGCAATTCCCTTGCCTCAGCCTACTGAGTAGCTGGGACTACAGGCACGTGGCACCACACCCGGCTAATTTTTTTGTTTTGTATTATAGTAGAGCCTGGGTTTCATCATGTTGGCCAGGATAGTCTCAATCTCCCCACCTTGTGATCCACCCGCCTCGGCCTTTCAAAGTTCTGGGATTACAGGCCTGAGCCACCGTGCCCTGCTGGGCCTTTTTAATCTACTTTCACTACATGTGAGGAGGGAAAAAAATAAATTGGTACTACTTACAAGGTTTCATAAAAGTTGATTTTAGTAGGTCTGTCCTCTCAGCTAGGCAGAGAACACTAGTATTCTCAGGTATACCAGAATTTAAGCAACAGGTGTGTTCCTAAAATTAACTAACTCATTTGTTTTATAATCATTTGCTCAGGACCCAACAATAATAATATCTAACTTTCAAGAGCTTATACTGTGTACATGTCAGGCACCATGCTAGGTGATTTAAAAGCATTATTTGTTTTCATTCCCTCAGAAATCACAGGATGATGTTATCCCAATGACAATGATGAGGAAACTGAGTCTTAAGGAAATGAAATACCCTGCCGTGGGTCATACATCTAGTAAGTGGCAGAGGTGGGATTCACACTCAGGCATTGCTTCTTCCTAGGGTGGATTCCTTATCCAGTATGCTGCCTGCTACGTGCTAGGTGCTACAGACACAAAGGTATGAAGCAGATATCACTGCCCAAGTGGAGTGCTAGAGACAGGCACAGGAGATTGGGGGAACATCAAGGAGGACCACCAATTCTTTGTAGGTGTTTAGTGAGCTGGGAAAGGCTTCTTCAGGAAGGAGATGTAAGATACAATAAATTCCTCTTCAAAGTTTAACCTGTTAACTTCCTTTAAAATTCAAGGGGAGAAAACTTGTTAAGTACAATGAGTTCTGAGATCCTCTTCAACGAACCAATATGTCAGTGTGTTCAGCTTCCCTGTTCTTTGTTCTCCATTTTAAAGTTTAACTTCCTCATTCTTTACCTTCTTTGCCCCTAGTTTCAGTAAACAATCCCCTCCCAGCCTCTGTCCTTAGGTATCCTTAGTCACCTGCTCTGTAACCATCCCTCCCGCCAAAACTACTCACTCCGCCACTCCGGCTGTACCCTTCCTCTCCTTAAAATAGCCAAGGCACCAGTGACTCATGCCTGTAATCCCAGCACCTTGGGAGGCCAAGATGGGCAGATCACAAGGTCGAGAGATTGAGAACATCCTGGCCAATATGGTGAAATCCCGTCTCTACTAAAAATACAAAAATTAGCTGGCCTTGATGGCACATGCCTGTAGTCCCAGCTACTCGGGAGGCTGAGGCAGGAGAATTGCTTGAACTCGGGAGGCAGAGGTTGCAGTGAGCTGCACGCCATTGCATTCCAGCCTGGTTACAAACCGAGACTCTATTTGAAAATAATAATAACAAAAATAGCCAATTGAAATTAGCTTAGACTATGCAGTCCAACCCTAGCCAAGAGGGGAAAGACACAGCAGTAAGGAATAAGACCCCCTACCCCTTCAGTGTGCTCTTGCCATTTACTCCATCTGCCAGATGCATCCTTCTACACAAGGAAATTGCCCTGCGGAGAAAACTTTTGCCTGAGTGCTATTTTCACTTTGCAGACGGGGCATTTACTTCCAACAGAGGGTGGGCTGGGTCTTAGAGGAAAAGGAAGTTCTGGAAAAATAGAGTGGACACCCAGTTGTTCTGCCAGCCCAGCACCATGTCCGGGAATATCATCCCTCTTCTTTTGGGAACATTTCCACCACGAGATTCCTCCAGAATCTTACGAAATCCCTGATTCTGGTTGATTGGTTTAGGACTAGTCGCCAACCTAAACCAAGGCCAATCAAACCCAAACTCTGAACAAACATCCATCCTTACCTAGTGGTAGAAGTTGAAGAATGAAACCTGGGGGCTATTGGGAGCCGTTTCCCCAGTGATTTTCTTTTGGGATCAGGAAAAGATGTAAAGGGATGATACAGATCTAGTTATCTATAGAGATTTTAATCGGGCATATTGGATATGACTTCCATCCTGTTCCTGGCTTGGGCAGCCAGACGGGACTTGCAGGCTCTTGGAGGTCGCATCTTGTCCTTCCCCCTCCCACCACGGAGGTAGAGTGACTACAAGTCCCGGCATGCGCAGCGCTCAGAGCCGGGCGGGGGCGGGGCGGACCTCGGCGGTGACGTCACCGTCCCGGGGCGGGCCGGGGGAGGGCGGGGCGGCAGGGCGGCGGGGCGGGCCGGGAGGCTGCAGAGCGCGCTGGTGCTGATGCAGGATGGCTGAGCGCGCAGGAGCCCGGGAGGTCTGAGCCGGGCGAGGCTTGTTCCCTGCGCACCGCCTCGTCCGCCTGCCGCGTGGTCGCTGGCAGGTGGGCCGGGCGGCGCTGGGCAGGGCCGGGGCAGGGCCACGGCAGGCCGGTGTGCAGGCGTAGGGGCTGGAGCCGAGAGGCTGCCCACCTTCCCGGGCTCGGAGCGGCCGGGGCTGCCCAGCCGGCCGGGGTCGCGATGACCTGCTGAGAAGCGTCGTCGAAGGCTGCAGGAGGCGGCCTAGCTGTGGGTGGTGAGGCTCGCGGCCTCCTCCCCATCGTTCCCGGCCCCGGCCCCCCCACCCATCCCCGCGCCCCCTCCCTACCGCCGGCCGAGATGGCGGATCCAGCCGAATGCAGCATCAAAGTGATGTGCCGGTTCCGGCCCCTCAACGAAGCGGAGATCCTCCGCGGGGACAAATTCATCCCCAAATTTAAAGGCGATGAGACCGTGGTGATCGGGGTAAGTGGCCGGGGCGTCCGCCTCCCCTACTGCTCCACGCCGCCGCCCGGCGCCCCACGCCCCAGACGCAGCGGAGATGTTCAGGCCGCCCCCTCGGACATCCCCGCGGGACTGGCCTCACTGGTGGACCTGGCCAAAGACCCCTAGACCCCCAGCCCTATGGTTCCCTCCTGGGTGGGTGGAGAGGCGGCAGGGGACGGCGGGCCGGGCCAGGCGGCCGGGGTGGGGGTGGGGGGCGAGGACGGGCTCGGCGCCGCCATTGTTCGCGGGGTGGGGGCCCGGGTGGGCCCATTGTTCCCCACGCTCTCCTCGCCGCGTGGGTAGTGTGTTCGGGTGACCCCGAAGACGGGTGCCCAGGCCCCCTTTAAAGTGTGAGCTCTGCAAACCGCAAATGCTTCGGGGCATCAAGCAATTCGATTTACCAAAGAGATTTACCTCTTCTTCTCACGACCTTAGCAAAAAAGAAAGAAAAAAAGAGTACAGTAAGAATTCTAGCCGCGTCTCGGAGCTCCCCGCGGCGTTTCACCTTGCTCCGCGCGCGGAAGGCGGAGGGCGGGGGGAGTACTGGTGGCCTCGGTGTCCCCAGGAGGCCTGGTGTGTCTCACGCCTGGCTGCCCTGGATGTGGAGTCGGGCTTGAACCCTCCCCTCTGGGATGACCTCCCTCCCATGTCTGCAGACCCTCGAATGCGCCTCACGCTGGGTGGAGACGAGGCTGTGTCCTCATCTGTGGGGCAAGGAGGCTCAGAGCGCAGCGAGATAACCCCTCTGTGCCAAGAGCAGAAGTTACTTCGTGCGGCTCGGACCCCCCTCCCTCTTGATCTCCCTTCCCCACCTTTTCTCCCCGACCCCCTCCCCGACTTAGTTCCCTCTGTACCGCAGGGGCTGCTGGTGGGGGGAGGGAGCACCAATGGTTTTTAGTTCTTAAAGGAATCTGTCAAATGAAATACACCAGCCCTTCCCTGCCTGCTGTCCGCAGCGTGTGTGGCTGATGATGGTTCCCCCTTTGTATGCGAGCCGCGTGGGGAAGGACCGAGTTAATGGGAGCCTCCCGGTCCCCGCTGACACGTTCCTGGCAGCCTGCTCCAGGCTGCTGATGCAGCCTTCCCGTCCCCAGCATTGATTAAGTGATGTCATCCCGATCACTGAGCATGCTCCGACTAACCCCCTCCTCCCCTTCCCCCAGTGGCTGGTGTATTTAGGTCAAGTGATTGACAGGTGACAATTTACCGAGGGTATTGCCGGAGTCCGGCTGGCCTTTCTTAAGCGCCAGAGGCCGACGTTTTCCAGCCCGGGCGGTCCCCAGCATCTTTGCCAAGGTTGTCTGCCGCAGTCCCTGAGAAGGGCCCTGGGGACCAGCAGGTGCCAGCTGTACCGTAAGGCGGGCTCTGTCCACGCTAGAGGAGCCTGGGCAAGGCTCTGGTCTCAGGGCTTTTGACCAGTACCTCGCTTTAAAAGGCAGCTTCCCTTGAGGACCCTTTCTCCCTTCCCCATTTTCACAGTCATCAGGAAAGTCTGACCTCCAAACGCTATGTGGATGGGCGGTCATTCTGTGAGCTGACATTTAAGGGCAGGAAAGCAGGATTTTCTTTCTGCTTAGTGTTAAACTTGCAGAGAAGATATAAGCTACCATTGATGAGGAAGGAAATTCTGCAGTTAATGGTAGATAAGTGTTAGTGACATATACATGGACAGTACCTGGGGCAGATAGTGACTTGTTTGGTTTACAGCTCTCAGCCAGGATCTGCCTACAGCCTGATCTGCTACTTAGTGAGCCAGGTTGTGGTTTAGATGGAGTGGGAGTTACTGGGGACATCTAGTCCCTGCCCCTTGGCTTGTAACAATTTTCAAACAAATAATTGTGCAGTACTGGAACATGTTCTGGTGACCCTACTTTTTTCCCTGAGGTTTAGAAGATCCTGAAAAAGTTTTTTTTCTCCTCTCCGCTCTCCTCCTCCATTCCCTTTCCCCTCCCCCCTCCCTTCTCCTCCCCTTCCTCCTCTCTTAGTACCAATGAAGTAATAAATAATCTTCTTTGACCTGTATGCAAAGCAGAGACCCTTAATTTTAGAATTATTCTTCTTTAATATTATGATATTGCTCTGAGTATATATTTATTTCCTTATCTAAGTATACATATATTATTGGCTAAATAAATTAAAGCCAAGTCACCATATTAAATAAGAAACTTAAATAAAAATTGTAGATGTGAATATACACATTGCTTTTCAACTGTAAAGTGATTTTTGCTCATCCTACTGTAATCCTTTATTACAACAGTTTTCAATTTTTTTAAGGTAAACTTTTTATTGAAATGAAGCATTCATATAGAAAAGTGTTACCATAAGTATACAGCTTGATGGCTTTTCACAAAGTAAATGCTCCCTATAACCATCTCACAGACTAAGAAACAGACATTTCAGGACCCCAGAAATCCCCCTGTGGCCCTTCCAGTCCCTAACTCCCCCTGCCTCAGGGTAACCACTATTCTGACTTCTGATGCTATGTATTAATTTTGCTTGTTTCTTTTTAACTTTATATACATAAAACCATAGAGTATGTTCTCTTTTGTGTGTGGTTTCTTGCGATTAAGTGTTATGCTTGTCAAATTCATCCTCATTGTTTTGTAGTATTCCATGATACGAATATACTACAATTTGTCTACTGACTGTTGTTGAATATATGGATAGTGCTGGTATGAACATTTGTTTACGTATCTTTTAGTGAGTGTATGTACAGAAAAGAAGACTGCCAGATACTAACGGGTATTGGTGTTTGGGTTGGCATGTGCCAGGACCCTTCCTGTTCCTTAATTGATACTGTGGCACTAAAGGAAATGACGATTCTGGCAGTCTGTATCATGCCATAAACACTGAGTAGAATGGCCCCAAGTCAATTCAGTTGGAACCAGCTCACATGGTTCAGTTGCCGGTGAAGACTGCCTGAGATGTGCACAACCTTCCTTAATTCTAGGGGCACAGACTGGAGATGACCGAAGAAGCCCAGACTATCCAGAAATGTGTCACTTTCACACAAGTAAAGAATGAATTTTGGTGGAGTTATCTGTTAGTCCAAATTTAGATGCCAGAAATTCTTTGTGTTTTTGAAACTGGGGTCATATTTTCCCTTAAAGTTCTGTTTGTTATGGAGATATATTCCAAGAAAGAGATTTTACAGGTGGAGGTTCTAGATTTCTCTTTCATAAAAATGTCCTGTCTGGGAGAAATGATCTCTATCACTCTTGCAGTTTTTCAGATTTGTGCAAAGCTCTCTTTCCTTCACCACCCCAGCCACAATCTCTCCCCACTTTGAACTCTGATAGCATTTGTTTTGTGTATGATCTGCTCAATTTTTTGCCTTGGATTATTATTAGCTTTGGTCATATATCTAATGACATTGTAAGCCATGTATAGAGACAAGGACCATGTATGTTTTGCTCCTTTATACTTCCCAGGGCTTTGTGCATAGAAGGTACGTAATAAATATTTATCAATCTCTTTGTGAATTCTGGAAATCTTTACTTTGTATATTTAACATAGTTTATAGACTTTTTATTGGCTGTAGGCTGCGGGGAGTAGTTAAAAAATAATTTTAAAGATAAGTGCTGTTTCTCTGAGTGGGCCTGGTAAGCTAGCATATATAATGCTTAAAATGATATAAGAAAATTGGGAAAGAACTACACTGAGCTTTGGCAAAAGTTAGAAAAGCTAAAGACATTGATGGTGAGCTAGAAGTGGAGAGTGGGAGTGGGTAAGTGATTAGAAAAGAGGCTCCCTTCCATATCACATTAATTTTTCAGCAAAAATATTGGATTTACAGCATTTCTCAGAGTACTCCATTAGCTGCTAAAAATCCTGGTGAGTCATCCATTACTTTGGGCTCTGCCTATTGGTTTTGAAGCAACTGTATTTTATTTTATTTTTTTTTTGGAGACAGAGTTTTGCTCTTGTTGCCCCGGCTGGAGTGCAATGGTGCAATCTCGGCTCACTGCAACCTCCTGCAACCTCTGCCTCCTGGGTTCAAGTAATTCTTCTGCCTCAGCCTCCTGAGTAGCTGGGATTACAGGTGCCCGCCACCACGCCTGGCTAGTTTTTGTTTTTTTTAGTAGAGATAGCGTTTCACCACATTGGCCAGGCTGGTCTTGAACTTCTAACCTCAGGTGATCCACCTGCCTTGGCCTCCCAAAGTGCTGGTATTACAGGAGTGAGCCACAGTGCCTGGCTGAAGCAACTGAATTGATGGAAGCTCTGACTTGGTGAGTTCTCAGTAAAGAACTTTGAAATGGACTTTCACACTTTACTTTCCTTTTATTGGGCTTTTCTGTTTGCAGTCTTGAGAAAGCAGGTCTGACTAAAGATGAGTGCTTCCTCCTGAGGCAACGTAAGTTATGGCCTAAGAGCCAGAGCAAAACATCAGCCACAAACCTGAGCTGGAAAGCGGCCTCACTCTTCAGAAGCTTAGATTCTTTCTTGGCAGTGGATGGATGGGGGAGGGGCCTGGACGGAGACCAAATTCAAGCCTGAGTTAGGATTTTAGAGATCAAATGAAGAAATACAGCTACGTCTTAAAACTTTTCTTTTTTCCACAGTAATGGTCTTCCAAAGCAATAACATTAAAACAGTTCTGTTTTTTCAAATTTACACACAGTAATTCCACTTTTTTTTTTTTTTTTTTTTTGAGATGGAGTCTCAATCTGTCACCTTGGCTGAAGCGCAGTGGTGTCATCCTGGCTCACTGCAACCTCTGCCTCCTGGGTTCATGCAATTCTCCTGTCTCAATCTCCCAAGTAGCTGGGATTACAGGCACGTGCCACCACACTTGGCTAATTTTTGTATTTTTAGTAGGGACGGGGGTTTCACTATGTTGGCCAGGCTGGTCTCGAACTCCTGACCTCATGTGATCCACCTGCCTTGGCCTCCCAAAGTGGTGGGATTACAGGCATGAGCCACTATGCCCAGCCAGTAATACCACTTTTTTGGTGTATAGTAGTTCTATGCTTTGGGCAAATACATAGAGATTTGTGACTACCTTGTATTAATTAGTTTTCTATTGCTGCCATAACAAGTTACTACAAACATAAGAGGCTTGACACAACACATTTATTTTATTTCACAGTTTTTATAGGTCAGAAATCCAGTAGGTTGGCTGATGTCTCTGAGTGTTTAGAATCACATAAAGCCACAATCAAGATATTGGCAGGGCCATGCTCTTTTCTGGAGGGTCTAGGGAAGGATTTATTTCTTTGCTCACCAGATGGGCGGCACATTTCAGTTTCTCATGGTTGTAGGACTGAGGGACCCATTTCCTTGCTGATTATACCTGGGGTATGTTCTCAGCTTCTAGAGGCTACTCTTGGGTCGTAGCTACTTGCCCCACTTCTTCCATCTTCAAAGCCAGCAGCAGTGGGTTGAGGCCCCCTCTTCCAGGCATGCATGTCTCTGACTCTTCTTCCTCCTTCCACTTTTGGAGGCCCATATGGTTACACTGAGCTCCCCATCCGAATAATCTGAGATAATCTTCCTCCTTTAAGGTCATCTGATGAGCAACCTTAATTGTATCTGAAATTTCATTTGTAAAGTTCCTTTTACCATGTAACATTAATTTATTCACAAATTCCAGGGATTAGGGTATGGATGTCTTTTTGGGGCTGTTATTCTGTCTACCACACACCACCATTATCAAGATTAAAAACAGTTTTATCACTCCAAAAAATAAATAAATAAAATAAGATCCCTTATGCTTCTCTGGCAAGCACTTATCTGTCTTCCTGTCTATAATTTTGCCTTTTACAGATTGTCATAAAATAGAATTATACGTTATCTTTTTGAGTCTTGGTTATTACAGTTAAAAATTCTTTGAGATTTATTTATGTGTGTATATCACTAATTCATCTCTTTGTTTGCTTAGTAGTAGTCTATTGTACGGCTATACCATAGTTTATTCATCTATTCAGCTGTTGAAGGACATTTGGATTGTTTCCACTTTGGTATAATTATGAATAAAGCTGCTGTGAACCTTTGCATATAGGTTCTGTGTATGAATTTTGTAAATATCTAGGAATGGGATTACTGGGTTGTAAAGTAACTACATATTTAACTTTATAAGAAACTGCCAAACTGTTTTCCAAAGTGGTTGTACCATTTTTCATTTCCATCTAAAAGCAGAATTTTAAACCAAAATAAGTTTATTTAGTCACTTTGTCTAAGTGCACTGTAGTCTAGTAGTGTCAGGGTGTATCAGTGCTTCATTCCTCTGTGCTCTAAATTCAGCGATGTTGATATCACCTGAAATGGATTAGTGATTTCCTTCACATGTACCCTGTGAAATCACAGACTGAGTGAACACCGCAGAGAGCTGTAATCTGGCATATGTCACCGGGGCCACTCACTATTCACAGTGGGCACACAGTCCGTGAATGGGGTGGGAAGAGGGAGCAGGAAAAGTGAGACAAAATCGAGTATAGATTCACTAGCTAGCTGTTTTTTTTTTTCCAAGTTGCTTAGCTTTCCAGGGCATGAATTTTCTCATATTGAAAGTGCAGATAATAATTACTTATCTCACAGGGTCATTTGGACGAAATGAAGTGGTGAGACAGTGTCTGGCGCAGAGAAAATAATCAAAAGATGCTAATTGCCTTCTATTCCCTTGGTGACTTTCCCCATATCAACATTAGCTTTTCCCCCCAAAATTACTGCCCTATTCTGGCTATTCCTTGAAAACCTTTCTTGTATTACCATTTCTTAGACATTTGTTCACCCCATTCTCCTGGTTGGAGTAGCCACTGTTTTCATCTTATTTTTGGTATATCTAAACATCCTTGAAGGCAAAGTGCATGTTTCATTTAGTTCTAGACTATGTTAGCTATTCCTTTGTGATCATGCATGAGATGTGTGTGTGTGTGCGTGTGTGTATGTATCCTTCCCATGTAGCTTTTTCTTTTTTTAATTTAAATTTTCGTCTCCTTTACTGTAGTTGTATAGTTGCTTAGTAAATGTATCTTGACTGAAGGTTTCTGTTTTCCCCTTTCCCTGCCTGAAATCAAGACTCCATGAATGCCAATTTCTGCATTTCTGTAAATTACTTGTGTAGCACTGGAGACTTCCCTCTGCTTCCACTGGAGCTTGTCTGGCCCGACTCCCCCATTTAATAATGTTTTCCATTCTCGGCTCTTCTTCCCATTCACAGTCAGAAACCTCCCCCCACCTTTGATTTCCCTTTAGTCCTTTCTTACCTCAGGGTTCCCACCTGTGTCTACTTATTAAAAAAGCAAAAACAAATTGGCTACTCCCTAATGGTTTCTCTTGAGTTGAAAAAAATAAAGCCCCTTGACAGATCCAGTCTCATGTTACTTTTTCCCAGGTTTTTTTTCATGAAGTTCTAATATTGTGACTGAGAAAGTTCTCCCTGTAATCCATTTGCTGCGTGTCAACCACGCTCCTTTTAGTAGGAATTGAGTCGTTGAGTTTGAGGTTGTTTGTAAATATCATAGAGAACTCTCGAGAAAACAATTTTAGATTCATCATAGTGTCTTCCTGGCATGGAACATGGGCGTGAGTCAGATAGCCTGATGAACTCTGAGCTCTGCCACTTCTTAGCTGTGAGAACTTGGGCAAATTCCTAAACCACACTGAGTTCTAGTTTCCTCGCCTGTAAAATAGAGATAACAACACTCTCCACTGTCCAGGGCTGTTGTGTGCTAAGCCCAGTGGATAGTCCACATCAGGCATCCAGTTAAGGCCTAGTAGTGGTTCATTCTCTGCATTGTTGTCCGATTGACTAATCTTGGGAAGGTGCAGACCCTTCAGAGTTTCCTCTGTGCCCTCAGGTTGGAAACCAGATGCTTCAGTGGGGCATTCCAGGGCCTCCATACTGCGGGTCTGCCTACTTCCTAGCCTTACCCCTCATCACATATTTGATCTGTGCTTCTGTTCCCCCTCAAAAAGATTAGGCTGCTCAATCCCGATCCCTTTCCCCTCAGCTGCTCACATCAATCCACATACCAGGGGTGACCATCCTCACCTGCATGGCCTGTGAGCTTTGGAAAAACCTCCACTCACCTTTAGACTCTCAGCCCACAATACTTCCACTGACACTTTTTCTGATGAGTTCCTCTCTCCCCCTCCTTCCAGCCGGGTGGAATCAGCCTCTTCCCATTAAGCATCACTGTACTTTGCTCTTCCCCAGTAATGCATTTCATTTATTTAGTAAATCTGTGCTTTCCTCCAATTAGGCTGAAACTTTGAGGGCAGGAAATTGTGTCCCATTTATTTCCATCTCCAATGTCTGGAACAGAGTAGTTGCTCAGTATAAGACATCTTTTGAAAAAAAGGAAAGGGTGCTGACCCTCCTTGGCTGTCAGAGTTAAAGGTTATTTGCTTACATTGTCACTTTGATCTCTGTCCAGCTCTGGCAATTTGTCTTTCCTCCTTTAGACATCTTTATGGTTTTGTTATTATTTTCTTAAAATAAATAGCTTCTTTTTGTGTATGTGAGGGTCCCAATATGTTGCCTGTACAGTGAAAAAAATTTAGAACATGGAAAAAATCATAAAGAAGGTAAAAATTACATTTAATTTTACTAACCAGAAAATATCACAATTAACATTTTATTGCATATTCCAGTTCTTTTCTATTCTTACAACACACTTTGTTTTAAAAAAAGATATTTTATAAAATCTATTTTAAAACTGTTTTACTTAATAATATACTTACTAAACTAAATGCTGATGTCTGAAGTCTAGTGTACTATACATTTTCAGCATTTTAAAAGTGCATATAATTTCATTATATGCCTAACCAATACTTTATTTCCTACTAATGGACCTTTAGGTTTTCTGGGTTTATTTTTTTTTCCCTATTATAAACAAAGGCTTGATAGAAACATTAGTCCATACACCTCCTCATGGACTTGCCCAGTTACTTTGTTAGAATACATTCCTAGAATTGAGATTACTGGGTGAAAGTATATACGAGATGGTTTTAAGACATCCACTGTAGTTTGTGAAGGGAGCAACTTAGAAATTGCAAATTGTCTTCTGTTTTGTAGTCCCACTTCTCTGCTCACCCTGTGGAACTGCTGCCAGTTTGTCTCATAAGGCATCCCTTCATATTCGAGCTAAATTAAATTCTTACTGAGGGTATGTGCTTCGTCATGCACTGTTAACCCCCAGGTCTGGAATGTGGCAATGCCTTCAGACTTTTAATGTAAACCGTAGGATTTTGTAGGCTGTCTGTTGTCAGTTTCAATATCCTAAAGGATGTTGTTTGTTGGAGGTGATCAAAAGCTAAATCTCTCTCTGGAGGCAGACAGAGATAGAGGCCAAGATTGTAGTCTTAGGGAAAAATAGGATGGATGGATGTATCCTTTCTTCTTGGTGCTCACATTGAATGGTCTGTGATATCTTCTGGGCAATGGTAAGCTGAGAAAGGAAAAAAGTAACCTCCTCAGAAAAGCCCTAGGCAGAGACTTGCTTTTTCTCTCCCGGCTTGATTCCTAGGTGCTCTTTTAGAAAACTTATTATATAAAATTTCAAACATACCGCAAAGTAGAAAGAATAACAAAATGTACTCATCAACCAGTTTTAACCATGATCATCAGCAAATGGCCAATCTTATTTTTTGCACACTCTCCTACCTTTCTCCCCAACCTCACTGGACTATTTTAAAGCGAAATCTTAACATCTCATATCTTTTGACCCACAGGCTTCAATATGTATCTCTTTATTTTTAACATAACTACAAGAATACTATTACATGTAAAATATTAACAATAATTCCTTACTATCAAATGCCCAGAAGATTCCCTCCATTGCTTTCTACCTTTCTTTTTGCAGTTGGTTTCTTCAAATCAGAAGGCTAGGTACTGTTGATTTCCAGTGAGGAGAAAGAAATGCTCATCCATGTCGACCTTGAAACAAGAGGAGCCTTTTGCCATGATAGACTTGTCTAGTGTAGAGTCAGGTGTGGTGGTACAAGAGTGCACGGGGCCATCAGGGCTAACAGATTCCCAGCTTGTCTTCCTTCACAATGCTCATGTCCATGTCCCAGTTATCCTTTTTAATCCACCAGTGCCAGTGTGGCAGGGTCACCTGGAAAGCTATTTAAAGAGCTTTCTGCTCTGTGGCCTTCTTCCTGCTGCTGCTTCACCTTGCCTTTGCTTGTTAAGCATCAGGGAAACAGGCAAATGCGTCTCATTTGTCTTCAGTACCCTCTCTTATTAGATTGACATCAACTACATTTGGAGCAATCCTCTTACGTGTGTCCAGGTGTATTGCATATGACCTTTTCCGTCAGTGCATAACCATCCTTGATGTGAATTGAACGCTGGAAAATATGTCCGCAGAGCTGAAGGGAAAGCATATATGTGAGATCAGAATTCAACACAACAGTGTACTTAAAGGAAAAAGGTTTGTAGTTCTCTTTTTATGTTTCATATTCCTTTTCTCATTAAAGGAAAACTTTTGAAGGGAGATGGAGCTGGAGGAAAGGTGCAAATAAAAAAACAAACCCCAGTAATTTATACCTTTAACATCTTTAGCTGCAGAGTATTTTTTTTTTTTAAATGGAGTTGCCCAGGCTGGAATGCAGTGTTGTGACCTGGGCTCACTGCAACCTCTGCCTCCTGGGTTCAAGCAATTCTCTTGCCTCAGCCTCCTGAGTAGCTGGGATTACAGGTATGTGGCTCCATACCCAGCTAATTTTTGTATTTTTAGTAGAGACAGGGTTTCACCATGTTAGCCAGGCTGGTCTCGAACTCCTGAACTTGTGATATGCCTGCCTCAGCCTCCCAGAGTGCTGGGATTACAGCCACTGCGCCCGGCCAGCTGCAGGGTATGTTCTTAAGAGCTGCAGATCACTAATATTATCTTAAAAGCATTTATTTGAAGATCTTGGTGACACAGTTCTGTATTGACGCATGGCGGAGACTCTTCCTTTGTCGGGCTTACTCTCTTAGTAGTCTCTCCCATTTCCAGGTCTCATTTTGCCTTATGAGGAAAGGCCGAGCAGTCGGCTTCAATTCTCTGAGGAGGTTATATCATAGTTTTTCTCGGAACGACCTGTCTGGCACCTCACTCCTAAGAGATTATTGATTTTCACCTGGGAATCTGGGCACAGAACAACTCCATCAATATTAGAAACTTGGGATAGTCATGGGGGAAGGGACTTCTGTTCCCCTTTCACAGCCATCTCTTGCCCCATAGACAAGGACAAATGCCAATTTGGTCAGTATTTCATCCTGCATCTGCCCTCTGCGACAGGCTGACCACTGTAGGGTCTGGCTTCCTGGTCTGGCTTCCAGGGACGACTTTTCTCTCTCCTCTCTGAATGCTGCTGAGGGGATAAGTTCAGCTTACTCCACAGATTCAGGCCCAACTGGGCTGGTCTTAAGGTTTAGAATAGGTAAAGCTGCAGAATGTTGGGTGGGAAGTAAGGAAATGGGAAGACCCCACATAACCCTCCTCACCTGGGACTTTGGCCAGGTCTCGTATTGGGATGATGGGTGTGGGTGCCCTATCTAGGTGGTGCTTGGATACCTGGAGTGTCATTATTCTTGTGTAGATCAGACTTGCCCACCCAGCGGGAAAGAGGGGGCTGTAGGGGAGGCTTCTGGCACTCCTGGGTCCCTGATACCAATGTTATCATGATAGCATCAAATCCTTCTAACTACTCATTATTTGTTTGTATGAAACATGTTGTAAAGTCGACTTTAGAAGGGAAGGAAGTGTTTAGCTCTTCCAGGATAATTAATTACTTCACTAAAATATGCAACCTGCTAATTATCTGTCCAAACAAGCAGGAGAAATAACACCCAGACTACCCTAGGATATATCCTAGAATAACAGCCTTGCTTGCTCATGTGTTTGTTAAAATTTTCTTGATAAATATGGCTCTTGGTAAAGATTGGCTTGAGTATCTGCTTGAAACAATATTTTCTGTTCTAGACATTTATCCGAAAGAGTTTGAAAGGGGGAAAGCACACACCTGTTTGATAGCTACTTCCTTAGTAATATTGTGCTGTCCAGATGGTAGCTGTGCATGACTACTGGGCACCCGTCACGTAGGTAGTCAAACTGGGATGAGCAGTAGGTATAAAATATTCATCAAATTTTAAAGACTTAGTACACAAAAAGTAAAATATTTTACTAATATTTTAAAATATTCATTACATGTTGAAATGATAATATTTTGGATGTGTTATGTTAAATAGCTTAATAAAATGAATTTCACTTCTTTTTACTTCTTTTAATGTGGCTACTAGAAAGTTTAAAGTTACATGTGTGGCTCACATTTGTGCCTGGCGTGTATTTCTCTTGGACAGCACGACTCTAACATTTAGAGGTGACATTCTGATTTTTTTTTTTTTTTTGCGTTTATTAATTTCAGTTTCACTTTGATACATGGAGGATGAAGTATGTGCTGAGCTCAGTACTAAGCATCATGGATTTACTATGATAAGTAAGACAAAGATCCCTGCCATCAGTAACCTAAGTCCAATGTGGGGAAAGCAAGTTAAAAAAATCACTTGGCCTGTAGTCCCAGTTACTCAGGAGGCTGAGGCAGGAGAATCAATTGAATCCGGAAGGTGGAGGTCAGTCACAATGAGCCAAGATCCTGCCACTGCACTCCAGCCTGGTGACAGAGCAAGACTCTGTCTCACAAAAAAAAAAAAAAAAAAAAAAAAAAAAAGGAAAAAGAAAAAGAAAGAAAGGAAACAATGGCTTGATATCAGTGCCCAGAGACAAAGGGAAAGAAGACATGGGGGGAGCCAAAGTAGAGAAACACATTCCATTCTGTTCAGGGAAACCTCCGACAGAGGGACAATTTGATTCTTACTTTGAAGCTGGGGTAGGAATCTGTTTAGAAAATGTAAAATTTGAAAATGTAAAATTTGCTTTTTTTTTTTTTTTTTTTAGATTCAACTTCCGTTTTCTATGCAGGGGGTACACGTGCAGGTTTGTTACTTGGGTATCTTGCACCCAAGCAGGAGCATAGTACCCAGTAGGCAGTTTTTCACCCCACACCCCTTTCCCGCCCTCCCCGCGCTAGTAATCCGCTTAGGTTACTTTGCAGTTCTCTATAGCTCTTTACATGTTTGCGTTTTGAATGTTGTTGAGGAAAGATGCGAGAACGAATGTGTGCTGGAGGCTGCCCCCTCCCCGCCCCCATCACTACCCCTTCCCCTGCAGCAAGGCCTGCGACCCCGCGGGTGCCCGCGGAGCACTGTAGCAATTTAAGTTCGTGCAAGCTGTTTGCGGCAGCGGGTTTGGGATGCATTAGTAGTGGGTGACATTGAGAATGCCCAGAGGCGACGGGGCGCCTGGTCTCTGAGAGGTGGCACGCTGCCTACCGCCCTGGTGCCTGGCTCCCCCGGAAGGGGCCCCCAGCCGCCTGCCTGGGAACGCACCGCAGGCCCGCGGCTCCTCGGGGGTCGCCTCCGCGGGCGGCCTGTTTCCAATTTCCAGGCGAGGAGCGACGCGGTGATGCAAATCTGCCACTTACCTTCTGTCACCATTCTGTCGCTAGCGCTCGGAATGATGAAACCTCCTGTTCTGGAAATGCATTCCCCTTTAGCACCAGCGCCTTCTAATGAGGTCCCTCCGCCCCGCGGGACAAAAGCGCCCATTAGGAGGCCTGGTGGTGGGAGGTGGCCACTCCGTTTGGCACCTCGAGGGAAACCGCCTTTGTCGCTCACAGGTGCCTCTTTTTGTTCTGGCCTCTGCTTGTGGAAGAGGTCGCCTTGCAGGTGAAGGCCACACAGCTCTTCGGAGAAGGAGCCTGATTCTGTGCTGAAAAATCTCTCTTCTCAACCCCCACTCAGGTTTCTGTTGTCCGGGTTGGCACAGAATTGATTTTTCCTCCTTTGTAAATGACAAAAACGCTGTGATGGTAACATGAAAGCAAGCAACAAATCTTCCCACCCGACAGCTTTCATTTTATTTTTTCTATCCTCCTTTCTTCTCTTGGTTGGTGCTTAATATTAGAAAAAAAAAAAATCCAACCGTAGATATACAGTTCTGCCTTTTTACCTAAATATATTACTCCATAAACAGTTTCCATGTTGTGTGATATCTTCATGTTTCTACTTTTCAGTGACTACTTAAATGTCCTGTGGGCTGATAGGTCACAGGTTGCTAACCCATCTCATCATAACACATTGGGATCTCCATTTTCCCTTTCTCTAGGTGATGGGTTAATGAGCATCTGCATGCACAGAGCTGTGTTCTTTTGTTGAATTATTTCTGGAGGATAAATTCTCTAGAAGCAGATTTCCTATTTCCAATGCTGTGAACATTTTAATTTGATTCTATGAAATATTATCCTATTGCTTTCCATACAGGGTCTACTAATTCCCATGACCACCAGGGAAGTATGAGTGTCCCATCTGGTGGTTAATTCATTTTTGAAATAAAGGAGATTTTGAAATCTTTTCATTTTTGAAAATATTTGGAGAGCAATGGTCTGGGATTCATGTATCTTAGAGATTTTTTTAAATCCTGTTTCTCCTCTGATATATATTAGTTGTAAACTAATTGTATAACTATTTAGCAAACTATTTTAACTTGGAATATTGTTGCCAGTCAGCACTCCAGGGGTCAGGCTGGTGGGCAGGGAGTCCCTTGGGCTATATAGAGGGAGGAAGGACTTGGAGGGGTTAATGTACTCCACTCCTCAACATCCATCAACTGGCAGAGGAGTTGGTTGGAGATGGTGATTTACATTTGGGACTAACTCAGGGCTCTTCTCATATTCTCACAGATGTAATTATTTCTGCTGTTGCATTGGATGAGCTTCAGACCTTTGGTATACTAATAGCAGCACCCATGGGGATCCATTTCACTAGATGATCTGGCACTATGTTTGACTGCTTCTGGTAGGAATTCATCCTTCTTCTGGGAGGTGTGGTGACACCACTCACAAGACATTACTTCATGCTTTGATGATTATGTGCACGCAGGGATCCGCACGTCTTTAGTTCTAGAAGAGCCCAGCCACCAGACACATCATCCTGTGGGCTCACTGGCAAGCCTGGGGCTGGGAAAGGAGAACCTGAGTAAGATAAACAAAAGGAAAGGCAGTATGAGGAGGAAATTGGGGTAGAAAAAGAGAAGAAATGAATTCTGTGGGCCCCCTTTCTGGGTATATTTGTTCTCGTATCTTACCATAGAAGACATGACATGTTTCCTTTTCTACAAAATTTACTTTGAGTACAAAATGCTGCTCATTAATGCATAGTCACTCAAACACAGAGGTCCTTTCTTGTGCCTTAACTATCATGCTGAGTATCATTTACTTAAGAAACTAACTGGTTTGTGAAAATTTTACCTATAATGCTGTTATACTACTTATAAGCTAAAATAATAGTTTTAAAAATGTTTAAAGACACTTTTTTGTATACAACTTAAAGAACATGCAAGGTGTAAAGAGAAAAGGAAAGATGGAATAAGAGTTTCTGCAGGGGAGAGAAGGTATTCAAGATGATTACTGTGCCAGCCTGGGAAATATAGCAAGGCCCTGCCTCTACAAAATAGTTTTAAAAAATTAGCCAGGTATGGTCACGCATACCTGTAGCACCAGCTACTTGGGAGGCTAAAGCAGGAGGATCGCTTGAGCCTAGGACTTGGAGGCTGCAGTTAGCTACGATTGCACTACTGCCCTTCAGCCTGGGCAACAGAGCAAGAGCCTGACTCTAAAATAAAAGAGCTGTGGTCACTGTGTGTGAAAGGACAAGGAAGCATGTGAGCCATTTTCGAGAGAACTGAATATAGAGGAGCCAGTAAGGTGGCTGGAAAGGAGGGGATTGGATGTGGAGGGACTTGAAAGAGGGCTAGAGGAATTGAAACTTGGTTTAGTTGACTTGGTATTCTGCTCTATCCTATAGCTGAATCAGAAATACTCCCATGTGACATTTCTTCTTAAATGTTGTATTACTGCCCTTCTCATAGACCTTTATGGACCTATTTCATGAAGAACAATTTTCCTCTTACATCAACAAAGTCATATTCTTACTCACTTGCAAAATATTGTAATTCTAACAGTGTAGTGACAACACTTAAATAAGAGGTTTACATATATGAAATCATTCATTTTATCTTTATTATTTATTTATTTATTATTATTTTGAGACAGAGTCTTACTCTTGTTGCCCAGGCTGGAGTGCAGTGGTGTGATCTCTGCTCACTGCAACCTCCACCTTCCGGGTTCAAGCGATTCTCCAGCCTCAGCCTCCCAAGTAGCTAGGATTACAGGCATGCACCACCATGTCTGGGTAATTTTGTATTTTTAGTAGAGATGGGGTTTCACTATGTTCAGGTCAGGCTGGTCTCAAACTCCTGACCTCAGGTGATCCATCCTCCTTGGCCTCCAAAAGTACTGGGATTATAGGCGTGAGCCATTGCATCTTTTATTTTAATCTTTAATATAACCCTATGAAGTAACTGCTCTTGTCATATCCCCTCTTGCCATTCTGCAAATGAGGAAACTTGGGCATAGGGAGGTTAAGTAAGTTGCTGAAGGTCCCAGAAGAGTAAGTTGTGGCTCTGGGATTCAAACCAAGACAGTGGGTTCCAGCATCCTTCCTTTTAGCCATTTGTTATGTTGCACCTAAATTTTGGTTCATACCAGGAATTGAGAATGTTTGAGCGCACAGCATTTTCTAAACTAGAGTTTCTCTGAGGCACTAGTTCTTTGAGATGTTACCTGATAAAAGGATTTGATGTCAATCAAGTGTGACAAGTGTTTTTCTCATTCTCTGCCTCTTGGAGCCTTCCTCTTGGAATCAGCAATCCTGCAGTAAATGAAATAAGCATACCTAGCTTTGTTGTTCCCATTAGCAACCTGTTAGACTGAGACAGAAGTTTGGAAACTACTATAGGAGAAGACAGCTTTAAACCTGGGCTAGACTTAACAGTGGAAGAATTTTTTTCGCCTCTGTTGCTTGCTCTTGCATTGATCTCGAATTATGTATGAAGGCAGAATTGGCTTCTCTGTTATGCTGTGATGTCCATCTCAAAGGCTGTTTAGGACCTTCGGTAGAACACAGTGCCATTCCTCTCAGGGTTGGATGCATATGCTTGGAAACCTCTTAGGCTACACTCTGAATGTTTAGATGTACTATTAATCTACATGTAGCTGTCCACAGAGAAAGGATTATGATCCTTTTCTCATAAAAACCTTTATTTACTCTGTTCTTCTCTGCCTTCAAAGTGGAGAGATTTATGTCTGCTTCTTGGATTTCTAATTCCATCTGCTCATCCAGCCACACTGCTAAACTGTTTTCTAAAAATTTTTCGGTAGCTTTTGAAAGATACATCATGAAGATAATTTTATCTTCTTCAAATAATGACAGTTTTGTTTCCTTCTTCCCAGACATAGACTTTTAATTTCTTTTTTCTTGTCTTGCTGCATTGGATTGGACCTGCAGGACAGTCTAAAATAGTCAGTGATTCTCAGAATCTTTGTCTTGTTCTTGATCTTAAAACAAGGTGTGCTGTACAGTTTTAGTAAATATTTATTGTTGAGGTAAGAAAGTATAGTCTATACCTGGTTTGTTTTGTTTTTAATCATGAATGGGTCCTGAAGACCTCGATTGGCTCTTTCTTGAATTGCAATAGTTTTGGAAAACAATTCCCTGTTTCCTTTCTACCCTTTGGTGTCTTTCGAACACTGTTGCTAAACTGTTCTTTCCAAAGTGCCACTCAGATTATGCCAGTTCTCTGCTCAAAAACATTTAAGTCTTCTCCTTTGCTCACTAAAATAAGTTTGAACTCTTCAACTTGTTTTCTGTCATTCAGCAAACCCCTCCACACTACGTTGCCGTTAGCCTTTTGCCTTGATCACTCTACTTTGCGTCAGGACTCTGCCTTTCTCAAATCTAACTATCCACTGTATCCTAAACTCGGTCTGCATGTTCACTTGTCCAAGCCTTTGTGGATGAGGTTCCCTCTTCTTGGAGTGCCATTCCCACCTATCTGTGCCTCTAAATTTGTTCTCACCCTAGAAAGTCACAGTGAGGTATTTTCATTTCTCTTTAGTCCCTTCCTCCTTGGAATTATCCCACTTGGAGTGTGAGCACCTCTCAGGTCAGGGTTTGCTTGATTAATTTTCATATTCTCAGCACACGATTCTGAATGGGTATGCATAATACATGATGGAATGAATGAATGAATATTTCTTGTGGCACTTACATTCTCATTTTCATGATTATTTTTAGTCTCATTACCTCCCTACCTCCCATTGTCGGTTCCACCTGAGGACTAAAGAAGCTGCCCACATATTGCTTTTGTGCAATTCACTGTATTTGGACCAAACTGCAAATGTAGGCATTTCTTAGGAGAGCAGAATTCATTTATCTTACATTCAAGCAACTCACTGTTTAGTAGAGGAGACAGATGGAGAGAAACACATACACACACACACACACACACACACACACACACACACACACAAGCACGCGCACGCGCACACACACACACACACACACAGAATACAGTACCACTGACAAGTGATTGAATAGTACTCAAGGATTATGAAGCATGAAACACCTTAAGGGTGGGGCAAAGTGATTTTGGAGAGGTTTCATAGTAGTTTGCAAAGTGGTTTCATTTTCCACAGAATAAAAATAGTTCTGTATTGAGTATCCAAACTCCATTATCTTCTATTTAGTTATCCAGTTGGCAGTGCCAAAAGGAAGGAAATTATAGATTCACTAAGTAAAGAAAATGATTGCCTTGAAATGATTTCTTCTTCTACCAAAATGTAGAAGCCACACATACAAAACACCTTTCTCTTTTTGCAACTTGCTAGTCATAAAATTATTTTAATGTGAACTGAAAGCTGGCATCATAAAGAAAGAAAGGTCCAAGAAGTTAAAACTGAAGACATTAATATAAATGAACCACACTTAAAATTCTATTGATAGTCCTCAGCTCTGAAAGGGAAATGTCTATAATTTACCTAAATTGCCTTGAAATGAAAAGAAATAAGAGACTTCCTTCCTTGGATGTCTGTTTCCTGGCATTTTTCTTATAACCAGGCTATAGAGTGATTGAATTATTATTACAACCCTGTAGCGATTATTTTCATTTCAAGAGTGCAGGTTAATTTCAGCCGAATATTTCAAATAAGTTTAATGCAATATATATAATAAATCAATGCTGCGCCATAGAGTCCGAGGATCAAAATTACTTTAGATCAACCAATGCATTTTTCTTAAGGATGGTCAGTTGTTCATCCTAACTTCTTATTCAGGAAAATGGAAGTGGGAGGTGGGAGGGAAGATTAAAGGGAGTATGAAAGTAATCACAAGTGTTCAGTAGTTTCTTTTTGCTTTTTTTCTTTAATTTTCTTTTCTTTTTTCCAAATATTATATATACATTTTAGATTGATTTAAAAAATTCAGGAAGTTAAGATTTGGAAAGTAGGAATGCTCCTTATTCCCTCTCCCTCTCCCCAACAATAAGTATGAACTGATGGGTGTTATATCATTCTAATACTTTACTTTTATAAATTCTATTCTAAAATACTTAATACATATAAAATAATATATATAAAACAAAAACAAATGATAAGATGTTCTAATGAAATTAACACCCATGAGGCCACCATCCACTTAACATCACTTTACCAATATGCAAGCCTCCCTTCATCTCAGCTGTTATCCTCCTCACTCTGAAGCAAGCACTCCCTGGAATTTCGCTGTTTTTAAGAGGAGTCTCTGCCCAGGCTGAAGTGCAATGGAGCAATCTTGGCTCACTGCATCCTCCACCTCCCAGGTTCAAGTGAATCTCATGCCTTAGCCTCCCTAGTAGCTGGGATTACAGGTATGCATCACTATGCCCAGCTAATTTTTGTATTTTTAGTAGAAACAGGATTTCACCATGTTGGCCAGGCTGGTCTCAAACCTGTGACCTCAAGTGATCTGCCTGCCTCTGCCTCCCAAAGTGCTGGGATTACAGGCATAAGCCTCTGTACCTGGACCTACTTTTATCATCTTTATGATTTTACTGCAAACATTTTTTGGTGCTAAATGATACATTGCTTACTTTTTTTGATCTTGAATGTTCAAAATATTTATAAAAATACCGTATATATTTTTCTGTGCCTTACTCTTTTCTCTTAACATTTATGTTTCAAATGGATGGTCAAAAAACATAGCCTATGCAAATTCTATTCAATATAACTAGTGTATTAGTTTGCTTGAATAGCCAAAACAAAATACTACGGACTGAGTGGCTTAAGCAACAGAAATTCATTTTCTCATAGTTCTGGAAGTTGAAAGCCCAAGATCAAGGTGCCAAGGTTGGTTTCTGATGAGGGCTGTCTTCCTGGCATGTGGATGGCCACCTTCTCACCGTGCATGTCCACACATGTGCGCGCGCACACAAACACACACACACACACACACACACACACACGGAGGGGGAGAGAGAGAGAGAGAGGGAGAGGGAGAGAGAGATCTGGTGTCTCTTCCTCTTCTTATAAGGACATATAAATCTATTGAGATAGAGCTCCACCCGTATCACCTCATTTTACCTTA
The DNA here is from genome assembly GCF_001604975.1 of Cebus imitator. Classification (NCBI taxonomy): domain Eukaryota; kingdom Metazoa; phylum Chordata; class Mammalia; order Primates; family Cebidae; genus Cebus; species Cebus imitator. The sequence goes on along the minus strand of NW_016107342.1, from coordinate 6,428,045 downwards.
ATTACCCTCCAAAGACCCTGTCCCCAAACATGGTCACACAGGATGTTAGGCATTATGCTAACCCCCAATGTGGGGCTTCAATAGTTAAATTTTGGGGTGGACCCAGTTCTGTTTAAAACTAGTAGTATAGTATATACTAAAGTCATTATATGCTGCAGGGGGTTCAGAGATGTGAAAAGTCAGACCCATCCTCTGAAGTCAGGAAACCCATCCTCAGCCCATGAAGGGTTTCCTGGCTTTTTCTAAATAACCAAATTTAGATTCCCCAGAGGAGAGCTTTTGGTGAGCCCTCCTAGAGTGACTTATGTGAACAGTGAACAACATATACCTGAGCTGAGCCTGCAAACAAAGGAGTAGAGGGACCATGTCAGCGGCATGCCAGCTTTTCCCGGGGAGGAGTGGACATTATTGGACCTTGAAGCCTGAGTATTGAAAGATGCTTGGATATCCAGCTGTTTCTTTCACAATGGGGTGGATGGCTACATAAAAAGAATTCTACAGCAATCAGACCATTTCATGTACTGCCTCCCCCTTTGGAGCATCACGATGCTGATGTGTCTCCTGTTTTATTCAGTGAGAAAAGAGAATCCCAGGCAAATGTTTCGGTAAGGGATTGAGAATGTGCTGGAACAGAGAACAATAGGGAGGTAATTCTTTTAGCATCATTATGCCTTGCTGGAGCTGTCGGGGACAAAAGACAATAGAAACCTAAGAAGTTAAAAATTAGCCATTTGGAACTGAGTTTTTGGTAACTGTCATCCTGCAAAAGGCTAGCCTATTCCAGCATTCTGTGATGAGAACATTTTTAGTAGAGCAGCAGTTTTCCATTTTTTTTTTTTTGACTATGAGATCATGATTCATTTTTCTTTTTCTTTTTTCCTTTTCTTCTTTTCTTTTCTTTTCTTTTTTTTTTTTTTAAGACGGAGTCTCACTGTCACTCTGTTGCCCAGGCTAAAGTACAGTGGCGTGATCTTGGGGCTCACTGCAGCCTCTGCCTCCCAGGTTCAAGCGATTCTCCTGCATCAGCATCCTGAGTAGCTGGGATTATAGAAACACACAACTACACCCAGCTAATTTTTGTGTCTTTAGTAGACATGGGGTTTCACCATGTTGGCCAGGCTGTTCTTGAACCTTAGACCTCAGGTGATCCACCCGTCTTGGCCTTCCAAAGTGCTAAGATTACAGGTGTGAGCCACTGTGCCCAGGTCGAAATCATGATTCATTTTAGCAAGAAATAGAAATACATTGCAACTTAACACACAGACACACATCTGAAATAATAGTTTTATGAAATGACACTGTTAACGTGTGATATCTTCTAATATTTTCTATTTTACTCTGTCTCATTTTAGTTTTTAAACTGCTGCTTATGGTCTAATAAGTTTAATTTATGAACCAGCATGTAGTCGACAAGGGTTTTTTGAACTTTTGGGAGTTATTATAACCTCTTTTCAAAAATTCAATTTTCCCTAGCACATTTGAAGGGCTAAAGGCCATCAAAATCTTATTTTTCAGCATTCTCTAGTCCTGTTCAGCTCAATGCTCCACCTCACAGATGTTATAAAAGTATGTGATATTTATTAATGCAACAAATATTTTCGAGTCCCAGCTCTGGGCCAGACACTATGTTAGGCAATAATGAAATAAATTTTCCAGATTAGTGGCTTGTTTGTTAAGTGTATATAGAATGTATTTAAAAATCATCCTGTGCAGGTGTGAGGGCTCACACCTGTAACCCCAGTACTTTGGGAGGCTGAGGCAGGCAGATCACTTGCAGTCAGAGTTCAAGACCAGCCTGGCCAACATGGTGAAACCTTGTCTCTGCCAAAAATACAAAAATTAGCTGGGTGTGGTGCTGTGCACCTATGGTCCCAGCTACTCAGGAGGCTGAGGCAAGAGAATCACTTGAACCTGGGAGGCAGAGGTTACAGTAAGCCAAGATCACACCACTGCACTCCAGTCTGGGTGACAGAGTAAGTCTCAGTCTCAAAAAAAACAAAACATCCAGTATACTCCAGGGAGAGGTGGTGCTGGCTAGTACAGAAAGCGCAGGGTTTGAGTGAGTAAAGAGAAATTGAGCCCTGATTTGTATCCTGTACCTTCCTCCCATCCAAGACTGGCTCTGAGGCCTTCTGCATGTAGACCACTGTGGGAAGTCCTATCTCTCTCCTAGCCCTCCCTTCCTGCCAAATGTCCTGTCTTGTCCATGTAGGAATGGAAACCTTCAGGCATGTAGGGAGTGGAGAGTCCTAGATTGAGAGGCTCTCTCCAATCTGAAAAAGCCAGAGTTGCCAATTCCCTGTGGTAGAATAGGCAGGCTCATGTTGAATGTTACCACCAAACCAATCGTTAAATGCAGAAGGCCACAGAGCCCTGAACTGAGTATCTCATGAGACAACTCTTATTTCCTCTGTAGCAGGCAGAATAATGGCCCCAAAAAATGTTCACTTCCTAATCCCAGAGCCTGAATATGTCATGTTTCATGACCAGTGGGAATTAAGGTTGCAGGTGGAGTTATGGTTGTGAAATCATTTGACCTTCAAATAAAGATTATCCGATGCAATCACAGGGATTCTTAAATGGAGAAGAAGGAAGCAGATGGTCTCATGAGACTTGATGGCCATTACTGCTTTAAGGGCTCATGAGACTTGATGGCCATTTCTGCTTTGAGGCTGAAGAGGGGTTGTGCAAGCTAAGGAATACAGGTGGCCTCTAGAAGCTGCAAAGACAGGAAAATGGAATCTGCCCTGGAGCCTCCAGGAAGAAAGCAGCTCTGCAGCCCATTGACATCAGCCCAGTGATGTCAAGTTGGACCTCTGACATAAAAAACTGCAAGATAATACATTTTTTTGTCTTAAGCCACTAAATTTCTGTTAATTTGTTATAGCAGCAAAAGGAAACTAATATACCACCGTACTACATAGTATTGTTTAATTTTTTAAAAAGCAAACACACATTGTTACCAGAAGTAAAGATGAGAAAAACAGTAATATTTTGAAGGACTCATGTTCACATTAATAACCAAACATCTAGCATTCAGAGAAAATTTTATATGAAATGGAGACATGATGTATACAATCATCTCTGCAAAAATAAGAATTGTATTAGATGCTTGCTATGTAGAATATTAATTAAATAGATTTTTTTTTCAGAATTCCAATTTATCAACCTATATAGTTCTTTGGGCAAGAACACCTTTTAACCTTTTTTTTTTTTTTTAATAAGATTTAGTGACAAAGCATATAAAGCCATATCTTACTGTTTTAATGTTATTTTTGTTTCAAGGCTACTTGCTGCTTTATTGTTTAATACCATTGGCAGTGTCAGCTTTTGAATTAAAAATGGAACAGATGAAGTAAAGCAAATTAAAGAGATTTATTTTATTCTCTTAAGAAAGAACAACTAGATGTGCTTATGCTTGGCATAAGAAAACAATTGAGGCTGGACGCGGTGGCTCAGGCTTGTAATCTGAGTATTTTGGGAGGCCGAGGCAGGCAGATCAACTGAGATCAGGAGTTCGAGACCAGCCCGGCCAACGTGGAGAAACACTGTCTCTACTAAAAATAAAAAATTAGCCAGGTGTGGTGGCAGGCACCTGTAATCCCAGCTACTTGAGAGGCTGAGCAGGAGAATTGCTTGAACCCAGAAGTCAGAGATTGCAGTGAGCTGAGGTCGCACCACTGCACTCCAGCCAGGGTAACAAAAGTGGGACTCTCTCTCAAGAAAACAAAAAAGAGAAAGAAAACAATTGGATAATTAATACTCCCCACTTACCTACAGACTCCTTAAAAACAGCTGCAATAGATTTCCTCAGCCAGGTCGTGGATATTTCTTCCTCCTGAATTCCATGGGGTTGGACTTTTCCTTCTCCTATTTCTGTGTACACCTCCTTCATTCACAGCAGAATGTAGGGAATGCCTGGATATTAAGGCAGCAGGATGATTTCAGATCCCATGGAAAACAAGTGGGAAAACAGCCACTTCATTCTGCCCAACTTTATGCTCAGCTCAAACCGATGTAGAGACAATTACATTTGGTAGCTGCCCCAGAATCAGGCTGTTTGGTCAGCTTTATTGAACCATTTTTCTACTCTTCAGGTGCCTTGTTTGATTATTCCTTGGAAAGCTATTCTGCTGATTTTGTGATTATTTTTTTTTCACATTTGGTTTCTATGCAGCTCAGTTTTCAGTATTCCCAAAGATGTCTCCATTTTGCCAGTGCTTTCTACTTCTCAGACCTTGAAGCAGATGGCTTTCATGATAATTTATCTCCCCATTCATTCTTTTTTCTTCTCCTTTTTTTCTTTTAACCAAAAACTCCTGAAGTTATACCAAGTAATCCCCCTTCATTCTTAAATGTGTATCATTGTGGACACTCTATCCAATAACCCACCTGGCCTCACCATTTTCTATTTAAAGCTTACAGTCCAATGATCTAGTCATGTAGGGAATGCCTATCTGTGAAGGTTTTGTGCCAAGCCCAAGAAAGGCCTGTGATTTGTTTTCAGAACCTTGGAAAGCAAGTCTTAAAATGTTCCTCATTTTTCCCTTCTGTGAGCGCAGACAGTCAGCTGACACAGGGACCTCTCCCTGTCTGCCAACAGAAACCTGGGATGGCTCTTTCTCATCCCTCGTTACCCTACCCTTGTTTGCCCCTTTACAAGCTTCCGGCCTCCTCTCTGGCAGTTACTTTAATTGTAAAATGAAGTTTGCATTTGGTAACTCCCATGGCAACATCGGTCAGAGATCACACCTTTACTCTCTAATTACAAACTGCCTTTGGGAAAGGGTTTAGCAAGTATTTAATTGGTGCTATGTACTGGAGATGCATTGGGGACAACGAAATGGAGCTTGGGCTTATAGACCAGAGGGAGAAAGAGAAAATTTCAAAAGCAATTATGGTTCAATGTTGGAGGGCAAGTGTAGGGGTGAGGCCACAGGGTGGGCACCTGGTCTAGAAGGGGGCAGGTGGGGCAAGGACCTTTGTTGGAGGGTTCCTCATAGAGAATAGCTCACGAACATTCTTTGCTGCTCTCTAACAGGAACAGATATCTTCATATCATTATAAAATGCAAAAAGCCCCAACAAACCCATTGCATTACAGTGGCAGAAATAAAAATGGTGGTTGCTGAGATGGGGTTGGCCAGAAAGTAAAATGATACAAATGCCCTAATTAGTCTTAGGTGGTTGTTTTGTGAGGATATCTAATTGTCAAAATTATGTACTGGAATAATTCACATCTATCATTGTATGTAAATTAAAATAGAAAGCGATAGGAGAAAGCTTTCCATGTACTAATATATAGAAAACTCTTCAAGATACATTCAATGGGAGAAGCAAGGTGGAGGCAGTCATATATAACCTGCCACCTTTTATGGCATAAAGGGGAACAATTAGTGGTCTATGGTTGACTGCTTCTGTGTGCACAAAGAAAGAACTCTGGGAGAGTGGTGAGGCACCAGCAGCAGTGTCGGGGCTGGGAGGTGGTGAGCAGCTGGCAGCTGCAGGAGTAGTGGGCAGGGGTGTGAGGGAGATGTTTCACTTTTATACCTTATACCTTCAAAAATCCTTTATACGTTTTTGTGTTTGAACTGCATAAACATATTTCTCATTCAAAAAAGAAAAAAGAAAGCAACATGGAAACCAAACTAAGGAGGTTTTAAACTGAGATATAAGATGCTTTCAATTATTCCCTATGACAGGCTATTTATCAGTTTAATATTTTTAAGAACTTCCTCCCATCAGTGCTCTGAGAACCAGCTGAGCAGATGTGGTACGCCCATGTCAAATACCTCAATGTCTCCTGTCACCGTAGCACTTGGGGCCTCCATCTCTCCCAGCCTTCCTAGCTCCTTGCTCCTGGAAACCCCCCTCATCAATCTCTGACATTTCAGCGGAAATACTGTTTGTCATCTCCTAAGGAATCTGGAGGACAGCCTATGTGAGATAGATCGTCAGTTACAGGCTCTTCTTAAAGAGTCAATACCCCCTGCAGAGGCCAGAACACTGGAACAAATGTAAGGAAGGTTTAGTTTTTAAAGACAACTTTTGACTTGAATTAAATAGGATTGGCTACTTCTTGCCCTTCCTGAGGATGGACTGTGCATGGTAGAGACCTCTTCACTGGGTTTGCTGCTGTTTCTCGCTCTGTGAGTTGGGGTCTAACAGTCAGGTTTGGTCCATGACAAAATGGGAATCCTTTCTTTCCCCTCACATTAGTGTCTCCTTTCTATGCAGCAGCTGTGGAAACAGCACCTTTTGTGGCCGAATACGCCATCAGAAGTGCCACTCATGTTCCTGGATTCTCTCTCTTCTGTGGTTCCATTTTTTTGAGTCCTGCGTTCTCCCCCTGAATGGCTCAAGAGGGGAAAAGGCAGGCAGACAGCTTCTTTGTGCCAGGAACCTTTTTTTTTTTTTTTTTTTTTTTTTTTTTTTTTTTTTTTTTTTTTTTTTTTTTTTTTTTTTTTTT
>NW_016107342.1:6410825-6421567 GCF_001604975.1 Cebus imitator | reverse complement strand
TTTTTTTGAGATAGCGTCTTACTCTGTTGCCCAGGCTGGAATGCAGTGATGCAATCTCAGCTCACTGCAATGTCTGCCTCCCAGGTTCAAGTGATTCTCCTGCCTTACCCTCCCAAGTAGCTGGGATTACAGGCACACGCCACCATACCCAACTAATTTTTGTATTTTTAGAAGAGACGGGGTTTTACCATGTTGGCCAGGCTGGTCTTGAACTCCTGACCTCAAGTGATCCACCCTCCTTGGCCTCCCAAAATGCTGGGATTACAGGTGTGCGCCGTGCTCAGCTGTGGAACATCATTAATAAGTACTTTGCCATTTCTGTTCCTTCACATCCTTTCTTTCAAATGTGGATGCTGCTAGTTTTTCTTATGGAACCCTGAGGAAAATGAGAATATTTTATAGTGCTTGTGTGTTCTGGCAAAGAGCATTTCACACTGGTTATATTTTATAGCTTGGGCCCTTTAAACCTTCTTCCTGCAACACACACAAGATGTATTATGTATTATATTCTTAGCTGTTTTAAATTCCAACGCCTCATCAAGAGAAGCTAAGTAAAATAATTCTTAGCCCCTGCTGAGTTTTAGTCCTGTGCCTCATTCTCTGCTTGGCTGCTTATTTCTCTAATTCCTAAATTCAGGAATGGCTAAAGGCAGTGTTTTCATGGAGCATTGGGTTGAGAGAGATTGTAAGGCTGCCCTTGAGCTGCACTTGGACTCTGTAGACAAGTGTGCTGTGGCTGATGAGTGATGTCTGCTTGGAGTTCAAGAAAGAAGAGAAGCCTCGGTCTAGGTATTTGCCAAGGCTGCTTTGATAGTCCTACCCTAGATTTCATTGTATTTCATACATCTAGTGCTTTATACTATGTGTATGCTCAATAAATAATTGCTCATGTTGCTTTTAAAAACTTTGTCCTCCTGGAAGCGTGATTATCTGTCATGTTAAATAAACAGGTCTGCCCATAAGAGCATGGCTACTGGCACTGAAGCTCATTCCAGCAGAATTTAAGTCTCATGAGGCAAGGCACTAAGATTTGTTTCCCATGCCCTTCTCCCTCCTTGAAATAATCTCAGCTAAATGCTTTTGCTTTATAGTTTTAGCTCCGTGCAGTAGACATTGGAGACACCCTTTAACTACTCCTTAGCAGATGTGAACACATCCTTACTGCTGTTTTCAGCAGCCCTGATGAGAGCCTGGAAGTATTTCCAAGGCCTGTCATGCAGGTGGGGCTCACTGTCCGAAGCAGTAGTATCACTGGCTAGATGTAGTGATCGAATGCCAGGTGTCCAGGTACTGTTCCAAGTGTTTTCCATTTATTGTTATTTCGTCCTCAGAGAAGCTTATGAGAGTGGCTGCAGTATGATCATCCTGATCTGAGCTCAGAGAGGTTAGATGGCTTGCCCAAGGTCACATAGCTACTAAATTGTGAAGGCAGGTTTTTAGCTTAGGTGGTCTGAATTTAACCAGTGAAGTGCCTTGAACATTTAACTAGAATGCAGAGTCCTGTATGTTCTTGGGAAGTTAAATTTATTTTCCCTGTTTTCCCATCTATAAAATGAAGAATTGGGCAGAATGTTTTAGATTCCTCTGAGCCCTATCTTGTTTGATTCTAAGTTACATATTAAAGATATCTTTGAGCCACTCTAGCGCTACTTGTTATGAAATTCGATGAATAATATATGTATGTGCTAGAGGTATACAGATAGAAGTGAAGACTTGAACCTTCTTAACACACACCAGAATTATAGCTTGTCAAGGGCGAGAGATTTATTTTCCTAAACAATTAGAGGACACCAGTAATTATGTTTGATTACATGTTATATGGTTTTCCTGTTGTGTCAACCCATTGTCTTAATTGTGCTTAAGAGCAGCAGGCTATTATTTTGAGGTTTGTGAGGTTTAAAATTGCTGTGTCTCAGCATCGGGGGGAGCAGGAGAGCTAAGAGCATGGGCTCTGGAATCAGATGACTCTGGTGCAAATCCTGGATCTGCCACTTACAAGAGATACTTGGCAAGTTCCTTAACTTCTCGAATCGTTCCTCACATTGGGAATAATAATGGCATCGTTCTCACGAGGGTATTGTGAAGATTGAAGAGCACATATATGAGGTACATGGTGCTGCATTTGGCATGTAAACCTTTCAGATGTTGGCTGTCGTATTATGTATTATTATTGATTAGGTGTTGATGGTGGGCAGTTTCTGACATGCTCCAGGCTCCAGCCCTGATGGATAGAGCCATCTGGGGTAGATCAGGGCTCAGACTTGGATGGATTGCTGCTGTGTCGCACTAGTTTTGACATTTAGGGTGTTCGTTGTCTATCACGTTTCTATTTTATGTCTGTAATCTCATTTTCTAAAAGCATGTAGAATGGAGCTAAGAAATATGGCAGCCATTTAAGAAGTTACAATCGTGAAGTCCCCTGAAGAAAGCCACGGAGGAAGGAGAACTAGCTCTAGTATTTGGTAGGAAAATTATCTCGATAGTTGTTAATTTTAGGCAGTACACAGCAGACATGGCCTCAGATAACATTGTGGCAGGTAGCGGAAAGTTATTTTCATTTTATTCCTCTTTCAGCCCTTCTGAATCTATCAAAGAGAAAGCCTCAGTTTGATGCTAGTGTTTAATCTCTAATATGGAATTTCCCTCTTAATAAAAGGAAAGAACTGTTCCTAGGCTTGGAGTCCTTAACAGGCAGTGTTTCTAGCTAGAGCTTATTATTATTGCTTTGTTTTCATTGTATCTCTTTTTTTTGCTTTCTGTTTATAGCATGTAATACTGATTTTTCACTGACAATAGTAAAATAAAAGTTTCATTGAAAGTATGTCTAAAGACATATAAGTTAAAGAAAAATCTTAAAGGCACAATGGATGGTACATGGTTATGACAAAAATTGTGATGGCAACACCCAAATCCCTGAGTTAGGACACACTGGTTTAGGGACAAAAAAAGGACAAAAACTTAAAGCCAGGGAAGGCTGATGTTTAAAAAGAGGAACACCAAAAAAATGCAGAGTTGGGGGAGAAGTTATTGCAGGAATGAGAGGGGCAGATGCTTGGAGAGGATGATAGAGGAGAGGCATTGGTTTGCTGAGGGGACAGCTGTGGAGGCCTTTGCTGCTTCCCATTTAGCAAAAAGACTGGCATAATGAGGAATGAGAGGAAAGATGCTGGGAATGTGTGCTCCTTAGTAAAGCTTAGTGTGCGGTGATAGCACAGTGAGTTGAGGTAGAAGCAAGGTGGATGGCAAGTTTTTTGTTTTTAAGGATAGCACACATATATTTGTGCTTTTAGCTAATGGAGGAGGCATGTGAGAAGGGAGAGATGGAGCCAGGGTCAAGGAGTGGGAGGATGGTATATTAGTCTGTTTTCACCCTGCTGAAAAAGACGTACCTGAGACTGGGTAATTTAAGAAAAAGAGGTTTAATGGACTCACAGTCCCACGTGGCTAGGGAGGCCATGCAATCATGGTGGAAGGTGAAATGCACGTCTTACATGGTGGCAGTCCAAAAAAGCGAGCTTGTGCAGGAAAACTCCTCTTTATAAGCCCATCAGATCTCGTGAGACTTATTCACTGTCACGAGAACAGCACGGGAAAGACACACCCCATGATTCAGTTACCTCACACAGGCTCCCCCCATGACATGTGGGAATTATGGGAGCTACAATTCAAGATGATATTTGGGTGGGAACACAGCCAAACCATATCAGATGGGTTTATCTAAGAGGGAGGGGGGAGAAAATGAGACTTTCTTGGGGCCAGAGGGAAAGAGGAGAGGTAGAAGGGAAGGGAAGCTACCTCTTCTCTTGCCAGTAAATTCAGCAAGTACATTGTAGCCAGTTCTTGATGTCTAAATAATTCAAAAGTAAAAGAGGGTAAAGCCCAAGTATGAGTTCCTGGAGGGAACCAGGCTGTGAAAGTGGAGACCAAGGAATCTCAGGAAATACTGACTCATTGATCACATGGAAGTCCCGTGGGAGGGAGATGCCACAGTTCAGTTGGCATCTAGGTAACTGACGTGCTTTACTGGAGGATGGGCTTGCAGCTCAGGGCCTAACAGTGCTGGAAAACTGAGAAGGAGGACATGGTGGCTCACACCTGTAATCACAATTAAGGTGGGAGTATTGCTGGAGCCCAAGAGTTTAAGACCAGCCTGGGCAACATAGTGTGAACCCCATCTCTAAAAATAAAATAAAATAAAATAAAATAAAATAAAATAAAATAATTAGGTTAGACATGGTGGTATACATCTGTAATCCCAGCACTTTGGGAGGCTGAGGTGGGAGGATTGCTTGAGCTCAGGAGTTGGAGACCAGCCTGGGCGACATGGTAAAACCCCATCTCTACAAAAAATACGGAAATTACCTTGGTGTGGTTGTGCATGCCTGTAGTTGCAGCTCCTCGGTGAGGCAGAAGTGAGAGGCTCGCTTGAGCTCAGGGGGCTGAGGCTGCAGTAAGCAAGATCACAATACTGCACTCCAGCCTGGGTGACAGAATGAGACCCTGCCTCAAAAAAAAAATTAATTAAATTTAAATTAAAATAACTAGCTGGGTGTGGAGGTATGTGTCTGTAACTCTAGCTCCTTAGGATGCTGAAGCAGAAGGATCACTTGAGTGCAGAAGTTTGAGACTGCAGTGAACTGTGATCATTCCAATGTACTCCAGCCTGGGCGACATTTATCCTGTCTCTAAAAAAAGAAAGAAAAAGAAAAACTGAAAAGGACAATGAAGGTGGCAGCTGCTTTTCAGACCCATTTGGAAGGATTGGTCCAATGTCCCCTGTTTTGGTCCCTCTGCTGCTGTCTTGTGAAGCTTCTTTAATTAAAGAAGCACTGCAGAGAGAGCTGTCCCGACAGTGGCTGACTGGCCATGTAGGGGGAAGTGGAGTCACCTCCACCTGTGTCACAAGGACCACTTCCTGGAGGATATGGCCCGTGAAGGGCAGCCTGCAGTTGCTTCACCTCTTCATTGTGAAGGATGTGGGCTCCAGACACAGTGGCATTAATGCACCCAGCTGTGGATTTATGGCCATGGAAAGGGCCCAGCTCACTGCATGACCGGTGGCAAGCTTTGCGCATTAACCTAGGAGGCTGAGGTCTCTTCTGATCTAGCTCCCTGTATCTGTATGTCCCTTAGGTTTTATTCCTGGGTATATTGGATCATGGCACATACAGGAGCAGAGCCATTTGCAACAAATCTATTCTAGGGAGAAAAGGGAAGTCATTTTCAGTGTGTGGCTCCAGGCCCAGTGCTTCCTGACCTCAAATCCAGCCTGTGGGTGTCAGGGGAAGAGTGGGAGTGAGGAGGTGAGGAGATAGCATGTCTGAGCAGCTGACTGATGTGGAGCCAGCCTTTGTGGCCAAGGTGGCCCGGAAGGAGGAAGGTGAGGGGAAGGGAAGATAGAGTACCTACGTGTCCCTGACTTCTGCCTGACTCTGTGGCTCAGGGGCAAAGTGATTAGCAACCTGGGACATACATCCACTGGGGCCGCTCAGCAAGCTGTCCAGAGTAAAAGCAATTCCTAGTCATTGGGGTCATCTGGATATCTAAGTTAGAGACTCCAGTCTGGGCATCCCCTCTTGGAGTCCTCTGGCTGTTCGTGTCTCAAATCTGTCCAGCCACTCAGTTGCTTTTGCTGCCATTTACTTGCAAAGTTTTGGCTAGCCTGGATTTTCTTTTGTTTCAGCATTGCCCACAATCACTGATGTGGAATTAATCTGGAAAAGGCATCCTAATCTTTACCAGAGTTGAAAGGAGACCTTTCTAGGCAGCTGGTATGATTACTATTAGAAGCACGGTCAACATGCATTTTCCAAAGAAATGTTATCAGAGACAGACTAGGCAGGGAAGTCCTGCTTCCTTCCCAGCAAGATCCCACTGTCTGCACATTCTTTATCTCTGTCTTCACCAGCCAGGCTGAAGATGGAAGCCTTTTCTTCTACCATCAGGGAAGATGGAGAACAGCTGTCTCCATTTATTTAAAAAATATCCCGAATATGCTTTCATTAATCACTCTCAAAGATTCCTCTCCTCCAGACAAAATTAAGCTAGGCTCATCCACTCTGTTGTTCATTTCTAACCCTTTGGTCACCTTAAGGCCCACCCCGACCTTAGTGTAATAGGAGAGAGGTTATGAACATGGACTCTTGTTCTATCCCACACTTACTGGGTGGCCTTGTACAAGTCATGTAGCCACTCTAGCCTCAGTTTCTCCGGTATTGCCCATACCACAGGGTCATCTGAGGACTCAGTGAGACAGTTTCTCTAGCATGCTCCCCATCATACCTGCTTTTAGCAGCCAGTAACTACTGTCTGTTACTCTCGTTCCCCACTTTGCACTTGGAATCAGTCATAACTGTTTAGCGAGGTACTGATAAGCACCGCTAATAGTCTGAATGCTTGCTTAAAAAAGAAAATAGTTACTTTGTTTGAGACTTTGCATTTTTTAAAGCTGATTATTTTTATTTTTAAATTAGACATCACTCTTATAGAATAATAAGATGGAATGAATCTGTGATGTTATCTACATGATGAGGCTACTATGGCAAGAAAGCAGTGAAGTCCCTGAAAATATCAGCCAAATTTCACCTGAGTGTAATTATACAGCTTTAAAGTACCCAGAAGAGAAAAACCACTTCCTTCCCTGCTTCCTTGCCTCTCCCATTAGACCCTGAGCCCTTGGGCCTTGGACACTGCGTCCTTTCCACTATTGGCTTCCTAGAATCTCACAGATTGCCTGACACAGGGAGCATTAATAATTATTTGTTACATAAATAAAGGTATTTTCATGTACAGATTTTTTTTTTTTTTTTTTTTAAGTGGCAGAGATTGAAGTCAAAGGGTAGAACTCAGAGAAGTTTTAGGAGTGGGTGTGATCAACTCATGGTCACTCAATGCTAGCCGCTGTGAAGCTTGCTCTTGATACAGTGAAGTCTCTTTAGATTTCATAGGTGGTGTGGTTGAAGGAGCTTGGGTATTGGAGTGAGGCAGACTGGGGCTTGACTGTGGATCTGCCACTTGCCAGTTGAGTGACACTGGAGAATTGACATGCTCTCCCTGTCACATGGGTGGAGAATTGGATAGCATCAATGGCATGGGATTTTTGCAGGGATGAAACGTTGTTGACATGAGGCACCCCTGGGTTCTCTCTCTGCCTCGATTTCTGGATTATGTGGATGATTCCACAGTTGGCATGCTCAAACTTGGAGGCTGAAGGAAGAGAGGCAATCTCTGAAGAGTGTTTTGAGAATAAGAGTGAATGGTCCTTCCTGGTCTGCTCAGCATTGATGTTGGGCTGGCTTCAGTAAGTGGTAGGTGGTCTGTGACTCAACGTGGAGTCCAGTGCATCAGACTCATGGACATTTACAACAGCTTGTTGTATGGATCTTTGTCATCCATGTTTGTTTCTTGGACCCACCTCTCAACTCTACTCCAAATCCACCTTATACTTTCCATCTTCATAGCCCACTCCTTCTTCCAGGCTGTCCTGTGTCTTTCTGGACTTTTACAAAGGCCTCCTCACTGGTGTTCATGTTCGTTCTACTTCACACTGCCTCCCAAGCACCACATCTTCACAGAGCAGCCAAAGCACAAACTAGATCAGGCCATTCATTTGCTTCAAGGTATGTTACAGATGTACATGCTACAGGGCTTTCCAGCTCTGGGCTCTGCCTGGCTCTTCTCCCATCACCTCATCGTACCATTCTGTTCCTTGTTCTCTTCAAATACATCAGCCCATTTTCCAACAGACCACATGCTTTTCAGCTCAAGGTTTCACACTTTTGATCACCTCTATCTGCAGCATCCTGCTCGTGCTCTCCCATGGCCGGCAAGCCTCCAGGCTTCTGCTCTGAGGCCATCCTTGGAGCCATCCTCTCCGACCCCCATATCATCACACTCAGAGGAGTCATCTTTATTTTGATCCGTTGTTTATTGCTTGTCTTGCTCCACTCCCTCAGAATGAAAGCTTCATGAAGACAAGGAAACTTCTGTCTCATCCCTGCTGGGTTCCCAGTGTTTTAGAATGGTACCCGGTACATGGAAGATTCTCAGTCAATATCTGTTGAATAAAGCAGTAAAAAGAGAAACCCCAAATCTGTAAGACTGTAAGGAAGATGTTTAGTTGTGTGGGGCAGAGGGCTCATTATGCCAGTGCCCATGAGGATGTGGTAATTAATGCTGAGCAGAATCTGAAAGAGAGCTCTCAGCACTCTGGCTATAAGAAGGAAAATAATGTTTCTCTGCTCACAGGAGATGGGAATCACTTCTGTTGCAGAAATGTTAGATTTTGGTCGATCTAGGAAAATTGGATCTCTGCGGTTGAGAATCTGTAATGGTGGGAAATGATGAGCTCTGAAATCATACCCTCCTGCCTCTCCTGCTCACAGGTGTGCGACTATTATGTATTGTCTCTGAACTGATTTCTCCATCTGTGAAATGGGTGTAATAATGCTAACCTTGAGTTCTGCTGTGGAGATTCACGGGAGTCTATGCCTGGCACATGGACCTGTTCAATAAATGGCAGCTTTAATTTTGGAGTAAAATTTAAAAAATTCTATTAGTTCAAAATATGACATCAAAAATCCAATTTAATTAAACAGCTATTAATTTAAGCACTTTTAATAATTATCGCAAATGCTGCAGGGAATCCAAAGATGGGTAAAATAGAAAACATGTCCTTAAATAACTAAAAATCTATAAAAGGGTAAGATAAGTTATAATGTTAATAACATACATGCAATTTGTAATTTGCAATCTGTAAAGTAATTTTTTATGTCTTTTATTATTTGGTTCTCACAACTACCATGTGAAGCCAATGTAGTACAAGCTTCGTGACCCTGTGCAAGCCATGGACATCTCTGAACCTGATCTTTTCACTTGTACAATGAAGAGTGGTAATTGCATTAAAGAATAGTTGTCAGCTACCTATATTGTGCCCCAGGTAAAACGTAGAGTCTAGCATACTAGAGTCAGTTGGATATATTAGTCCTCGCTCATCCCAGTCTCTAACTCTGGATCCTGCTTTCTTTTCGTGACATGGTGCTTTCAGATGAATGAGTAGTGTTTCGACAGATAACATGGTCAAATCATTAAGATGGCATTCCAGTTAGAGGGAATCGTCAGAACAGTGAGGTCCAGTAGGGAAGGACATTCCTGTGCGGATTGATAGGTCCCCTGTTTTGGAAGGTGCCTCACTAGGGGGATAATATACCATAGGGTATCCTCTTTTAGTTGCTGGGCCAAAGGCATGTGGATTTGGCAAAGGATGTAGAACACATTGGAGAAAAGAAAGACAAGTGGATCACGTAGAAGGCCTTTGTACATGTCTAGGCAAAAAGTAGTAAGAATAGTTGAGATGCAAAATGAGATAGATCAAAGAAATGAATGACCACTCTGTGGCAACTGATTGGGTGACTGTGGTGACGGGCAACTGTGGGAGAGATGGCTCTGAGCTCTTTATCGTGGATGACTGGGGATAGTGAAAGAAAGAAGTAGAGGAGAAGGAGGAGGAGAAGAAAGGCAGTAAGCTCTCCTTTCAATATATATTGTTTAAGGTACTTGGGACATCTAGTTGGAAGTTTTAAATTAGACAGTTAACAATGTGGGTTTGTAACTTTGTTCGTCTTCTGCATACAGCATGTGGCTAAAACTACAGGAGTGTTTAAGCCCTTCCATGCAACACAGTAGGGAAGCGGAGGGTGCAAAAGAGAAGAGAAGAGGCCCAGTGAGAGATCTGGAGACAGTCTTACATTTGGAATTGGAGGGAAGGAGAAAAAGAAACATTGACAGTGACAGAGAAAAAGAAGGGGTCAAAGAGGAAGGAAGCTGAACCAGAGCACGCAGCATCCAGGGAGATGGCAGAGCAGAGTGTTCACAAGGCTGGGCTAGTGCACATTCCACACTTGTGAATATTGAGGATACTGCAGACCATCAGAGTGTCTTAGAATTGAAGATTAAGAGGCCATGGAGCCCTTTAAGAAGGCAGATGAATGACAGCAAAAATTAGGTGGCAGGACGCGATGGGAGGGGTAAGGAAGTAGAGGCATGAGAAGACCAACCTTCCAAGTAGTTTGATGGAGAAAGAGGCCAGAGCTGGGGCAGTAGTTTGAGGGAAGACAAAGACAAAAACTAAGAGAATAAGAAAACATAAGCACGCTTTAAGTTACAAAAAAGGAGCCTGTGAGGAGGGAGACATTGGAAGGAAAACTTGGATGAACACAGGGCTCCCTTCTTAAGGGAGAGGGTGCCAGTAAGCGGCCCTTCAGTACCTAAGCCTGGGTATATATTACACAATTATTACCCTAGATTGCTGAGCAAAAGCTGCTTGGGAGAGTAGGCTTAAACTGTTATCTGCTGGTGCATCCCAGGCTGGTTGTGGAGGAGATGACATTTGCCTCTGGTGCTGTCTCCCTCATCACATTTATTTTCCCTGCTTGGCTCCTTCCTCCTGCCCCTCCCTCTTTTCTCCCCATCCCCTCTTCACTGCTTAGAAATGAAGAATTGGTTTATCTTGGTTCTATTAACTAATGAATCTGATAAGCTAATTGCTGCTCCTGGCAGAAGACTAGAGGGCTAATTTTGATAAATTAGCCTTCTGGAACCATAGTCTTCTTTTAAAAGATATCGAATCCATTAATAGTTCAAATGGGCCGGGCGTGGTGGCTCAAGCCTGTAATCCCAGCACTTTGGGAAGCCGAGGCAGGTGGATCACGAGGTCAAGAGATCGAGACCATCCTGGTCAACAT
>NW_016107342.1:6403276-6410634 GCF_001604975.1 Cebus imitator | reverse complement strand
AAAGACCTTTGATCACAAAAAAAAAAAAAAAAATAGTTCAAATGGTGGAATTTCACATCAGGAAGCAGGGGCAGAGGCTGGCAGAAGGAAGTGTTGGGAGAGTTTGCTCTTCAAATTCCACTTGTGTGTGGCCACCTGGCTCTTCCAATACCTAAGTGTTGCAAAATATGGTGCCCTGTCCTCTAACTAAAATTAGAAATCTTTTAAAAGATACAATGCTTGTATGTCAACTACACTTAAAACCCACTTTTTAAAGATTTTTGGCTTATAAAATTGTGGCTGAATTCAGCAACAAAAAAATTTTAAAGAAAAAGTTGGATGTGTGTATGTATGTTGGGAGTCAGGGTCTTGCTCTGTGGCCCAGGCTGGGGTGCAGTGGTATGATCATAGCTCTCTGAAGCCTCAAATTGTTGGGCTAACATGATCCTCTCACCACGGCCTCCTGACTAGCTGGGACTAACAAGTGTGTGCCACCACAACTGGCTACGTTTTAAAAAATGTTTATAGAGATGGGGTCTTGCCATGTTGCTTAGGCTGATCTCAAATTCCTGGTCTCAAGTGATCATCCCACCACAGGCTCCCAAAGTGCTGGGATTACAAGTGTGAGCTACTGCGCCTGGCCTGCATATATATTTTAGTGCCTCTAGTACTTTATCTGCCAATTGGGAAACCCACCATTGCCACTGTGGGTCTAATGTCCCTTTTCCTATATAACAGCTGAGATGAGGCACCCTGGGATGCATGAGCCTTGTGTAGCCAAGTTCAGATGGTCCATTTAGGTATAGTTGATTATTAAAGACCTATTTGGAGTTTGCATCCAGCAGCTCTTGTTTATAGTGCTAGTGCACTATGATTGAATGGGAGTGGCTTATTAAATACCCATTGTGATATAGACATCCTGAACTTAATGACTATTGCTGGTTTTGCTTAATGTAATTATTCTCTTTTGTGGGACATTTTCCTTGTAATTTATGGGAGTTATTTTATCCATAATATGTAGAAGCAAGCCATTGCACTCTAGGTTGTATTGCGTCATGTTCTAAACCCAAATGTGTGGAATTCTTAGAAAATCTATAGTTGAGGGAAGAGTTACAAGATGCAATATGGTGTTATGGGTAGAAGGCTTGGCTGAGAACCAGAAATTCTGGATCCCAGTCTCAGCTCAAAGTTTTGCCTTCCACATGGCCATGGGAAGTCATTCTCCATTCCCAGAAAGTGAAGTTGATATTGTTGTCTCACTCCCAAAATCATGAGGAACAATGTAACTGAGAGGCCTTAACTTATTATAAAAGTAAAATCGCTGTTCAGTATGTGGGATAATTATAATTACATAAGCTGTTTCTGAGGAGTGAAAAAACGGTAATAAATGTAATTCTATTGGCAGTAAATATTTGCAGTGTTTTTCAGAAGTCTGTGTATGCACCATACTTAACTAAGTGAAGGTCTGGGAAAAAACTTTTGTAATTGATTTTTTAACTAAAGGGAAGAGAACTTTACATGTGTTACCATGTGTCCCTGTGTTGGCAGCACCATCGTGAGACTCAGTGTAACTGGAAGCGGTTTGTCAAGTGGCAGTTTGACCGGATGGGGATGGTACTGTGCTGTGCCAGGAAGCCCCACCAGGGCGGTGTGCCCCAGAGAGAGAAGGCTCAGTGCTATCCTTGTCATCTTCCATCTGGCACAGGAGATCCTCCATTCTACCTTCTGTGAAATGTCTTTTTCACCTCCCATCAGAGAGATTTGATTTTTTTTTCAGAGTTGGCTTGGCAGAAAACTAGATCTGCTGAAATAACCATGGCGGTAATTTCTGCTCCTTTCTCTGAGTGCAGAGAACATGGAGCTCTCTGCTGTTTACAGTTTACCTTCTCTCGGGCTGTAGGTCAAGGCAGAGCCATTCTGACGGGAAAATCACAGCATTCCTGTACTGCTCATTATCATGTTAGCTTGTTAGAGACTGAACGATCCGATCTTTCACTTTACAGAGAGGAAGAGATTTAGAAAATATAGATAAATTGATGAAGGTCTCAAAGCAGGTGAGGGTCCAGTTTCTGGAATGGAACCAGTTACCTGATGTTTCCTTCTACCCCCTGCAGGTGAGAGTATGCAGCACTCAAAGGCAGAAGAGCTCTGGGGTGGGAGA
Source organism: Cebus imitator (assembly GCF_001604975.1). Lineage (NCBI taxonomy): Eukaryota > Metazoa > Chordata > Mammalia > Primates > Cebidae > Cebus > Cebus imitator. The sequence continues at coordinate 6,408,494 of NW_016107342.1, read as the reverse complement.
GAAAGGAGTTCATTGTATTTTGATCTGAAATGAAAATCGCTTACACATAAGAGCCTTATTTTTGAGGCACAGGTTCCATTATTCTCTTTAACAGAAGTAACAGTTCTGTCTTCATTATGCCTGTTAGCCAGGCAGTGATTCTGAGTTTCTTCATTATCGCTTGGGCAGTTTGCCTTCTCAAAATGTTCTTTTGTAGCTGTCTTCGATCTTGACAGTGCCTGTGTGTCCACACAGTGGGAATTTTGGCAGAAAGGAAAGAATTCTAGCCTGGTTTCCTGCAGAAAGGCTTACAAGATTCATTCTTGTGTGTTGCCTTTGTTCATTCTCGATACGTGAAGTGGCTGGCATTGCCTTGGCAACTCCATTAGAAGCCAGTGACCGCTTTGTGGACATTTGTTTCATTGCAGGTTCTCCTGGGAGCAGCCTTGGCTTTAGCCAGAACTGGCACCAGCTGCTTTCCTTGGGGCACAGAGCCAGTGTGGGGAGGGGGAGGGGAATGTCCAGGGCCAGCTATGGCTTAGCGTTTATACCCCCAGTGACAGCATCATCCCACTGTAGACGGGGCAGGCAGTGGGGTGGAGAGGAGAATAGGGAGCTGGAGTAGAGGCTTCTGCTGAACGGAGAAATCAGCATGGCCTTAGGGTCTCCCTGTGAGTCTGCCAGTGCAAATGAGTAGACCCTGGAGAGGATATAACCGTGATGGGAAAGAGCTGGTGGTCACTGCCAGGTATGGGACGTTTTGCCCCAGTGTGCAAAGTGGGGATTTTCCTGCCTTGGCAATTTGCAGGCCAGCTTCAGATAAATGGGAAGGTAGGAAATGGGGCAAAGAGGTAAAGCGGTGTAGAAAGACAGACCGACTTCAGGACTGCTAAAATCTTGGTGGGGAGTAAGAATGGTGGGAAATAAGTGAAGCTTCTGACACACTGGAGAAATACAGCGTGTGTCTCCTATATCACACACCATTTGAAGATGGCAGCCTCCTCTGTCCTCCCTGGGGCCCGTCTGGCAGGTATTAGTCATCATTATGACCAACAGACATCTACTGAGCACCTTCCCTGCACCATTATCTACGAGGTGCTCTGCTAGGCCAGGCCCTTCAAGAGCATTTGATGCTTCTAGAATTGTGTCAGTTAGAAACTGGTAATTCCTGGCCGGGCGCGGTGGCTCAAGCCTGTAATCCCAGCACTTTGGGAGGCCAAGGCGGGTGGATCACGAGGTCAAGAGATCGAGACCATCCTGGTCAACATGGTGAAACCCCGTCTCTACTAAAAATACAAAAAATTAGCTGGGCATGGTGGTGCGTGCCTGTAATCCCAGCTGCTCAGGAGGCTGAGGCAGGAGAATTGCCTGAACCCAGGAGGCGGAGGTTGCGGTGAGCCGAGATCGCGCCATTGCACTCCAGCCTGGGTAACAAGAGCGAAACTCCGTCTCAAAAAAAAAAAAAAAGAAACTGGTAATTCCCTGGGTAGATGTGGCTCTGTGGAACCATTGCTTGGCAAGTGACCAGCAAGCATCCTTTTATGAAGGAAAAGGTGTACCCCCCTTCCACGATAGTGTCCCAAAGCCCCTGCTTGTTGACTTTTAGCAAGAATTTCAATTCCACTCAATCTGTTAGCTGAGCACCAACCAAATGTGATGGCTTTGTATTTGACAGTGACTTCACAAGTCCATATCTCTTAGGACCCTTTGGGATGAAAGACCCTTTGGGAGCAAAATGTCTTGAATTTTGCCTTACTTGGGGCTACCCCAGAAGTAGACCCTGAGGCAAGGATGGAAGTATAGGTTTCTTTGGGAGATGATCTAGGAAAGACTGATGAAGAGTGAAGTGAGGCAGGGAAGTGAAGGACCCATATACAGTGCGCCATCACGTGAGTTCCCACTAGGGGTAACGGGAGCCTCAGCCCACTGGGAAAGGCTGGGCGCCAGTTTGGAATACATGCCGCAGAGTCACCCCTGTAGTACCACCCTGGGACATGGGAGCTAAAGCACTGACCACCCCCAACTCCTAATAGCCATTGCCTAAGAACGGCTGGGGTTAGTACCCACACAGTTCCTTTGGCCTGTTGCAGGTGACTAAGAGGGCTCCAGCAGCCAGAAAAGCCTTTAGGCAGAGGGATGCAGGAGCTGACCATGGGAGGTTAGACTGGCCTGCGTGGAAGTGCTGGAGACTGAGAGGACAGTCAGGCCCCTGACAGCATCTGTTGCAGGCCTGCCATTGATATTTTCACAGACCTTTCCAGAGTCTTCAATGCTGTAACCAGTAAAGCTAGAGAGTGTACAAGTGCCTGTACCACACATGGCTCCTCACCTTTCCTGAATAGACTTTATGATTGAACATTGACATTTTGTCTATTTAATTTAATTTAATTTAATTTTTTTTTTTGAGACAGAGTCTTGCTCTGTCGCCCAGGCTGGAGCGCAGTGGTGCGATCTTGGCTCACTGCAACCTCCGCCTACTAGGTTCAAGCAATTCCCTGCCTCAGCCTCCCAAGTAGCTGGGGCTACAAGTGCATGCCACCACGCCCAGCTAATTTTTGTATTTTTAGTAGAGACAGGGTTTCGCCATCTTGACCATGCTGGTCTTGAACTTCTGACCTTGTGATCCACTTGCCTTGGCCTCCCAAAATGCTGGAATTGCAGGTGTGAGCCACCACCCCTGACCTGAAATTTTGTTTATTTTTAAAGAGAGCCAAGGATGGCCTTAAAACAGGGTAAATTTTGCTGGGGCTGTTAGAAATTAAATGGCCCCTGTGGAGCTAAGCTCAGGAGTGATAGGCTTGGGGGTCTGGAGGGGCCCAAGATGTGATTTGGCACTTAAGTATTGTGAGGGTAGCAGGGTGCCAAGTTCCTGAGTTGGTACATTGTGAATGATTGACACTTTTTAATTTCACTTCATTTAGGGGATAACTGCTTGGTAAGTTTAGCCTAATGCAAATGCCTGATGTAAATTGGTCACCAACCTTTTTTTTTTTTTTTTTTTTTTAAACGTAAATACACTAACCACATCTTGAGCAACAACTCTGTTCATTGAATTAGTTAATTTTGTATTTGAAAATAATTTGAAATTGATTGGGAGGAAAGTGGGGGAAAAAGGACCAGAAATTCAGGCTTATTTTTTCCTTGGTGTTTGGAGAGAGCAAGTGATTTTTAAAGTGGAACTTCTAGAGCACTGGATAGGGAGCCAGGAGGTCTGGATGTGAGGCCCACATCTGCTGCCTACCTAGCTGGCTGCATGCACGCCATCTACCCTCTCCTGATCTCACTTTATTTATAAGACATGATGTTGGGTTGAAATGACCTGGAAGGACCTTTTGGCTCTGAAAAATTCTAGAATTTTAAAAATAATTTCAACTTTCCATAGCAAGGCTTGCATCTGTCTTTCCCTAAGTTCTGATTGGCCTTTGTCTGTTTTTAATTCCTTCTGTTGAAAAGAATGCTTGCCATTGCATGCCCTCTGCTTCCCCCCCCCCACCTCTGCCCCTAATCAGGCCTTCTTCCCAGATCATCAGTTTTTCTTTCCTCAATGGTATCATGTCAGCACTAGTTTCATGATTAACACTTTCTTGACTGCTGCAGGCTACTGTAGGGGGTCTCTGTCTTTTGTTACCTCATAATCACTTTGCTTCAGTCTTTCATATTAGTCTTAGCATGTGCTATTTTGGATATCTCCTGCTTTTCTGGCAAATCATAAGCTTTTTAGGAAAACAGCACTTTGTAAAGGAAGAACACTTGAAGTAAGGGCCTGGCAGTTATTTCCCCAAAGTAACAGAGCAGATAATACTGCTTGGCCTTAGTTTTCCAGTTTGTGAAATGGGGATAATAATATCATACGTAGCTCATAGAGTTCTTATGAGAATTAAATGTGCTAGAGTATTAAAGTGTGTTGGTTATCATGGTTGGTGATGGTGTTGGTGACAGTGTTAAGGTGGCAGCACAGGCTGAAAGAATTTGTCATTTCTGTACTTTCCGGAATGAAGTCATATAAGCACCTCAAACACAGAGCTAATTATTGTTCTCCGTAATCAGTTCCTCTTCTGAATATAGCACTCCTCAGTGTCAGAAGGTAATTCCACAGAATAAGTTTAAATCTCTCTGTGGAAATTTCAGCCTTTGTTTGTTTCTGTCTTTTTTGATAAAGAGAGAAGAAAAATCATTCAAATCATTGGCAACCTTATGCCACAACTGGTGATCAGTCTTAGAGCTTGTTATTGGATTACTTCTTAATGATCTCTTCTTGGGGATAATTAATTTCTCTTTCCTTAACATCCCTCCTGGTGCTCATCTTTGAAAAGTTAATGTGAGTCTTTTGCTTTCTGTTGTCTCCCAGAGTAATATTCATTTCAGGCTGGGAAACAGTTGTTGGGTAATGGGTCAAATGTATTAATAGGCAGGCCATATGGTTCCCAGACACCTTGCATTCAACAACTTGATAGAGTTCTGGTGGTATGATTTTTTAAAATTTTAACTATAAAAGTGTCAGAACCATCTGCTGTTATTTTTCGTATGTGATCCTGGTAAGTTATTAATTTTAGTTATACTGCTCCTATGTAATTAGTACTGTTCTCCACATGCAGGGTTCATGGCAAAGCTTGTAGACTTTGTTTTCAGTAGTAATGTGGGTGAAATATGTGTGTCTCATCCACATTTCCTTCATAAATTGAAGCAGGTTTGCCTATATGGGGTTAGGACTTGAGATTTATATGGCTTCTGTTTTAGCTGGTAAAATGCTGTAATTGTAGTGGGTAATTAGACTGATTGATAATTAGTCAGGTACTAATTACTATGAAGCAAACTACATAGGATAATGTAATAGAGAGTGATGCTTGGGTGGGGGTGGGGCTCCTAGAATCATGAAAGCCTTCAGGGAAGGAGAAATTTGAGTTGAGTTCTAAAAAGTAGTGATAAAGAGACAGGAAAATGAAGATCTGCCATGAGATAATTCTAAGGGAAAGGAAGAATTAAGAGCAAAGGCTCAGAACTGGGGAATAAGCATTGTACAGAGAATAGTCCATGGGGCCGCACTGTAGTGAGAGGGAGGATAATGCAGGCAGCTGAGGGCAAAGAAGGTCTAATCTGAGAATAATAGGAGCCTTTGGAAGGCTTTAGGCAAGGAATTGATATCTGATTTACAGTCTTAGGAAGCTCACTTTAGCTTCTAAATGGAAATTGGATTGTTAGGAGCAAGAATTAAGGACGGGAGACCAGTCAGGTGGTGACA
>NW_016107342.1:6346289-6403261 GCF_001604975.1 Cebus imitator | reverse complement strand
ATGGAGAAATGATGGACTAAGTTTGTGTGGTATAGATGGTTAGAAGTGATAGGATTTGGGATATACTTTGGATATGGAATCTATGGAACATATTGAATCGTTCTTAGGTCTTATGGACAACTAAATGAAAATGTCTAGAGGGCATGTGAATCTGGATGTTAGAAGAGAGATGAAGGCTGAAATATTCATTTAAATTACATGAAACTCACGAGTATAGACAGAAAGGAGGCAGAGGTCTGGGTCTTGAATACACCACCATTTAGAAATTTGAAAGAAACACCAGCAAAGGACATTGATGGAGGTGGCCAGAGAGGTTGGAGAGAACCATGTGCTGCATAGACACCTGGAGAGGAATAGTGTCTCCAGAAAGAGTGACTGGTGACCTCATCATTAGGTGTCATGTCTTAGTACCCAGAATCTGCATTAAATGTCTTTGAAAAGTATATTCTGTAGCTGTAAACTCAGTGATGACTAGAGCAAGTTGGGCCCAGTTCATGCCTGCAGAAACCTTTAGCCACGGTGGAATAAAAAATGGAGAATCTTGCCTCCTTGGGGGTTATGGAGGAAGGGTCTTTGTTCAAGTCTCAATCAGGATTTGTGAGATTTTCCTACCACTACTAAAGCAGCAAAGAGTAATTAGTGGTTTTTTAAAATGACAATTATATAAACAGTTGGTACAGCTATGCCACAAGTTAGTTCTCTGAAAATATTCAGTAATTAAATTCTGATCAATCTCTTTCAAGACTTTAAGGCTGACCTAAATAAAAGCCTATAACTAACTTAGTGCAAGACAGGACACATAAAAATATTTACATTTTTAACTACATAACGTGTTAATCCTAACAAGATATCTCATAGCAAATCATTTTCTAAATTTTGTCTTTTCTTAGTATCAATCATAATGACTTGAAGGCAACTTTTGTTTGGGAGTTAACTTTAGATTATGAAGAATCACTGTATTATTTGTTTTGCCATTTGATAAATTGTATTATTTAAATGAGGAATGGAGATTTCTTGCTCTCTGCTTCTCTTAAAGTGAAAGCATAGTGCATTCTAATAAACATTTTAAACAGAAGGGCAAAACTGAGGAGCCCTTTTTTTTGGTACCATGTGCCATAATTTAATAGGTCATTTTGTCTGCTGTATTAAGTATATTTTCTCTAAAATCCAAAGCAGGATCAAGCTGTAAACAAGGTGCTTTATTTTGGTGATTCTCATTGTTTGGATAAATGATGAATTTGTTTTAAATTAAGCAAAGCTACATTTTTATTCCAGAAAGTTCAACGGATGACAAATACTTATGCAAACTCTGCAAATATTTATTCATACCTTTACCTTTGAGCATCACACACATTTGAGCATCAAATCAAATCCCAAGACCCCACACCTGGGGAATCTCTTGATTTACTGTATAGAGGGCTCCCTTAGTCTTGGAAGCCTCAACCCTGTTAAAGCATCACTTATGCATGAGAAAGAAAACACAAGAATTCTTTTGGGCACAAAGCAATAATATCTTTCTAATATCTTTTACCTTACTGACATTTCGTTGAATTTTACAAATAGATAAAGCTTAATAAGAATGTAGTAAGCTGATGGTTGGCAATAGACTATGGTGAGGAACAGTCTATTGGTTATTCAACTGCATCTTTGATTCACTGACTGAAGGAAACTTACTACGAACAAAGCATCAGAAAACAATTTCTTTCTAGAATTTTAGCAGAATGACTGGTTCTGCAGCTTTACATCAAAACAAAGATTTATAGTACCTGAAAATTCTCCATTTCTCTAAGATCAAAGTGGAAGTAACTTATTTACCTGGTTGGTGCTATCCAGTTTTCAAAGACTAAAGCTTAAGGCATAGGATTTTACCTCCAGTCCAGCTCTACTCAAGTAATAAATGAGTAGAACATTAAACCATTCTGACAGCTATGTACTTGCTTTGTGTGAAGGTCATAGGATGTAACAAGCCTTGCTCTTGGATCCCACATGAGCAATTATCTTTTCGAGGAGTCCCACTGTCCTTGGGTGCTTCCTATTGTCCAGAGCCACACATAGGAGGTGCAGAGGGGGAGAAAAGGAGGCTCTCTGCTCTATTCTCTCCTCCCTTTTTATCTCCTGCCTTCCCCTCTGCCATGTGGGGGACATGAAAATGACGGGCCTCCTGAGTGAGTCGGGTTGTGGAAGAGGGTGAGCATGGTTGCCCCCTGCCTGGGTGGTGGTGGTAGAGAAGAGGTGCCCTCGGGATGGGTTCTCCCAGGGAAGGGGCTGTGTCTGTCACACCCACCACCTCCCAAGTGCTCAGTACTGTGCCTGGCACCTAAATGCCCAGTAACTCCTTATTGAGTGTAGAGCAATAGGGTGTCAGGGCTCATATAGTGCACAGTACAGTTTCTTCCCTTCCCTCTGCTAGTTACTTCATTGAAACACACATTTGAGCATCAAATAAATCCCAAGACCCCACACCTGGGAAAATCTCTTGATTTACTGTACAGAGGGCTCCCTCTGTCTGGGAAGCCTCAACCCAGTTAAAGCATCACTTATGTATGAGAAAGAAAACACAAGAATTTGATCACAAAGCAATGATATCTTCCTAACAAGAGCAGCTACTTATATCTGTTTGTACCATCTTCCCACTGACTGATATTTAAGCACATCACCTTGGCTAACTGTGCCCTGCATGAACTGGCTCCTGTTTTTTTTGCCCTCCGTTCCTTGAACACACCAGGCCCTTTGCTGTCTGCTGGGCTCCTGCCTGGGATGTGCTTTTATAGCTCTTCAGGAGCCTTCATCTTCCTGATGCTGTAAAGATCTGCTTTAGTGGTCCTTCTTCAGCAGGCTTTCCAAATTGCCCTCTCTAGCATTCCCTCTCTCCCACTGTTTTATACCTAGGCATTTTGCATTTTCCTATGTGTTTGCTTTCTTGCTTATTAGCTATCTGCCTAACTTAATTGAATGATTCACAAGAGCAGGACCATTTTGTGATTTTTCTTTTTCAGCATCTAACCCGGTGCCAGGGTCTGTGTAAGTGCTTAATAAATATTCATTTGAATGAATGAATGAGACTCAGCCTACCCTTCATTTAAAACATAGTTAAATTTTGGCTGGGTGCGGTGGCTCACGCCTATAATCCCAGCACTTTGGGAGGCCGAGGTGGATGGATCACCTGAGGTCGGGAGTTCGAGACCAGCCTGACGAACATGGAGAAACCCCGTCTCTACTAAAAATACAAAAAAATTAGCCAGGCCTGGTGGTGCATACCTATAATCCCAGCTTCTTGGGAGGCTGAGGCAGGAGAATCACTTGAACCCAGGAGGCGTAGGTTGTGGTGAGCCAAGATCACACCATTGCACTCCAGCCTGGGCAACAAGAGCAAAACTCCGTCTAAAAAAAAATAAAAGTAGTTAAATTTTAACTTTTTAAAAATCTCAGATTCTAAACATACAGTGTACATACACACAATGTATGTGTCGTTTAAACTATAAAAATTCCCTACCCTTGCTAATGAACTGCCTTAAAGAATAGGGTTGGTGATTTAGTGCCTATGGCCTAACTACTAATATTTGCTCTTTTTTATTCCTACACTTCTAATGTGTTTTTTCCACCCTTTTCTTTCCTTTATCTTTCTTTTTTAGCAAGGGAAGCCATATGTCTTTGACAGAGTGCTACCTCCCAACACGACCCAAGAGCAGGTTTACAATGCATGTGCAAAGCAAATTGTCAAAGGTAAGTGCTATTTCTTTATTTCCTCCTGGGCCATTCAGAGTAATTGAAAACATTAAGCCATATTTGAAGCCTGAGAATAAATGTGCCTTGACTGTAAGCAGAGGCCTGCTAATTGGAAACACTGAATTCTATAGCCTTGGTTCTAGCCCTGATTTGTTATGATGTCAGGCAAATTATTTAATCTCTCTATTCCCCCTTTTCAAGGATTTTTAAAAAATTTCTTTTGCCACCTTTTAAATTTTGTCACCCAAAAGCTTAAAAGCAAGGTAAGCTGTGTTCACACTATTTCTGTAATAATTTTAAAATACTGCTGCAGGTATGGAACTCCTTTTTCCTTTGAAGGTGAAATATATATTCCTGATGCTCCAGTTGTACATCTTTGGTTGATTTATTCTGTACATCTGTCTCCCTTTTACTAATATCTCTCAGCAAGAAGCCTTAAATATGGAAAAATTTTTGCCGTTTAGAAATTTTCTAGTGTCATAAAATCACATTACCATGTTGGTTATTGAGCTGGTCTTGCTATTCAGCATTCCTTAATCACGCTTTCTCCTAACCCACTTTCTTTTTTTTTTTTTTTTTTTTACTTTGTTTTATTTCTCCTAACCCACTTTCAACCAACCCACCCAGATCCTGACATTCGTTCCTCCAAACAGGTAGCCTCAAGCCTACATTTACGTCTTAGAGATCAGTCATTTTCTCTAGGACTGGCGTTGGCCCTGGAGGATTTGTGTCAAAATAGCAGCAGGGAGATGAAGCAATTTACACATTGCTCTACCTTGCCCTTTCAAATCAGGTTGGAGCTTGCATTGGCAGGCTTGCCATCTGGACAGAGCTGGGGGGCATCTCCTGCTACTTTGCTTTTCATCATCAAATCCTTGCCTTCAAATGTAAATGCTACAATTGTGCTTTCAAATGTCTTGATGCTGCCCCCTGTATATAGGCAGCTCTGGATTTAAAAAGCAAGAAGTAAAAACAAAACCAAAAAAAACCCACCGTGACTCTTTGGATCTGCTTGTTTTTAGAAGCTGACTAACCTAAGTATTTGAAATTCATGAAAATCAGCTCTGGGTACATCTGTTCGATTAATTCTGACCCTGGACACCTGTGTGGGAGATGCATGTCAGCATGCAATGTTCCTTGCTGAGGTAGATAGTTATTCACGTTCTTGCTGCAGACATCAATTAATTTTGAAGGTCTTCACAGTGAGATTATTATAGAAACCAAATGAGAAAAAAAATATGCCTGAATTTGAGCTCTTTCTGAATAGTATGAACCTTTATGGGGTGGTAATTTTTATCTTCTCTACTTTTACTCTTCTGATTCTCTTTCTACATAAACATGTTTCCTCTGTTTTTGCAGCATGTCTTTCTTGGTTTTCTCCTACTCAGCCCTGCTTTCTCTCTATTATGGGACTCATTCATATTTTTTTTATTAAAGTAAGATTAATTGCACATGTGCCAGGATTTCTTTCTTTTTCTCTCCCCTTTCATTATCACAAATAGTATTTGCCACACGCTGTGCTAAACATGAGGGGCATATACATACATCCTGTCCTCTTTAAGCTGACATAATTGGAAATGGATGTACTCTGTTAAAAAAAATCCTGTGATTAACAAACTATAATAATACTCTTTGAGTCTTTATTCACTAAAGAAGTTTGGGTCTCTTTCAATGTTTGGATTTCTCTACAGTATGAAATATCAGAAATGGGCAGGTCTTGTGAAGATACAGCCTAACTCTGGATAACTTGAGACCAAATATATGGTGAGCTACAAAGAAAACCATCTAGTAGAATAAAATTAGACCCTAACATGATATGATAAGCAGACATTTCTAGACTACCATAAATATGTATGATCATATTTATTTAGTAGCAATAATGAGTGCCTTATTCTCCCTTAGAAAGGAATTATTAGGGAATGATGAACGTCTGATTGACCTTAAAAAATATCCTCTGAGGCTAGTGTGAGAATTGGCCATGTATTTCAGAATCAGTAAGCTAAAACACAGAGATGTAAGAAAGAACTCCTTGGAATAGATGACCAAGTACAGCTGAGGTGTCTCTTGCCACGAGAAACCCTATTTTAATCAAGATTGGGAACTGGTGCTGTGGAGCCCTTTTTTCTAGAGGCCAATAACTAAATCTGACTTCTGAAGGTGCCGTAGTCCCGGTGATTCTTGATAATGGGTTGACTAAGGAGCTTTCCTTTCAAGCTTATCTAAACTCTTAATGATTTGAAGCATCTGGGAGGCTCCATTTAACTCGATGGCTTTATTCTCTCTCTGGTTTTTCATTCCTTACTACTTCACTGGGTTAAAAAAATATTTTAAATGTTTGTTTGTAGAGTCCTGGCATTGCTCATGCTCCCATCTTTATCTGGTGTGTGTTTTTCAAAATGTTGCTTGAAAAAGCATGTAGAATTCTCCTTCATTTCTTCTAGAAGAGGTTGCAGGGTTTGTGACTACCAGCACAATAAATGAGAAGCCTAGGAATGAAAAACCATGGTAACTGGATGCTATTATCGAAGTACTGTAACTATGTTCCAGCCTACAGAAGCCATGCCAATCATTTGCCTTCCAAATTAACTAGATATGGATGAGCCAGATGCTAGAGAAAGGTGTTTCTTGTTTTCTAGTTCTGATTACTTTAAACTTCATTCACTTGCTTCTTTTAATCAGTCGTTTACGTAAGTAGTATTACGTACTTACCATGGGGTAAGCACTGCTGGGACTGGAGTCGCCATGCTATGTAAGACTGTCTGCAAGGAGCTTTGAGTACAGGGAAAGAGACAAATGTGTCCAAAATCATCACACACATAGGCATTATGTGCTTAAGAAAGGGTATATGCAAAATACCACAGAAACACAGCAGAATTCACTTGTATTGATTTTGGTTGGGAGAGGGAATGGAGAATTAAAGGTTTCTCTGAAAGGTTTGGTCCTGAGGACTATAGAATATAGCAGGCTTGTACAAGCAGAGGGGATCACAAAAGCATAAAGATAAAATTCTGCTTGGGCAACTTGGAGCGGCACAGGGTGCAGAATGGCATTATGGGAGATGAGGCTGGGAAAGTTAGGCTGGAGCAATTTGATGGAAATGGATGGTCTTTATCCTGCAGACAATGTGGACCCAGTGAAGAGTTTTAAGCTTAGGATGATATCAGATCTGTTTTGTTATTATACATGACTCTGAAGAAGAAAAATATTTTTAGCTGTGATTTATCAGGAACTCTCTATGTACTTAACATATGTTGTTGCATTTTAAATCGTAACAACTTTCTGAAGGGTGAGCATTATTTTCCTCATTGTACAGAAGAGGAATTTGAGGCTTAGAGAAGCGAAGTAACTTGGCCAGTTGGTTTGGGGGCCATGGACTGGGACTCGAGCCTGGGTTTGTTGGACTGACTGATATTCTTCTGCACTCTCCTGTCCCCCTTTCCTGGTGGGCACACAGCAAGCATTTGATGACAATTATGTTATGAGTGGTTCCTATTCTGTCAGGCCATATGGACTATTAACTAAGCATTGCAAAAGACAGGGCTAGGAATGGTGTGGGAGGAGGGTAGAGAATAGGGGACAGGGATGGTGGCTTCTGCACCTTGTGGTGGCCCTGGTGACCTGCCAATGATGAGGTGCGTTTCCATTCTGAAGATGCAGCGTGTTCTTGCGTGGACACAGTGACTGCCTTTCAGGCTGGCTGGCCGGCATGGGGGCTGGCCTTGAGTGGTCAGCAGAATCGCCTCTATATCCTCTGATCATGGTCTACTTGAGTGGTTTGGTGACTCCTGAGGATGGCCTGTCAGCCACCATCCCCAGAAACCCTAGTGTCCCGGACAGTCCCCCCCATGCCTCCTTAGGACTACTGATGCGTAGGTGTGATCACATCCTCCCCAAATTCTAATCTGATAATGGCATTAACTCTTTTGCTTTAGCAAGACCTGGATTCAGAACTGAGCAAATGGGAAGAGCATTTTAAGTATCTACTGCCATCTTTCCTTCTCCCCTGGGAGGGGAGAAGGCTCTGGGTACCTGCGGTGGAAACTGCTTCTGGGGTTCATGTGGCTGCGGGATGCACGAGCGCTGTGGCCCGGGGTGCTGCGGGCTATGCGGTGCCAGTGGAAGTCACATCACACCAGGCACCAACACAAAGAAACGTTCTGTCTGCGGAGCGTGGCCGGCATGTGGAAACAGTCATTGTTCCTGCAGAGGCTCTAAAACAAATGCATTCCGTGAGCCCAGGAGCGGGCACTGGACAGGATGAAAGTGGCTTTTGTGGGCGCTTCTGCAGGAGTCGGGTGGGGGGCGGCGTGGGTCCCGCAGTGCTGAGCACGGGCCTGGCCTTTCCCGCGCCGGCTCCCCCGCTGCCTGTGGCCTCGATGGCCACCGAAACGCGCCGGGCTCCTGCTCCCCATCCCCCGCCGCCTCCCTTCACCACTAAATGAAAACACAGACTGAGCAAGCAAACAACAAATAGAAAACAAGCCCCCAAAACCCAGCGTTTCGAAGAAACCAGCGAGCGCTGGCTTCAGAGGCTTTTCGTCTGAATGACCTTCTAGTGCAGCGCGGAGCCGATAGAGGGCGCCGTCGGCCCCCTCAACCCGGGAGGCTCTCCAGCAGCCAGAGCTGTCCCGTGACTGGAGATACTTCAGGGCCGGGAGGACTTTGTTCTGGTGGGGTTTTATATGTTCTCCTTTTCTTACAAAAAAAGAAGGAGGAAAAAATGTGCTTGGTGACGAAATGGCAGCAAGAAACAGACTCTCCAAGTATAGCCTCGCACGCTCCTCACTCAGCCCCGTAGTCCAAAACGATGAGCTCTCGTTTTCAGGTGCTTGGCCCAGTCCCTACTGGCAGGAGTTACGTGAGCAGTGATGGACTAAGAGTGAGTGGGATTGTGCCTTCTGTTTAGTGATGGACTCAGAGGGGTGGATGAGATCTGGAAGTCTTCAGGTGTGGCCTAATGCAGGAGGAGGAAGCTGAGCTCTGAGCTGAGTTTCCTTGGCTGTAGCGGGTTGCTCAGAGCCACCTCCCTGGAGCCTCCGGCGTGGGAACATTAGCACTTGCAGGGCGGCCGGCAGCGGTAGGATGGCTGGACCCCTGGCCCTGGCAACCTCAATGCTGTTCTAACACCTGGGCCAGTGGGTTCCAGAGTGTATCATACACAGAGGCTTAAGACCAGGTGTTTTCTTTTTCTTTCTTTTTTTGTAGGGGGGATGCTTAATTTCTAATAAATGGTAATTTCGAATAAAAGCAAACTTTAATATTGTGATGTAGCCAGGATTCCAATAGGCTGGAGTTGCTTGTGTTATGAATATGGCATTTTTAAAGTTTGACCTAAGGGTAGGACCTTGTTCCTTTGGGTGCCTCCAAGCATATCATATTCATTGTTAGTGTAAATGTGCTCTCTCTGCTCTGGCCTGAGGAATCTTTTCTTTGAGTAAGTTGGCAATTTTGTGAAAAATGAAGCTTGAACCTTCAAACCTTACACTGACTGCTTCAAGTTGTTGCTTCCCACTGTTAGCAGGGGAACCATTAGCCAAAGTCTGATACTTGTGAACGTTCTCTCTCTCTCCCTCCTCTCTCTCTCTCTGTCTCTCCTCTCCCCCAACCCCCAATATATCTTGATACAAACTCTTAAGGGCTGCTAGAATTTAAAAAAAATCCTGCCACTTAATTTTTCTTTTCTTAGCTTCCTCAAAGAAAATATTGCTTTCTGTTCTTATCCCAGTTCAACAACCTCAGATCAGTCAAATGTATATTTAAATTAAAAAAAAAAAAAAATGTAACAAATCAGGCTGGGCACAGTGGCTCACACCTGTAATCCCAGCACTTTGGGAGGCCGAGGCAGGCTAATCACTTTGTCAGGAGTTTGAGACCAACCTGATCAACATGGTGAAACCCCATCTCAACTAAAAATACAAAAATTAGCCAGACAAGGTGGTACATGCCTGTAATCCCAGCTATTTAGGAGGCTGAGCAGGAGAATCGCTAGAAGCCGGAAGGCGGAGGTTGCAGTGATCCTGCCACTGAACTCCGACAGAGCGAGACTTGTCTCAAAAAAAAGAAAAAAAAGAAAAAGGAACAAATCAGAATTGATATTAGACTAAGAAAAAAATTCAAAAAAGCAAACCCAACAAAGCAAAACAAAAACAAACCAGCATCATAACATTCAGAGCGCACCCCCGAACAATGTCCCCAAAAGAAAAAATCTATTTAGAGCCTGAAGTAGATGGAGCTGGTTTCCTGGCTTGGTTTTTCACATGACCCTGAATAGGACACCTCAGTGTGGGGCCCTTCTCCCTGCCTCCACACCTTGTGCAAATAAAGACTTCCTCCCCTTATACGGAATGGAGGATCAAGGATATTAATGATGCATTGTTCCTTTTTCAGTGATATTTGTGAGGATGAAGGAGGAAAGCAGGAGGGAAATGAGTGCTAAATATATTTTAATCACCTCTGCTGCTTTGAAAGAATTCCCACAGATGATCTTCAGCTCTTCAGCAAAAAGCAGCCTCCACCCTCAAGCCTCCCCTTGTCCCTGTGTGATGTGGCACCGACCTGCAGTGTGGAGGGGTTTGCATAGTGCTCTCATTGTGTAATTAAAAGAAATTCCTGATGCTGATGGGCCTGGGCTGGCTTGTTAGCACTGTCAGTGCAAACACAGAGACATTAAATGTAAGTGAGGGCCCAGCTAGTTTCTGGGCTGATTGGACTCTCACTGTGAGACTCCGTTTATAGAGGGCCCTTTTCCCTACTCACCTCTGGACTGAAGGAGCTCTGGTGGGGCTTTCAGGAGAAACCTCCCCAAGGAGCTAGTCTGTGCCAGCATTTAAACTGACCCACATTAAATCTTCAGGAAAGAAATTCTATTCTTCATCTCACTCAGAAACTTAGGGCATAAGAATAATGTTGTTGTTGTTTTTTTTCCCCAACTGATCTCAAGAGATCAACTTACAGAAGAAAACTCAAATATCCTTCTACTTAAAAAGTTTTCTGCTGTATGTCTCTGTCTTCATTTTGATGTCATTGAGAGAAAGTGTGTCTGCCTCCTTCTTCATTAATATATTCTGTGAAATGTGAGTCTTATTTCTTTCTATTTGTAGAACAACGGAGGCCTGCATTTCTGCTCTTATCTCGTAATTCTACTTAAAATGCACATGGAGTTGAAATATATCATTTGTATGAAAAATGAGATAGGCCATTTAGAAAATGTTATTTTAAAATATGCAACCTACACCAGCATATGATCAAAGTAATGAGTTAATTTTAATTTCTTTTTCTTGTTCACAGATGTCCTTGAAGGTTATAATGGGACGATTTTTGCGTATGGGCAGACTTCATCAGGAAAAACACACACCATGGAGGTAAGATTACAGTGTGCTCTAATGGAGATGACTGAATGGAACTGACGCTTCCAGCAAAACTTGAGGTGCACGTGACTTCCTTTACTGGGAAATAGAGATGGGTTATGTTTGACCAATTAATTGTATCTTGGAGAAGTTTTAAAATAGCAGTAAGAAATAAAGTCTTAGGAATTCAGTATTTTATAAAGGCCTTTGTTGATAACTTTGTCACAGTAATAATACGTTCTATTCAGAAACAATCATTGATAAGCTAAGCGGTAGAGTGCTCATCCTTCTGGACCTCAGCCTCAATCTAACTGGGAAAGCCTGTTGGGAAAATCATTTACCCTGGTGAAGGCCCCCAGGAGGTAGATCTCTTAGAATAAATAAAAAACTGTAGGTCAGAGATTTTTAAAAGTTGGCTTGTGGACCACATTCAGCCCACAGACATATTTTTGTTTGACCTGCACGGTATTTTTTAAAAAAATAGTAGGTGATGTTAAAAATGGGGTGATTTCACACAATTCGAATTTTCCATTTTAGGTCGAATATTCTGAAGATCTGGCAGCACTGGGTGAATTTCACCATAATATAAAATTCAAGCTTCACTGCTCACTTCATTGTCCTGTTCACCTGTTTGTTAACATTTCTAGTGCAGGGAACAGCTGCTGTCACCTAGGAGAGGCTCGGTTAAAATACTCATTAGATATTTGTTAGTATTTGTGATCAGGTACCTGTGGTGCTGGCCCTGGCTACCCCATGTATATGGGGCTGGGCTCTCCATCGCACTCACACCCAGCCCACTTCATGCACACTGGGGTGAAGAGGAACTTATATTCAGCATCCTTCCTCATTAACTTACATACCTGCTCCCTGAAGGCACTTTACGGTATGTCCCCAGCTCCAATTGTTGTCTGTGGAGCTCTGTGACTTCCAAACAAGGAAGTCTGTCTTCCAAACAAGGCAGATCTGTAGACAAAATTGAACTCCTTTGCCTCCTTTTTTCACATATATATATGTGTGTGGAATATGTGTATATATGTGTATATTCCACACAAGGTATATATATACACATATATGTATACATATATATATAAATATTTCACATGTGTATACGTATATGTGTATGTGTGTGTGTGTGGAATGTGTGTGTGTGTGTGTGTGTGTATATATATATATATATATATATATATATATATATATATCTCACTGAATCCTATAGGGCCTTCAAAGTCTGATAATTCTTCTAAAGGTGAGGCCCACCTGACAGGTGAGGAGTGGTGGTGAGTGTGGTTACATAAGAAGCTGCACAGAAGAAGTTTGGGGAATTCAGCAGCAGGGTAAGATGAATCCTTAATCCTTCCAGCTTAGGTTTTTCATTTACGATGCCCTCCTGGGAATAGCATTGAGACAGCTGCTGCAGAATCAGTTTAGCTTATGAATCATTCCTATTGAAGAGGAGATTTCAAAGGCACGAGGCTAAAATCCTCCGGGCTCTGATGTTCTGCTCATCCTGATTTCAAGTGTGGGGTACAGTGCCGGGGGATCTCATTTCTGCGGTGCTGACTCTTTCACACATTTTGCTGAAGACAAAGTGGTTCAGAGATTGCACAGATTAAAGGACACATGAGGTTTATTTGTCACTTCTTTCTGACTGAGCAGGTCTTTCCCCTGACACCTGAGTGGCGTCAGCCCATCTCCTCCTCTCACACCCTATGGCAGAACGTCTTGGAAACGCCAGCCTTGCCATCCCCATGCTCCAGCTCCAGTCCCAGCCCCAGCCCCTTGCCTTTCCCTCTCTTACTGGGTCCCACACTCTTGACCTTGAGGTTATAGAAAAGTTCCAGTTCTACATTTCCTGGGTCCCACCTACTCCAGCAGCTGTGGACAAAAACTCCCTCGTAGGTTAGACAGCACTTGAAAGAGAGATATGGTGTCTAGTGAGGAATTCAGCCAGTCTGGAGGGTTTTGTTTTGTTTTAATTACCAAACTATATACAATACCAAACCAAAAAAAAAAAAAAAAAAAAAAAGGCAACCCTCATTATTTAAAATCCCCCACACCTTAAAAGGTCACTTGACCTTTTAAGCTTTAGGATTAGGAAATATAAGGTATTTGCTAAATGCCAGAAATTTAAACTGTAAGACATTGAGAGAGAGAATGCTCCCCAGTGTAAAATCTCATGTTGGGAGAAGATATGGATGTAGGGTGATGGCAAAAAGCTATGTCAGCTTGCAGGCACGGTGGCTCATGCCTGTAATTCCAGCACTTTGGGAGGCCAAGGTGGGCAGATCATTTGCAGTCAGGAGTTCAAGACTAGCCTGGCCAACATGACGAAACCACATCTCTACTAAAAATACAAAAAAATTAGCCAGGTGCAGTGGCCCATGCTTGTAGTCCCAGATACTCAGGAGGCTGAGGCAGGAGAATCTTTTGAACTGGGGAGACGAAGGTTGCAGTGAGCCAAGATTACACCACTGCACACCAGCCTGGGCAACAGAGCAAGACTCCGTCTCAAAAAAAAAAAAAAAATCTAATATTGGAGATATTTTGCTAAACTAGAGGCTCTCAAGCCCTCTGTGTCTTACAGTGTAAACTCTACAGTGCTTGCCCAGCGAGGACTCATGGGGGACCTGAAAGGAACTGGGCTCTGGACAGGTTTCACCTCTGGTTGTCTAAATTCTGTCACCTCTTCATCTTTGTCTGTTTTAAAAGGTCGATTGTAATGAGCTGCTTTTCTTTATTGTGACTTTTTCAGATCACATACTTGTGTTGGAAAGAGTTGATGTGGATGGGAGTTTTTTCCTAGTGCCACCCACCCCCTCACTTAATCGAGTTCTTTCTGTAGGGTAATTATAGATTGGAGAAAAGGTAGGGGATATTTTCAGAGGAAGACAGAGGGAGGGAGGAGCCCCAAGCCAAAGTCATAGATACTGCAGGAGACCAAGAAATCCAGGACCCTGGAATGCAATTAAATCAAAAAAGCCCTACAGGGTCTGCATTCTCTGAAAGGAGGAATTTATGTATTCAAATTATACATTGTGATCTTCCAAAGGCTTTTAGAAGGGGATATTAACTCCCTGAGTGCCCCTGAGTGGACAGAGCGGTCACATTTTAAAGCTGTTTTTCACTTTAATCCCCCTATTTTTGGTCTGACATCCAGTGGTGAATCCATTACCTTGTATTGAGGGGAACAAACATGTAGATAAGCCTACATAAAACTGGAAAGACTAGCTTCTCAAGATGGAGCATTTAAGGTAAATTTTCAGTAAATACATGACTCGCTGGACAGTGTTAATGCCAAGCCTGGTGGGCACCAACACGCAGAATGCCCTGGGCTTGCGCAGCCCACATCCAGGGTTGGCGCTGGAGAGGGCACGTGGGTTCCAGCTCCAGCTGTGGAAGAGGGGACTGTTCTTTTGTTCAGTGTGTGATGCTGGGAAGGGCCTCTCTTGGCCCCGTGCCCTAATTTGTCATCCTCTTCTGCACACTGATATATGGATGGAGATACCTTGTGCTTTTCTTTCTGCCCAAAGCGATGCCTGGAGGTCATCTGAATGGTGCAGGCTTCCCAGCCGCCCCACTGAGTCTGTCTGAGCACATGGTGCTCATGTACTGACGGGCTGACGGCTTTCCCGTCTTTAGTGTTTCAGGAAACTCTGCCCTCCTTGGGAGGTCGAGGAGGCATCTGGGGCTGGAACAAAGAGAGTCTTGTTCAATGGCTGGTGGCCTGGGTCTTGTTTCTTCTTTCATACGTGCTCCTAAAAGATCACATTCCATGGATCTTTTGTGGATAGAATTTGTGGATAGAATTATACAGGATGCAGTTATAAAGATCTTTCTCCTATTTGCTTTCCGGGAGAAACAAGGTGATGAAGCAACACATTTCTTTGCTCCTCAAGTTCATCTTTTTTTTTCTTTACTTTTTTTTCTTTTACTGCCCACCTGCAACTGTCTTGATCGAGTTATATCAAGTTCATCTTTGATCCTTCAGCTAAAATATACGTTCACTGTTCTTTCTCAGTTCCTGTGCTTTGTTCTCCCACTTGCCTTCTCTGCCCACATCCTCTCTGCCCATCCCTAAATTTACTCATTCTTCAAGATTTGGTGTCCTGAAAGGAAGCCATCCCATATTACCCATTTTGTTACTGGAACTCTGGGGCGTTTCTGGTCTCTGAATTTCTATAGCTGTCAGCTGTTTTCCCAGTTCTTAACTGCCCAGGGCAACTGTGCATTGTGTGTCTGGGCTGTGCATCTCATCTGCAAGGGTCAGTGTAGAAGCAGCAAAGACCTCTAAGGAAGACCTCTCTCTCATACACAAATGCACACACAGACATACGACACACCACACACTGCCCCCCACATGCATCATACACATACACACAGATGTATACACACCACCACATATATACTCAGACACATCACATACCACATACCATACACTCCCACATACATTGTACATGCACACAGACATATGCACACCACACACATATACACACAAAGACACACAGACACACCACACACCACACACATATACACACACAGAGATACCACGCACCACATACTACCCCCACATACATCGTAGACATACACTGCAACATGCATACCACATACATGTACACATACAGACACATCACACACAGAAGCACCACATACAACACTCCCCACATACATCACACACACACACACACACACACACACACCATATACCACATACCCCCACATACATTATACACACACAGACATATGCACACCATACACATATACACACACAGAGACACCACACACAATATACACACAGACATATAACACACCGTATACCACACCCCCAAATACATCATACACACACACAAACATATACGCATCACACATATGCACACAGACATACCATACACAGACATACCACATACCACGCACCCTCCTACATACATCATACACATACAGACATATACACACCACATACAGTTCACACCATACACTATAAACCACATATGGGTGTCACATACATCATAAACACACAGATATACATGTCACACACATACAGACACACCACACAGCACATGCCACACACACCTCCCATACATTATACACACACAGACATATACATATCATACACATATACACACACAGACACACCACACACTGCATACCACCCCTCCACATACATCATACACATATACACAGATATGTGCACACCACAAACACACCACACATCACACACTATATACCACACATGACCCCTAATACATCATAAACATACAGAGATGTAAACATCACACACATATATATGGACACCACACACCACACACTATATAGCTCACTCCCACATACCTTATACACACAGAGACATACACACACACAGACACACCATACACAATATACGCATTGTTTAGCAAACCCCCTACATACACACACACAGACAGACCACACACCATGCACACAGACACCCCCCACATACACATGCACACATACAGACACACCCCACATAAATCACACACACAACACACACACATACTCCCATACACACATACACAACCCATATTCATCACACAGACAGACACCACATATCACACATACACAATACACACACACACCACAAAATACCACACACACCACAAGCACCCACCCACTTGCCACACTTCATACATTCATGCTATAGCACATAACTGCACACATACCCCACATCCATCTTATAAACATATATGCCCCACATCACACACACGTTAATACTCCACATCCATCACATGCCCCCACACAAGCAGACATACCCCTCACACTCCACACATATATCACACACAGACATACACACACACATCACACATCTATATACTCCTCTGATACCACACACACACACACATGCACACACACATGCACACACACATGCACACACACACGCACACACATGCACACACACATACATGCACACACACATGCACACACGCGCACACACACATGTTCCACATGCTCCTATATCCTCCTCTGTATACACATGCCTGCAGATTGTTTCAGCAGGCCCAGTTCACTGCGCATAAAGCCCTTAACACTCTTGGGCGTCTGAGTTAGGTCAAGCAGCACAGCTCCTACGCCTGCAGTAGATTTGAGTATCGCTTCTGTTCCTGTGGGGATGGGAGGCATTATTATGAGAACAGTCACCTTTCTTACACTGATTTTAGGGTGAGGACTTCAGAAAGACACAAAGTAGAGAGTGTCCTAGATTCATCTCTGGTTCTGCCTTGGTTCTTGCTCTGACAAAGACAAACGAAGGGACATCAGCACTTGTATAAGCCAGGAATCAATGGGGAGATAAATCCATTGAAAGGGAAAGCATCTAGGAAAATAGATTTGAGTCAATTATCAATGATTTTTGGATTATCAATCCTTTTCTGGCTGTGGGCTACTGAGGAGAACCTAAAGGATTATCATGAATTATGAAAAAGCTCTGGAGGGCTGGGGTAGAGGACGTCTTTTGATTGGCTGAGTGGAGTCATGATATTTGACCAGATGGAAGTGATTGTTTCTGCCAATGATCTCCACAGTTCAGAGCATGTGGGGCCCATTGTCTAATTTGTTACACATTTATGATGGAATATACAGTTTAAAAGTTATCAAGATTTGAAATTGTCAGTCATTTGGCGCTGTTTTCTTTCCTAAGATATATAATTGTCAGAGATAGAAATGTGTTTCAGACTCTTCAGGTGAAATAAACTCCAACAACTTCTTCGTGAGAACCTGCTATGAGCTGAGTGATATAATACTAACGTTTATTTGAGCCCTTCCTGTGTCACTAAGCACTTCATATATCCTATTTAATTTAAATTCTACAATAATTCTATGTAATAAATGCTAAATCTTGTAAGCAATGGAGAGAAATATACATGCACTGGCCATCTCTATCTGTAGGAAGTATGCAGTCAAACTAAAAAGCAGTATCAATACATCAAACTATTTAGACTCTTAATAGATAAGGACATTCTAGAGGAGTACCCATTTTCCCAGATGAGGGAGCTTTGCTGGAAGCCAGACTGCTAGATGTGGTGGCTCATGCCTGTAATCCCAGCACTTTGGGAGGCCAAGGGGGCAGATCACTTTGAGCTCAGGAGTTGGAGATCTGCACTGGCAACATGGCAAAACCTCATCTCTACAAAAAATACAAAAAATTAGCCAGGTGTGGTGGTGCACACCTGTAGTTCCAGCTACTAGGGAGGTGAGATTGGGGGATCACTTGAGCCTGGGAAGTGGAGGTTGCAGTCAGCCAAGACTGCACCACTGCAATCCAGCCTGGGCAACAGAGTGAGACCTTGTCTCAAAAAAAAAAAAAAAAACCTTGAAAATTCTCTGGGTGTACTGTTGGCACTGATCACTTTAAACCTTCAAACTGTGTGCTTGCTCACTGATGGGTTGTTTAACACATGTGAGAACTTAAGTGCTTATTTGACGGTGGGCTTATGCAGAGACTCTCTGGAGCTTGTGTGTTGCTTTAAATGCTTCTGGAAGTCTTCATTAGGAGTTGCTGTCAGATCCTTATGGCATCTTTTCTAAAGTCTTCAGAGGTGGCAAATTCTAGACTTTAAACATGGATTCAGTATTATCCAAATAGAATAATTTATCCATCCCCACCCCCTTAGATAAAATGAGTAAAGTAGAAAAGAGGGAAAGAAGAATATGAGACTATCTTAAAAGTAGATTTAGGTGTTAGAAACAGCTAAAAATTATTTGGAACAATTCAGGCTGGTAAATATAGATTTTTAAAAGAAATTGATAAAACATGTTTTCTTGAGTGATCTCTTAAATGCTACTGAAAGTATTGCCAGAATAAGGTTCCTAGAAATTTTGGAGCAATGATGATATTCGTGAGATGATGTCTATCAGTTCTGAAGGTGATTTCATTAAAGGAGATTACCTTACTTGGACCTGCAGGCCCGGGTCAGTTTGTAAATACTCAAAACCCAAACCCATATATTCTTATTCCTTCTCCTTATTCCCTTTCCCTCCTCCTCCTCACACCACACTAACCACATAGACTCTGATTTGTTGCTTTGAGTGGCAGCTGGAGGCAATACTGTGGGACCTCAGAACTTGGCAGAACAAGTGTTTCCCTGCTGGATAAACAGACAAACACATTGAGTTATTCCACCCACTTCTGGTCTGTTGGCAAGTCAGGTAGATGCCCAGGGGAGCTGGCAGACACACGTGGGTGCTTCCCGCTCCACCAGATTCTGTCTAAGGAGCCCAGAGATGGTTCCTCCTCTCTCTCACATGTTTCCCAGCACCCTTTAACTGTCTGTGTTTGTATTTTCATCCACTAGGGGAAGCTGCATGACCCCCAGCTCATGGGGATCATCCCAAGAATTGCCCATGATATCTTTGACCATATCTACTCCATGGATGAGAACCTGGAGTTTCACATAAAGGTACGTATTACTGATTGGTCTCCAGAGAAGACACTGGGCCCCAGTAAAGTTTCTTATCCCTCCTCCTTTCAAGTAGATATAAAAGATGATCTTACTAATTTAAATGGCATTCTGTGGTAAGCAGAGCCCTCTTTATTAGTGGCCTAGGCTAACAGTTATCTGGTGGGTTTGCTTAAAATATTCAGATAATGAAAGTGAAAGCCTTCTTTAGGATGAAATCATCTTAATAGTTGCCTGAATTCTACCATTTATCCTCTGGATTTCTGTGGATATGACTGAAAGTGTTTGTGTTCGGGTTTGGGCAGCATTTCCCAAAATGTGTTCTGTGGAACACGGTCCCTTGTATTATTAATGGTTGGCTAGCAGGAAAAGGGTTATAAGGCCGAACGAGCTGGGAAAATGCTTTCTTGAACAATGTTAAGTTTATCACAAGTTTTAATGTGCTCTGTAAAGGGGACATGTACTAGATTACATTTCCCTGCTTATTTGAATATAGACACATTTTCCCCTTTAGAGTGTCACAGACGTGTTTGGAGCAGAGTGTCACAGAGAACTCTGAGAAATGCTGGGAAAAGGAATTCTCCTCCTTTTTATCTTCCTCCTTGTATTTTGGTTTTGTTTTAAACCAGAACCTCTGATACGACTTAAATTTGCATTAAAAAAGGTATTTCTACGCTCTTACTGTGGCTGTTCAATAATAAAATTTGGTATTAGGGTATATTCATTGGAACACCTGTTTTGCAAGTGACCGAAAGGCACTTACTTAAGCAAATAGAAGATGTTATAACGTAAGAATCTGACAGTGGACATTTTGTGGGGGATGAAGTGTGGAGGGCAGGAAATCTAAGCCCTGATTTTCTTTTTAAACAATTGAGATATTGTTCACATAACACAAAATTCATCCTTTTAAAGTGTGTAGTTTGATGGTTTTTAATGTATTTCCAAAAGTGTACAATGATGAACCTTATCTAATTCTTGAGGATGTCATCACCTCCAAAAGAGCCCACACCCGTTACAGTCCCTGCTTTTCTGCCCTCTTGCTTGACTTCTTTCTCTTGTTCTGGAGTATCTTTCTCTATTTTTGGCAGGAGAAGGTGTTGGCAACATGGCAGCCGCTGCTCCACCATTTCCTTGTTTCCAACTCCAAATTCCCTTGGGAAGGGGCTCATTGGCCCAGCCCACAGCAGGTGCCACCACTTGCCCAATGAGCTGTGTCCAGGATGCACAGGCCGTCTGGGGTCCCCCACGGTGGAGGGTGAAGGGGCAGTTCTGAGAAGGCTCAGCTGAGCAGAACTGCTAAGAGAGTCCCCTTCAGGCTGGGATCTTAGCACACCAGGCCCATCTGTTCAGAGATGAGGAAAGGGAAGTTTAAAGATGCAGGGTTAGGCTGATCGTGGTGGCTCACACCTGTAATCCCATCACTTTGGGAAGCTGAAGTGGGTGGATCACCTGAGACCAGGAGTTTGAGACCAGCCTGCCCAACATGGTGAAACCTTGTCTCAACAAAAAAAAAATACAAAAAGAATACCAAAAAAGTTAGCCAGGTATGGTGATGTGTGCCTATAATCCCAGCTACGCCGGAGGGTGAAGCACGAGCATCACTTGAACCTAGGAGGCAGAGGTTGCAGTGAGCCAAGATTATACCACCGCACTCTAGCCTGGGTGACAGAGTGGGAAAAAAAAGACACAGAGTTAGAAGGCCCAACTTAAACACAAAGTTATTGACAAAGCTAAAAATAGACCCTAGGTCTGACCAGCTGCACATGCAATCCCTTTTCAATTCTAATAAACTTCTCCCCTTACCACTGCATACCTTTTGTAAATGACAAAAAAGAAGGCAACAACTGTGTGTCCAATTATAAATTACATCTAGCAAATCACTTTTCCTTAGGATTCCTTTTGTTGGCTAAAGCCTGCTTCTCCTTCTTGCCAAGGTTCTTTATATCTAAGGATACAGAAGCTTGTTGCTTTGATGGGATCAAGATTTAGAAGCTTAGTGCTTCTTTAGGGCTGTTTGCATTTAAATAGCTTAAACTACTGCAGGGTTCTTATGTGATAATCCTGGAATAAGATGTTAAACCAATTACTGCCCTCAAAATAGGGTCTTTTGTTAGAATCTTATTAAGATAAAAACAGGCCTAACATGAAGTTGGGGGAGGAGAGGAACAACACTCTAAGTCTCTACGGCTGAATTTAACAGTCCAGACTTCTGTGTTGCATTTGTAGTTATGCTTACTTGTTTCATAAATAATAATTATAAATGGGCAAATTAGTTGCTGACTACTTTGTATTTTGAACTGACTAGTGAGAGGCTAAATCAAGAAAAAGAGGCCTGATCAAGGCAATATTGAAAATCTGCTCCTTAAAATGAGTCCCACAGAGGTTTTCAACTTTATTTCTGAACATCCTGTTTCTTAATGCCAAACAAGGCCTATTTGTTTTTCTTCTGCCTGGTCTCACAAAGTATTTGAAATGACAAAAAAACAAAATCATTACCCTCACACATACACACACCAAAAGCAGAAATTAATAAAATCAGAATCCTGTTTCTGTTTACATTAAATGTGAACATGATTCTAATTGCCAGATTTGCCAGTATCTATTTTGTGACCTTTTGTTTTAGATGTAATTAATTTTCTCTGTAGTCAATCTATGGAAATAAGGCCAATTGTTTAAGATCTCAAAAATACTAGAAAAGTCTTAATGAAAATCGGACAATTCTGAAATAAATAGAATGGGCGGAACCAAGGTTGAGTTGGTTGCAGGAAGGGCTGGGTTAGAGATGCCCGGATTGGAGGCTAAACGGACCTGTAAGGATTCAGGGAGCATGGCAGCACGAGAGATTAAAGAAAGCTGTAGGTGTGAGTCTTTCAAATGTCACATAGGTGTGTCCATGAGAGACGGGCCTCAGGGACAGGGGAGTCTGACAGGTGTTCACGCAGGCAGATGTTGCTAGGGATACAGGCAACCAGGAGAGATGCCCAGCTACAAAGATGATCCAGGGCTCAAGCTAGGACCCCACATCTCAGAGTAGCTGGGATAATTCCAGGCTGGGATGGTTCCAGTCAGGCAGTTCCAGACCGAGGTACATTGAAGATAATGGACGAGGGCTGGGTCGGAGCTGGGATTAGTACTGGGTTAGAGTCTTCGCTTCCCCATGACTGGTCCAGAGCCAGGATGTAGGGATGCGGTTTCGCTGAGTAGTCACATTCCAGTTTTACAACTTTACAACTGTTTCCCTTTCTGCCCATTCCCTTGTTTAGATTTCAAAAGCATTTATGAACATAGGCCAGATAAAAGTTTATTGGGTAGGCAGAAGCAGATGTAAACAGAGTACAGAATCCTAGAGGGAGATTTTTTACATCGTAAAGCCCTATGGCTTCATGTGACAGGTGGGACAGTTGAGGCCTAGGGTCTTGGTTAGGTGTGAATTGAGTCCCTAAGACCACGTA
Organism: Cebus imitator; assembly: GCF_001604975.1. Taxonomy (NCBI): domain Eukaryota; kingdom Metazoa; phylum Chordata; class Mammalia; order Primates; family Cebidae; genus Cebus; species Cebus imitator. Next base: position 6,380,332 of record NW_016107342.1, on the reverse strand, counting down.
TTTAGTTAAAGCAGGTCTCAGACATCAGCCAGCATAAGAATCACCTGCGGAATTGCGAACCAGATTCCCAGGCCTGTTCTCTAGGCTTCAGATTCAGCAGGACTGCAGTAGGGGTCTGGGCTCTGCAGTTCAGACAGGTTCTTAGGTGATGCTGATGAAGGTGGTGCTGTGGCTCAGCCTTGAGACTGATGGGAAGGCCTCCCTTTCCTCTCACGGTCTACCCATCTTTTATCAAGTCACATTTCGTTTAGATCTTTCCTGAATGCACCAGAGCTGCCACCATCACCGGCTCTCACCCAGTTACCTTTCTGAACTCTTGTAGTTCCAAACGCACTGGCCCTGCCCTCTCCGGGCTTCTTGCATGTGAACTTTTGGATTAAGTCCCTCCTCCTTCATGATGCTGTCAGTATCATACAATAAAGTGAGGCCTACTGATGGTTTTCTTAGTTTGCTTGGTGCTCATCTAGGGTAAAGACTAGAGTCCTCCTGTACATGGCTATCTGGCATACAATGTTAAGAACACCTGAATGACAACCAAAGGGAGCCGTGATATGTGGGGGTGGAGAGTGGTCCACACTTAGGGAAGCATAGAGCAGGCAGGAAGCAGGAGAATCCCAGTACAGCTGGCCAGATTCTGAGTCTTCACTTTGAACATCTCTTTTTACTCTTCTTAGCCATGCATGGGAAAAGCTTTCATAAGTACTAATAATGGTATTTTTGAAATATACTGTGGCATGTCTATTCCAAACTCAATTTGTTTTTAACTAGGTTTCCTATTTTGAGATCTACTTGGACAAAATAAGGGACTTACTTGATGGTAAGTAACCTCAGTGCTTGTCCTTTATCTGTTCTGTAACCAATAAAAGTCCAGGGAGGTTGAAATGATTTATCGCACTTCTGCTTAAGGAGTTAATGAAAATTTATAGAAGTACTCTATTGCCTTCAGGACATATGTTCATTCTCAGCCAAGGCTTAAACTTGCATATTGCAAGGAGATTAGATTTACCTGTCCTTTGTAACAAACTTCCATTTTTTCTCCAATATGGAGTCTTTAACTTGTCTTTTCTTCTTTGCATACTGTCATTCTCATCTCTTATAGTATCCAAGACCAACTTGGCTGTTCATGAAGATAAAAACAGAGTCCCATATGTAAAGGTATGAGAAAGACTTGATTGGTGATACAATTAATTTCTTTCCAGTCTCTGTCACAATAATTATTATATAAGATGCCCAGAATATTATCTGTAAAGAGCATGTAGGTATTTAATCAGGCTCCTTAAGTTTAATATTCATCTGGTTTTAAAAATTGACATTTACCATCTTCAATTGTACCTTTCCTTTATGACATTATTATTTAAACATTATTATTTAATATTATTCACATTTAAAGGGGCTTTGGTATTGAGTGCAATTATTTATATTTTGCAGTTGGAAACGCCTATTATAGCATTATTTATGAAGCTTCAAAGTGTCTATTATCGATGGCCATAATGGTAAATAAATAAAGACAGAAGGCAAAGCAAAACTTCATCCATTTCTTCTTCTCTCATTGATTTTCTTCTTTGATTTAAATCTTCTTAAAGTGTTGCTGTTGAGTATTACTATGTGCTCAAAAACCTAGGAAAATTTGACAATTCATTTTTTGGTTTACTTCTAGATTTCCTAGGACTTGCTCAGACTTCTCTTTAATGTAGATTTCAAGCCCTGGGCAAGGAGGAAAAGTTGGATTGATATTTTAGCCTTTCTATTTATCTGCACCTCTAGGAGATAAACTGGAAAATGTTCCAGTCTTTCAAAATATTGTTGCTTTTCAGCTCTTTTAATGGTGAACCTGAACTGATTCTCTTCCAGGGGTGCACTGAGCGGTTTGTGTCGAGCCCCGAGGAAGTCATGGATGTGATAGATGAAGGCAAAGCAAACCGACACGTGGCTGTTACAAGTAAGCATAGTGGTGCCTTTTCCTCCCCTGTAGTTTGGGAGACAGATGTCTGCCCCCCGACCGGGGCCCGCGTGGGGTGGGGGATGAGGTACAAATGAAAGAATGCATGGAAAGGTGGTTAGAGAGCAGTGCGCGGACACAGACGCCAGGGTATGTGCGCTCCGAGTGTGTCTAGGCAGTCATAGGAAAGGGTGCCTTCTGCTGTCCACAGGGCTCTGAGGTCTTGGAGATGTTGGGTGAGACTTCCTGGACCCCCATAACGGCCTAAGCCTGCACATTAGGAAAGATAAACAACCAGCCAACCAAAGGGAGGGAAAGAGTAAGCTCCTCAGTTTATTTATTTTAATCATGTTATTGTTCAGGTTAATTAAAAAAAATTCCAAACCAACAAATTTTTTAATACGTTGCAGTCACACACGTGGAAAGAAGCCATGTTAGATTTCTGCCCTCTGTAAAAAAGAAAAAGAAAGGCAAGAAGGAAGTCAGAGAGCAGAGCCAGGAGCCTTAGGGAAAGCCTTCCGATGTGTTACCAGCAGACACATTCAGATGGCTCATTGGCTCTGCAGTTTCTTCCTCAGTATGTTCATTGCATCTCAGGGAAGCAGTGCATATGGGATTCAGGCAGCAGCGGGTCCGTGAAAAGATGAGTTATCTATCTTACTAACAGGGATGTGGACAAGTGAGAGTGACTTCATATGAACAGAAGCTGATGGAACTAAGGGTTTATAGTTTGTGTGAGGAAAAAAATCTGGAGAAGGGTGTGTGGACAATGTAATAGATCATACCGGGTTGAAGGTGCTGACACTAAGAAAGAGGATCAGCTTGTTCCGTTCCATCTCAATGCTTAGAACACCCAGGATTGTTGGAGTGATAGGGAGGCAGATTTCGACTCCTATGAGAATTCTCCAGCCCTTATAGCTGCCCCAAGTGCAGCCTGTTGCCTAGAGAAGTAGTGAGTTCACTGTTATGTTGTAAAAGAGATTCAGACATTGGTTGACTGACTGGTCTAGTCTCTGTAAGTCTCTTCTACCCAATGCTCGCTGATTCTGCGGTCCAGACCTGTAATTCTCAACATTTTCTCTATCCGAGCACAATGTATCAGATGATATTCATATATATAGCAACTTTCATAGGTGAGCCTAGACTTGGATAGTGTTCAAACTCCACTTCTTTTTCTCATGCTTAAAACACACACATACATGAAGGAATGTAAGGCAGATATTCTTATAGTAGTAGCATCTCTCATTTACAAAGAAGTTATTCACTCTGTTTCTGAAGCTATTTTTAGTCACAAATTATTTATGGCATACCTGAAACCCATTTTGGTGCCTTAGTTTGGAACTGCTAGTCTAAAAAAAATTGCTATTATTCTTATCATTCCAGTAAGGTTTTTCTTTTATTACAGTAACAAAATACACATAACATGGAATTTGCCATAACCATTTTAAAGTATGCATTTACATTACATTAAGTGCCTTCACACTGTGTGCAACGTCACTACCCTCCATCTCTAGAACTTTATCTTCTCCAGCCAAAGCTCTGTACCCATTAAACACTAACTTTTTATTCTCCTCTTGCCCAACCTACTTTGTCTCTGTGAATTTGACTGCTCTAGTACCTCATGTAAGCGGAATCATAATGTGTTTACCTTTTGTGACTTGTTTATTTCACTTAGCATAATGTCCTCAGGTTTCATCCATGTTGTAGCAAGTGTCCTTCCTTTTTAAGGCTGAATAATATTCCATTGTATGTATATACAACATTTAAAAAATTCATTTAACTATCAGTGGACACTTGGGTGGCTTCCACATTTTGGCGATTGTGAATAATGCTATTATGAACATAGGTGTGCAAACATTTGGGTTTGATTTGATTTCAATTCCTTTGGGCATATATGCAGAAGTGGAGTTTCTGGATCTTATAGTAATTCTGCTTTCAATTTTTTGAGGAACCACTACTATTTGCTATTATTACTATTTTCCATAGCAGTGATACCATTTTCTGTTCCTACCAGCAATATACCAGAGTTTCCATTTCTCCACATCCTTGCCATTCTTCTTCTTCTTATTTTTTTATTATAGCCATCCAAATGGTGTGAAGTACTGCTTCGTTGTGGTTTTGATTTGCATTTCCCTAATGATTAGAGATGTTGAGCATCTTTTCATGTGCTCATAGGCCATTTGTATATCTTCTTTGAGGAATGTCTATTCAAGGTCTTTATTTTTTAGTCAGGTTAATTTGTTGTTGTTGACTTGTAGGAGTTCTCTATGTATCCTGGACATCAATCCCTTATTAGATATATGATTTATAACATTTTCTTCTGTTCCTTGGAATTGCCTTTTGACCCTATTGTGAGTGTCTTTTGATATATAAAAGTTTTACATTTTGATGATCTAATTTTATTTTGTTGCTTGTGTTTTGGGTGTCATATCCAAGAAATTATTGCCAAGTCCAATGTCATGAAGCTTTTCTCCTATGTTTTTTTCTAAGAGTTCTATAATTTTAGTTTTTATGTGCAGGTATTTGATCCTTTTGGAGTTAATTTTTGCATGTACTCTAAGGTAAGAGCCCAACATTAATATACTTTTTTCATGTAGATATCCAGTTTTTCCAACACTATTTGTTGAAAAGACTGTTCTTACCCCATTAAATAGTCTTAACACTCTTGTTGAAAATTATTTGATCATATATGTGAGGGCTTATTTCGGGGCCCTATATTCTGTTCCATTAGTTTATATGTCTGTCTTTATGTCAATACCACACTGTTTTGATTACTGTAGCTTTGTAGTAACTGTTATTTTTCATTTTTCCATAGGTTATTGGTGTGCAGGTGGTATTTGGTTTTTCAGTGGTGATTTGTGAGATTCTGGTGCACCTATCACCCGAGCAGTATGCACTGCATATTATTTGTAGTCTTTTATCCAGCACCCCACTTCCACCCTTCTCCTCAAGTCCCCCAAATCCATTATATTGTTGAAGTGTGAGACCTTCAACACTGTTCTTATTTTTCAAGATTGTTTTGGCTATTTGGAGTCCCTTGAGATTTCATATGAATTTTAGGATGGGTTTTTCTACTTCTGCAAAAAATGTCGTTGAAATTTTGATAGAAATTGCACTGAATCTGTAGATTGCTTTGGGTAATACTGCCAGCTTCATGATATTAAGTCTTCTAATCCATTTATTTGTGTCTTCTCTCATATCTTTCAGTGACATTTTGTAGTTTTCAGTGTATAAGTCTTTCTTTTCTTTGGTTAAGTTTATTCCTAAGTATTTTATTCTTTTTTTTTGTTATTACAAATAAGGTTGTTTTCTCTTTTTTTTGGCGGTTGTTCATTTTTAGTATATAGAAATGCAATTGATTTTTTACATGTTGATTTTGTATCGTACACCCTTGCTGAATTCATTTATTAGTTCTGACAGTTTTTTTTTTTTAGATGAATCTTCAGGGCTGTTTACATGTAATCTAGTAAGATGGTTTGAGAAATGATTGCTGGTGAAGGCTGAATGGGACGGTTGCTGGGGTCTCTGCTTGGCAGACAAAGATGAGGATTTGCAAAGATTTTTATTTCCAGGACCTCATCCTAATGAAGTGTATTTAATATTTGAGACCTTCTATGCAGTTAGCATAGGGTTATAGAAGTGTATGTTTTAATCCTTCCTTAGGAAAGTCTTAATCCTTCCTTAAGAAAGCTTATGATATTACTGATAAGGCAAGGCTTGTACACATGACTAAGATAGAATACATCATGTATTAATCATGATAAAGTCTGAGGGATTTAAAGTGAGGCAGGGGAGGAAGTAGTGAATTCTTCAAGGGGAAAGTCATGCTGGAGTAGGAACTTAGAAGATGGGGCTTCTGGTAGAGCTAGAAAATCTGATACCTTCAACTGTCGACTAAGATATTTAATTTCTTTGCTCCTTGAAGATATTTAAATTTTTTTTTGTTTCTAGAATGAGCATTGTTTTTCAGAAGAAATAGGCTCTCAGATAATTTTTTAAATTGGCTGGACTTAACTTCAATGAAATGGAGCTATTAGGCATGACTTGTTATGTTTTTTAGATGAGGTTTGTTACCTAAACGTACATGTTCTTTGTAAAGCAGTAAACTATTTTACTTTTCAGACATGAATGAACACAGCTCTAGAAGTCACAGTATCTTCCTGATAAATATTAAGCAAGAGAATGTAGAGACTGAAAAAAAACTCAGTGGGAAACTTTATTTGGTTGATTTGGCTGGGAGTGAAAAGGTAATTGGTTCTTTATTTGTATTATCTATAATTTTCCCCTTTTTTTGCTTCAGTGTGCAATGGTATAATTTTTATGCCCTTCTATTTTCCTGCTTTAAAGAGTATTTAAAGTTTCTGAGGCTCTGCCAAGGTGTTATTACATGTAACCCTTTTCTGTCCTGAGATTTCCTATTGGTGTCAGGGGCAGGTGCTTTGCCTGCCAACTCTGATTTATCCCTGATGGGCCCTGATGATGATGTTAGGCAAGTGTTGATTCGACTTAGCCTGTAGCAGAGTCAGCCGCACACATGTGGGAGGGATATGAACGTCTGAGAAAAGAGAAAATCCCGTGTTGTACCGGACTCTAATAGGCCAGGAACGAGCTTTGCCATGGGAATGTGGCAGTCCTGCCTCTGCAGGTTTGTTTTGCTGATGGAAGATCTGGAACCCGGGGCTCTCCCTGCATTCCTTAGTTGTCCCAACAGCAGGCCAGGGCTGTCCATGTCCCATGTGGGAGGCCTTGGTTCTCTCAGGCAGTGCAGCCTGTTATCAGCCTTAGCCACAAGCAGTTACTGTTCTCTGGTTTTGTCCGGACTCTCTTTTGTTGTCGATACCCTGACTCATGCCCTCCCAGGCCCTGGCCAGGGCTGTACTCCAGAGCAGTAGGCTTCCCAGAATCTCCAATCTCACTCCCATTGCACCAGTGGAGGCTTCTGCTGCCACACCCTGGCTGGAGGCACTGACCTCCCTTGAGCAACATCACAGAGCAAGCCCATGTGCACAATGCCCTCTGGCCTCCATCATCACTGACATCATGCTGATTGTCCCCATCAGGGCCAGGCTTGGAGCTTGGTCAGTCTCCCTAACTGTATGATTGATCCCCTCTTAACTGCACTACACCACTGAGTTCCCGTATGCCGAGTTATGGCCACTAACATTTACGTAAGTAATGGTTTCTTGGATTGTCCTCTAGTATGCATTTGTAAAACTGTGAGTAGAAAGTCATCTGGGTATTCCTAGTTGGGAATCTGAAATTTTACTAGTATGGACTTGTAACTTTAGTTAAACAGACACACAACAGAATGGAAATAATGGAGCATTGTTGTTTATTTAGAGCCCAAATACACCTGAACATTCCTTAATACTCGCAGACCAGAGTGGAGGCCTGCCTCTGCACAGTGTCAGTGGTTATTGCTAATGATATTTATGGGGCGTTTTAAAATCATGCCTTTCACGTAGTTTCTTTTGCTCACATGCACCTGTTTTCCTTTGCCCTAGATGTGTCCCTATGAATGTGTCAGTGTGATCTTGTAGAAGAGAACTCTGGGCTTTAGTTCCCATCTCCCCTGAATGGCGTTCTTCCCTTAGGCTGGCAGTTTGACATTTCTGGGGCTCAGTTTCCTGTCTGTCAAAGGAGGGTGATAGATGGTACCTGCCTTGTCTATTTCGTGGCGTTAACATGCTCCTATGTGAAGACATCTTAAAATAACACTATGTGAATAGACTGCTACTATTTGTGACCCAACAGCTACATGATTCCTCTATGTGTAAGCTGAGGTGCCACACAAACAATTCCAAGGGAGTTGAGAATCTATTCTATTTGGAAAGAAACCTCCCCCTGGACCTGAATTCATCTCTGTCATCAGGAGTTTCTCCTTCATATTCAATTGAAATTTGCATAGTTGAACATTGCTCCCTCACTTCCTTTCTTGACAGAGCAGCTGCTCCCCGTGCATCATTTGTCCAGTCAGCAGAGACATGAATCATGTTGAGTTCCCCTTTTTTCTAGCATCTGCAAACTGCCCTCTTCCTAGAGCAAATGCTGTCAAGATGAAATTACCAGCAATAACACAGCAGAGGAGGAACTGCGTATGGTCCCTTTGGGTGCGGAGGAAAAAAGACAAATTTACAATGCAATATACATTAGACTTTTCATGTCTATCCCAAGTTTTTTGTTTTTTGGATATTTTTCATTTTTTCCTTGCTGTGGGATAAGTAGGGAAGGAACAGAGTCTGGATAACCAACCCTACCACCTCTAGGCGTCTGCCTGGATTTGGAGCTTGTAACTTACATTTTTTGCAGTATGCCCATTCACTGTGGCTCAGGACAACATTTTCTCTTCATGCTTCCCTCCGGGCTCCCTTCGGCATGGGGACTGCGGCTCGGTCTCCCAGGGCCCGAGCTACCCATGGTGACAGCACTTCTGGAGCCTGGCTTCCCTGGATGGATGTCCCCTGGGGAAGCATCTGCAGCTCCACCACTTGAGGTATTTCAGCTATTCCACTAAAACCTAATTGAGAGGAAAATGACGGCAGTAGACACCAAATCCCCAGCCTCATGTGAGAAGGATGGTTTTTTATCACTGTAGGTCTTCTCTGCTCTTATTTTTCCTTGCTTTCCAGGAGGCTGTCCCCCTTTGCCCTTGTGTGAATTGGAAATTTCTACTTTGTGCTTCCGCTGTCCTGTGCTGCTCACTGCTTTTTTTCTCTCTGGTAGGTCAGCAAAACTGGTGCCGAGGGAGCTGTTCTCGACGAAGCTAAAAATATCAATAAGTCTTTGTCTGCTCTTGGAAATGTGATCTCTGCTTTGGCAGAAGGGACAGTAAGTGATCCTGCCCCCATCTATTAAATAATATTATGAGAAACCACCTTTTGGGTCCTCGTAGTCCCTTTGCCACACGCCCCAGAGGGTGGTTTGTTTTACTGTTTGGAAAAGGACAGCAGGAATCCTGGCTGTGGCTGCCTGCTCGCTGGGAGTTCCCGTCCACCAAAAAGTATGAATGGTTATGCTAATTTCCTATGACCTGGATCAAAGAATGGGCATTCTAAACTTTGGCAAGATCCAAAGACCTGGCCACAAATTCTTGTTTTACTTGGTTCCTAAGCTCAGTGTCTTCATCCCTGACTTGCTTGCTTCTGTGTTTTTCTTAGAATGGGCTGCCAAAACCGATATGTTTTCTTTTCCTAAATAGAAAACACACGTGCCATACCGGGACAGCAAGATGACTCGGATTCTCCAGGACTCTTTGGGTGGGAACTGCAGAACCACCATTGTCATTTGCTGTTCTCCTTCTGTTTTCAATGAAGCTGAGACCAAGTCCACGCTGATGTTTGGACAGAGGTACGTGTGGTCTCTTAGGACCCGTCCTCTGTGCTAGGTCTTAGGTCTTAAGAGTGAGTGGCAAGGCGGGGCACAGTGGCTCATGCCCGCAATCCCAGCACTTTAGGAAGCCAAGGTGGGTGGATTGCCTGAGGTCAGGTGTTCAAGACTAGCCTGGCCAACATGGTGAAACCCTGTCTCTACTAAAAATACAAAAATTAGCTGGGCATGTTGGCATGTGCCTGTAGTCCCAGCTACTCAGGAGGCTGAGGCAAGAGAATTGCCTGAAACCGGGAAGCAGAGGTTGCAGTGAGCCAAGATCGTACCACTGCAATCTATCCTGGGCGACAGAGAGAGACTCTGTCTCAAAAAAAAAAAAAAAAGTGAGTGGCAAGGGGCTATTGGCAGAGAATCATAAAGTAAGGGACAAGCAGCCTTTTACTAAATTACATCTAGCAGGTGATTTGTAAACTTGAGGCATCACTTACTGAGGCCAAAGCAATAATTATGTTTTAAAATAATGGACAAGAACATGCCAGCTTTTCAAAGGTATGGTATATAAAACAAAACAAAACAACCAAACTTATTGCAGATGTGACCTGGAAATGCACTGGGTGTTACTTTTGTTCTTCATGGCACCGGAGTCTACCTTTTAGGTTCATTATTATTTCAAGTGTATAAATCTCAAGACTGGTAACTGCCTTTAACTCCGATATTTGGGATCCTTTGCACAGTTGCTGATAAAACACCCAGAGGCTAAGGTGAATACAGAATAGAGGTATAAATAGAAAAGAAGGGGAAGGAATCTTTATCAGCACTGGAGGTAGGAGGGCTGGACTGTATGCTGAGGAGAGACATAGAAGACATCTTCCTACCTTTGAAAATACCCACACGAGACATCCTAGATCCCCAGGAGATGTCCATAGGTGGGCAGCAAGTACAACTCCACAATCACAAAGCAACAGTTACATGTGTGGTTTGGTTCATATCTTCCTTTATTTTCTTGTCACTTTCTTTTTCACCCACCCCTTCCCACTGTCCAAGGCCTGACCTCCTTTAGGCATGTTTCCTCAGTTCCAGTGTTTAGGTTCTATCCTTCAGCCCTTGTGCCTCGGTGTTCATTTCTAGAGTGTTTGAGGTACTGTGGATTGGGCGATCTGAACATCTTCAGTGCTCAGCAAGCTGAGCTTAGGTCTGAGGTTGGAAAATGTGGATTCTGCTGCCATCCGTCCATTCAATTCCGAAGAATCACGTGATCTTTAGACAAGTCACCAGTGCTCTGTGTGCTTTAACTAGTTCATTTGTAAATGGAGGCACAGAGCACTTCCCTGCCTTCTCCCTGGGAGTGTGTGTTGTGTGGTTATGCCTAAGGAATAGTTTAAGATGAGAGAAAGGACAGATGGGGGTGGGCATTCTGTCTGGGAAATTGTTATGGCTTGTTTAAACTGAATTAAGCCCCAGTCATTTCCTGAGCCCTCAACAGAACATAGAATTACATAGTCGTGGCACCTGTGGGATGTCTAAATAAATAATAATTATATTGAAATGTTGTAGAGCTAATATATCTTTTAAACTGGATTTGGGTCCTTTGCTTCCTCCCAAATCACTTCCTTGATTAGTTAAATGCTTAGGCCAAGGGGGTTGCAGTAGGATAACACCTACTTTGCTCAAGGGACTCAGGAACCCACAAACCAGCATCTGCTTATGGAAAACGAGATCACATCCTGTCCAGTGTCTTAAACTTGAGCGTTAACAATTTCCTCTGAAGACATGTTTGAGCAAACCAGCTCTAAGTGCATTCATAAAGGAAACATCTCTTCAGAAAAGATCCTTACCAGCAAAGCAAAAATATTCTGGCCCTTTTCAAGCCAGAGTCACTGGCTGTCTTTGCAAGGCTGAGCACCTTAGGGCGCTACTGTCATCAGGAGGCATTTGCAGCTGTCTACGGGAAGGATTTTGAATATCAGTTAGTGTCTTATATATGTCAGGTGTGCCAAAATTATCATAGCAATTCTGGTAGCAACTATCTCATCCTCATATAGAGTATGAAATCAAGGCTTAGGGGTAAAGCCCTTGGATACCATACCTGAGACCACACAGCCAGTAAGTGACTACACATCTAGGGTGTACTAGGATGCAGCGTCTGAGCACAACCCTCTGGGTCAGTAAACCCAGCATTGAAGCTAATTCTGCAATTGACCCATTCTCTTGTCTACTTCTCCTCTCTGAGCCTCAGTCTTCTCTCCCATAGAGAGAGATATAATAATGCCTACTTTCAAGAATATTGGGAGGATTATATGAGTTGCTTCAGTTTTTACCGAGCTCAAGGGCTGGCATGTAGCAGGCTATCAGTGATTGCAAGTTCCGCTTTTCCTTCATCTTAAATAATCTCACAGTATTCAGGCTTGAAAAGGCCATCGTGGTGGATGGGACTAGACTGAATGTAATGCACTGTAAGGGACAGCACTGTCATATAAGGGGGAGGATTAAATAAAGCAGAATTGGAATTACACTTTGGGAATGAACAAATAAAAAATACTGCAGATAATTTGGGCTTCCAGGAAATAAAAAGTAATGCAAATTATATTTTCAAAGGAAATAAGTTGGCCTACATTCTTTTATGAGAGTCATTTAGATTCTGCTCTCTGTGACAGCAGGGACCGAGTTTGTCACAGGCATTAGTTTCTCATCAACCACTCTGCACACCTAGTTCACAGTAGGTGGTCAATAAATAAATGCTTATCAAATGAATGAACAGATGAATCTAAAGCTTATTGCATAAAATTACTTGGAAAATTAAGGCAGTTGCTGAACTTTGATGCCATCACATCCTGAAGCTGGCTGCGTTTGGATCTGGTTTGCTTTCCAGTCTATTATTGGAAATGTGTGAGGTTTTGTTTCTTTCCTTTTATCCCCGAGTTAGTTAATGGATTATTTAAGGATGCTGAACTATTCTACAGGGCCAATACCTGTTGTATTGTTAAATATACTCATTGAACCCAATTATATAGCAGACACAAGACTGAACATCGGATTAGACATGGTATGTGATAGCTAATGAGATTAAGCACTTTGAACTCAGAAAAGACTGCTGGGCACATCGCAAATTCATTGTAATGAGTGTTCATTATATTCTTATTACAGAGGTGGCAAAACCTTAGGGCAGCATGAGGTTCTTCAGTTATTCCTTTGTGGTTCTTTCAAGGACGTGAAGAGAGTACATGTTTGTTGTTCTGCTTGACTGCACTGAATAATGCAATGTGTAGTATGTTGGGTTTTTTTTGTTGTTGTTGTTGAGACAGAGTCTCCCTCTATCAGCCAGGCTAGAGTGCAATGGCATAATCTTGGCTCACTGCAACCTCCTTTTCCGGGGTTCAAGCAATTCTCCTGCCTCAGCATCCTGAGTAGCTGAGATTACAGGTGTGTGCCACCATGCCTAGCTAATTTTTGTATTTTTAGTAGAGATGGGGTTTCACCATGTTGGCCAGGCTGGTCTGGAACTCCTGACCTTGTGAGCTGCCCGCCTTGGCCTCCCAAAGTGCTGGGATTATAGGCATGAGCCACCACACCCAGCCTGTAGTACGTGTTTTGAAGCAGTTAAATCTGCAGATCCCTGAAGGCATCTACCAACAGTCCTGTTAGCATTCTTCAGGACTCAAGGTTAGATACTGGAATTTAAAGGGAAAAATTTACCATGTTTATTTCTTGGATTGATACATTCTACTCTTCCATTCAGTTGGGCTTGTTTTCTTTAGTCCCCTGAATGCCCAGCATCGTGCCATTAAAGAAGTAAGAGCCATCTCCCATGCTCTCAAAGACCTTTTAATCTAGTTGAGGAGGCAGCACTTGAATTCCCAGGCAATGGAAAGTCAAAAAGCAGAGTCAAATAAGAGCACTTTTATTTTTTTTTCCTCTGGCTTCCAGAGTTCTACTTTGTAGTCTTTAATTACCCTTCCAAACTACTTTTACAGCACTATTTGAAAAAGATATTTATGTTTTAGAAGTGTGAACTCAAATCATCCAATTGTGTTAGAAGCCTATTTAATGTACTGTGATTTAGTGCGGTAATAAAGGGAAAGAGGCCCTCTGAGGGGCAGACCAATGTGGTTAGGAAGGTCTGCATCAGCACATCTTTGGCACCAGGAGTTTGATTGATCCAGCATGAATAATTTGAAGCCTTTATTTGTATGTTGAATATGGAAGGAGAATTGATATCTTAGGGAAAGTAATATTCTTTCTTCTTTTCCTGATGTGCACTTAAAAAAGTCATGTCACCATTTTAATTGTGTCGTCTGCCAGCTCAGTAGCAGCTAGATTAGGCAGACCCTGAATAGTGTGCATATGAAATTTATGTCACCAGAGCATGAGAACACGTTACCTACGAGAGTAGATTGAGCATTTTGGCCAAGGCAGACATTTGGCTACAGTTTGACATAAAACAAAAAGAGGCTTAAATCATTCCTCTTGGGGGGTCTGTTGCTGAAACATCACCAGGGTTAATTTTTGCTCTTGGAGGGGAGAAATACTGTGGGTGACATACATTTATCTAGATGCCAACTCCTCATATTTGTCATTTCTGAATAGTTCTCAGGAGACCAGAACTTAAAATTAAAGACACAAAATTTTAATTTCTCCTTCCTGTCCTCTTTCTTTCCCTCACAAGCAGGGAAATGGCCTCACCAGGAGCTGGGAAGGTGCTTTGGAGCAGTGGTCCTTCCAGAAGAAGGTTTGGGTGTTTTAGATGGGAACTAGGACTCAGAGCAGATCAGAAGATTAGCTTCTGATTAACTTTACGTGTCAACTTGGCTAGGCCATAGCGCCCAGTTACAAATCAAATGGAAATTGAGACATTGCTGTGAAGGTACTTTTTAGATGTACTTAGCACTTATAATAAGTTGACTTTAAGTAAAGCAGATTACCCTCGATAACGAGGGCAAGTATCATCCTCTCAGTTAAAGGCCGTAAGAGCTAAAACAGAGGTTTCTCAGATAAGACAAAATTCTGCTTCAAGATGGTACCATCAACTGCAGCCTCAGTTTCCAGCCTGCCTTATGGCTTTCAAACTTGCCAGCCCCCACAGTCATGTAAACCAATTTCTTAAGTAAATAAAAGAGTAAGATATGTCATATATACATATATATGTATATATAATAGGATCTTATATACAATAGGGTATATAATATGTTATCTGTCTATATTTATCCATCATCTGTCTCTATCTCCTATTGGTTCTGTTTCTCTGGAGAGCTCTCACTGATAGTGAAGAAGGCTGTACTCTCTATCCTCTCCTGCTCCCACAGTGGGGTAATCTCAGTTTCTGTCTCTCACACACCATTCACAGTGCAGAATCACACATTACAGATTTATTCTATGTGCTGAAGGTGTGAGGTTGTGTAGAGCTCCTTACTCAAATGCCAGCATTATCCTGAACACCGGGTGAGAGAAGGAGGATGCTGAAACAAAAGGTATGAAGGTACCAGGAACAAATATCTTTGTGGTTCTTCCAGGGAAGCCAAAGTAATTAGAAGAAACCCCAATGGTAGGCACTCCTCATGTCGTTTAGAACTGACTGTGGCCAGGAAATATGAGTATAGGAAACCATTGGGGAAGCAGGTGGGGATGAGATTCATCAGAATGCAGCGGTTTGAGGTCTTCTCCCCATTCAAGGAGGGCTTTGTTCAAGTGCCAGCTTATGAGGATGCCTTCAGTGTCCTCACTTATGGGTGCTTAACCTCGGTAGTGGAGATGGGTACCATCAGCAGTCTTGGAAGCTGGCCATGTGCTTCTGAACATATAAACTGCAGATTCAGTGACAGAAGGATTAAATGGTGCTGGGAAGGAAATAGTAGAATGCTCAAGAATGGGGAAGAGTGTTTCCTCTTTCCACTCTTTAGTAGAATCTTTTCTAACTTAACTCTCTCTGTAGCAGTACCTAGATGGAAGATGTACCGTGGCCTCTGCTCTTTGTCCCCTGGGCTTGGTCTGCCTTTTCTAAGGGTGGTTAACATTCATTAGCTTTGAGGTCTTTGAAAAACTTGGTCCTAGTTTCCCTCCCTGTGGGGAGAAGGTACCTCGGGCACCTAGATCATATATTATTGAAGTAGTGCTTGACTTGCTGAATCAAGCCAAAACAAGGAAAAGATGCAAAGCAGACACCCTGATAATGGCATCCTCACAATTTGACTCAGTTTTAAAAGCATGTCTTGCTGGTAGGGTATAAATTTAGGACTGAATTGAAGTTCTTTCCTGCAGTAGCCTTTGGTTAGGATTTTCTCAGTGCCTGCTGTGGTAATAACTTGTGGAATAGACATTGATAGCTGTATACACATTGGGGGCTCTGACTGAAAAACATGAGAGTTTTTAGAAATGAACAGCCCACTTTTTTATTTCTCTGTGAATGATCAGGCCACTTTGGATTAATCAAATAGTATCATAGTCAGTTTGACCTTTAAAGAGGATGAGTGAACAGTCAGTAAGTGGCTAGAATAAGGCTTCTGTGGGTCATTGGCTTGTTCCTCTATTTCAAAGAGATAATGTCCCAGAACTATAAGGCTGGTTGGTATCACAATTGCTATATAGCTTCTGCTAGACAAAATTATAAAACCTGCCTTAAGAGAGCCTCTTAATTTCTGCTGTCTTCTTGATTTTGTGTCTCCCTGTAAGCTACCTGAAATTCTTTTGAGAACAAGGCTAAGCAGTAAACGCACACATGTGAGCCTGTGCCCAAGCTCTGGTCATGTCCACTGGCAGCCTCGCACCCCAGATCCAAACCAAAACAAGGCAGCAGACCACTGTGAAACAGGCATTGATGGCAGCTAGCTAAATATTAACAAAGGAGGAAACTGATTTTTTTCTTTTTTTCCTCTGAAATCAGTGAGAGCAAATTAAGGGAAAGTTAACTTTGAATGTCCAAATAGAAAGAAGCTACTGATCATTAGACTCCTTCATTCTCTAAATTTGCTGAAGTTAATGGTAAAACAAAAAAGAAATTGTAGCTATTCTACCTCCTTTTACTCCTAGTCTCTTGGGGAATGAGGGACTGAGACCCTCTTTATTCCACTTTGCAAGATTGTTTTTGACATCCTAGATAGAAGAATATTTGTTCTATTTAAAAAAAGACAATAAACCTCAGAGCACAAAAATTCAATATCTCTCTTGGTAACTCTAGTTTATTCCTCATCTGGAAATTCTTGTGTCTGATTTCTTTCTGCATCAATTTATTTTTCTTAACTCAATTTTTATTGAGTATAATATAGTAAAACACATAAACTTAAGCATCTTATATTTTTTACAAATATATATATACACACATATATTTATACATATATATGTACACACACACACACACACACACACACACACACACACGCACACGTGACCACTACCCAGCCTCTTGGAAGCCTCTCTCTTGGACCTTCTCAGTCAACACCGAACTATCAAGGATAATTGTCACCCTAATTTCCATCAACATAGATTAGTATTGCCTGCCTGTGAACTATATAAAAATGAAATCCCACAGTACTGTATTGTATCTGGCTTCTTTCATGCAGCATTTTATGAGTGAACTTCACCTACATTGTTAGGTATAGTAGTAGTTTATTTTTCACAGTTATATAGTATTCTGTTGTATGAATTTGGCTTATATGTATCCATTCTATTGTTGATGGATATTTAGATTATTTTCATTTGGGAGAGATTATAAATACAATTACTACAACATTGGTTGTCATGCCTTTGGGTGAATATTTGTCCTGGTTTCTGTTAGGTGAGAGCAGGTCATAAGGTGTGAAATATTCTGCTTTAGTAGATACTACTAAAGATTCTTCCAAAATGACAGTAATAATTCACACTCTTTTCAGTAGCAGTTGACTGTTAGAATCATTACTCATTCTCAACAACAGTTGGCATTATCAGTTTAAAATTTTTCAGCCATTCTATTGGCTATGTTAAGGTTTCTCATTGTAGTTTTAATTTGCATTTCCCTGAAGGCTAATGACGTTAAACACCTTTTCAGGAGGTGTTTTATTGGCACGTCTTTTATGAAGTGCCTGTTCCAAGTCTTTGCCCAGTTTTTTCTTACTGATTTAAAGGAATTATTCTGGGTAAATCCTTTGCCAGGTATATTTATTTGATATATCTTCTCCCACTTTGTAACTTGCCTTTTAACTCTTTTAATGGTTACTTTTAATGAAGGGAGGTTTTTAATTTTAATGAAGTCAAATTTATTTTTTCTTTTATGTTCTCTTCACAAAAACCTTTGGCCAGGCACAGTGGCTCATGCCTGTAATCCCAGCACTTTGGAAGGCCAAGGCGGGCGGATAACCTGAGGTCAGGAGTTTGAGACCAGCCTGGCCAACATGGTGAAACCCCATCTCTACTAAAAATACAAAAATTAGCTGGGTGTGGTGGCATGCACCTGTAATCTCAGCTGCTTGGGAGGCTGAGGCAGGAGAATCGCTTGAACCTGAGAGGTGGAGGTTGCAGTGAGCCAAGATCATGCTACTACACACCAGCCTGGGCAAGAGAGTGAGACTCTGTCTCAAAAAAAAAATCTTTGCCTACCCTAAGGTCTTGAAGATACTGTCCTATATTTTCTCTAGAAGCTTTATTGTCTTACTTTTCACATTTATGTCTGGGATCTCTCTGGAATAGAATTGTTTATATGGCATTGAGGCTGGGGGATAACGTTCTCCTTCCTCTTACTACCATATATTAAGACTGCCCTTACCCACTCTTCTTTATGGGTACTTTTGTCATATGGTTGGATGGCTGTCATCTGAGTGCCTGTTTCTGGACAATTTATTCTGTTTTATTTCAAAGTTTGTGACAATTTGATCAGGTATAATTTATAAGTGGCTTTATAAGTAAGTGTTGATACTCAGTCCTCTAACTTTGATCTTCAGAATTGTCCTTGCTCTTCTTTGTCGTTTTCATTTCTATTGTAAATTTCAGAATCAGCTTGCCAATTTCTATACACGTACACAAACCTTTTAGGGTTTTTTTTTTTTTTTTTGTAGGGGGAGGATTACTTTAATTCTCTAGAACAATTTTAGGAGAATTAACATCTTTCTCTACCAGTGCAAGCAGATTTCTTCATGTTAGTGGATGTAAAGGCCCCACTTCTCACATTTGGGCTGAATGAATTTTCGGGGCTCTAGGGTGGGACATGGATTCCCCCTTTATTTGAATTCCAAATGGAAGTTGGGTTGTGCATCTGTAGCTGCTCCTCTGGATCTTTTCTGTACCGTCTCTGCCCTGCTCTGTGCCTTAGGAGGGTGACTGGTTTGGACTCCTGCTATGGCTTCCTTTTCCTCTGGCTTCTAGTTATGTTCAACCAGTGGGGAAGGAACACAGGCAGGCGATCAGGAGGAGAGAAGGTCCTGAGGTCCAGGTATTTATTTCCTGGCTCCCTCCCTGCCAGATCATATTGGGTTGGCTATGCCCCTACCACTGCTGTTATAATTCATACCTCCCAGGCAATCTTTTCCTTCTACCCTTTTCTCTCTGGGTCCCCTTCAGCCTAAGGGTAGTAACGGCTTCCCCATCACTAATGTGGGTACCACATTATCCCTCGTTATCTCCTAGCACCTTTCCATACTTTGTTAAGCACTCTCCAAATCATGCAGCTTGAGCAGGTCATCTGTTTCCTGCCAGGACCATAATTGCTACAGAAGTGGGGATTTTCTAGGCAATTTAAAAAAGTACTTTGAGAATGAGGACCAGTTCAAACAATGGTGATAACCTTGCTGAATCTGCTCACAAAATGTGCCTCTGGCTAAACCTGCCTGAGTATAGCATAAAGGTTGCAGTTTTCTCTTTCTGGTATCATGTGAAATTATCAAGGGAC
Source organism: Cebus imitator (assembly GCF_001604975.1). NCBI lineage: Eukaryota > Metazoa > Chordata > Mammalia > Primates > Cebidae > Cebus > Cebus imitator. The sequence goes on along the minus strand of NW_016107342.1, from coordinate 6,361,220 downwards.
TCTTTATGATTTAAAAAGTAAGATTAGTAGCCTTGAAGTGTGCCCTTAAGTATCCATAAGCATTTTAGCCATGAGTTATTTTTCACTTTTTGTCTTACTAAGTTGATAATAGATGCTTGGGGTATTTGTGCTTGAGTCTGAGAAACATCCACAGCACTGCCTGAGGGTGTTAGGAGGAGAGGTGAGAGTGTCAAACTCGAACAGACTTTAAAGTAGTAATAAAATTGCTGCTATTGGAAAAATTAGACTCAAAGCACTTCTAGGGACAGCAGCCTCAAGCTACAGTGAACAAGAGAGAATTATCCTAATTCTTAAGTGGAGTCTTACATTGAATTTGTTTAACTCTTCTTTTGACAGTTGGGTTATTTAGTTGTCTGTTTTAGGAATGAATTTTTGGAATGACATCTGTAGCGCTGGTGAGGACTGCTAAATTTCTTGCACTGAAATAGAAATCATGTCATTTGCTGACAACGGTAATTAACCTGAATCACAAATCAGATTGTGCTGGCAAATATGATGGTGTAAGAATTGTTTGAAGTTCAAAATGAAAAAGTCAATAGCAAATAAAACAGGATATCACATATTTCTTAATGAAGAACTTTACCTTCTTAAAAAAAGTGAGCCTAAGTGGAGTTTCTTTTTTAATTGGATGAGGCTACTTAGGTGTTTGTTTCCGCACATGCCGAGGAGGGTTGTGCCTTTGGCTTTTGGTATTGCCTGGTGCAGCTGCTGGTTGGCGCCTTTGGGTTACTCTCCAGCTACCATCCCTGTGGCATCACCACCCCCCAGGCCATGTGCCTGAGGAGATCGCATCATCTCCTATACTGGAAGTGGCAAGATGGTGGCCATTAGGCATGTTTGTTTATCCCACGCATTATTTTTATCAATAGTTTAAAACTGAGAGACATAAATAAATAAAAAAAAAAGTTTCTGACTTTCTAGGAAAATCTGAATACTGTGGGACCTCCTCACCACATGGTGATTGATGATGGGCTGTGATGGGGGGGGACGTTTACTCAGCAGGGAGCCATGGTGTCACCTGTCCAGTCTCACTCGGCTGTGGGACCCACCTGACCTATGAGGCATGTGTTGATATGTTAAATACATCAGGGGTGGTTCTGGGTACCAGAGGTGAGGAAGGGAAACAATTGATTCTGTTATTTCTGTCTGTATATCATTGGTATAAGAAACTCCAAGCTCCAAGAGGCCAGAGACCTTGTCCATCTGTCATGGTATACCTGAAATTCATAAATATTAATTGAACTGAAAAAACCATCAACTGAGGAAGGTCAATCTGGTGATGGCATGCAGGGGGCTTAAAGGAGGATACTGAACATTTGGAAAAGGCTATAAACATAAGGAGGGCTGAGAACATAGACTGAGACAGTGGCAGAGGAAAAAGAGACAGAAGAAACCCTGAGACAATTCAAATCAACCTCCATTAGATTTAGAGACGAGTGGGATATGAAGGAGAAAAGAAAAGGCTGAGCTTGGAGCCTCAAGGGGTAGTGGTACTATTAGACCAGTTAGGAGGATGGTTGGTGAAAGTCACAGGATCCCTTCTGCTTCCCTATTTCCAGTCTTTTGATATGAGGAATCTAAGGCTTAGTCATATTGATTTAGCTAATGCTAATAATTAGCTGAATTGTTCCTTATATTTTTAATCCCAGAGCTAAGACCATCAAGAATACAGTCTCTGTGAACCTAGAACTGACAGCAGAAGAATGGAAGAAGAAATATGAAAAAGAGAAAGAGAAAAACAAGACTTTGAAGAATGTTATCCAGCATCTGGAGATGGAGCTAAACAGGTGGAGGAATGGTAAGGAGAAGTGGAGAGGAAGAGTGAGGCATGAGGGTGTGAGTTTTTCCTTTTTTAAAGACAGAGTCTCACTCTGTCACCCAAGCTGGAGTGCAGTGGCATGACCTCAGCTCACCGCAACCTCTGCCTTCCGGGTTCAAGCCATTCTCCTGTCTCAGCCTCAGTGCTTGGGATTACAGGCATGTACCACCATACCCAGCCAATTTTTGTATTTTTTTTCTTTTAAGTAGAGACAGGGTTTTACTATGCTGGGTAGGCTGGTCTTGAACTCCTGACCTCAACTGATCCATCCACCTCAGCCTCCCAAAGTGTTGGGATTACAGGCATGAGCCACTGTGCCTGGCCGAGCATGTGCCTTCTTTTTCTTGTGACTGTTGGCGTCCTGGGAGACACTTGGGAAAGTTGGGACAACGTGCAGCTTGGTTCCTCCTGCCAACAACCTGTGTGAACAGGCAGATGCTCTTAGTCCCTAACACAGGCACCATCCCCATCCCATCATTTGGCTAGCATGCATTGTTAGTGTGGACCAGTGACTATCTGCAAGGTTGCCTTAATCTGCTTCCAATGAGATGCCCTCTATCTATTATTGTAATAACTCTCTGGTACCCCTATTTGTAGGTTAGAGGAAAGTGCCTGAGACTTGGTGGCTCAGATTGCTTTTGACTTAAATGAAAAATGTCATTCTCTCCTATGTGAATTTTATCACTGATTTGTTGTTAAAAGTCTACCTCTGGAAAATACCTGCATTTTTTGACCGAACTCATCTTCATGCTCTGCTTCTTCAGAGCCAGAAATATAGGGCTCTTGGAGGAGCCCTGTGCTAAAATGGAGTCTTAAAGGCTTGGTTCGTGACTCGTTTTCCTTCTTCCCCAAAACATTCTCTTTGGTTTGTTCTACTGGGAGAAAATATCTCAGAGAGCTGACATGCAGTGGGTGGGTGGGTTGTGGGTGAGGTGTTAAGAGGGGTTTCCAGATCTTAGTGCAGACAGATTATTTTAGTGATTTTAGCATTGTGACGTAGGTTAGAAGGTAGAAGGCTCTTTTTTTTCTTTTTAACTAAAATAAGGCAGGTTGGTGTGTGTGTAGGGGAATGACGGATAGTTGGAAGCTGTTCTTCAGGTCCTCTGCTGCTGTGCTCAGTATTTTAGGCTCTGCAGCAGGACCTAAAGGGTAGGGGTAGGAGCTTGGGGGTTGTTGTGCAGGACCGGGAGGTAACGCTGACTGTTTGTAACTGCAGCAGATTGTCTTGTGGTTACATGTTTGCCACTGCTTTTTGCTAGTAAGGGTGGGGTGTCAATGAGCTATTGTTTAATAGAAAAACGATTACGTGGCAAACAAGAATTCAAGACAGGTTCCAAAAATGACCTAGTAGCCTAAATAACATGATTCTTTTCTTTTGAAAGATTTTCTAGCTGCACACGTGTTTGGAAAGCTGCTAGAATAATTGAATAATTCATCACCTGGGGCTGGCGGATGATTCCTTACAATTTGGCAGGAGTGGGAGAGAAGGGAACAGTAGCTGGCAAGGTGGGGAGCGGCTATATGAAGTTTTATTTCTGGAATCCTCTAGGTCAGTTCTCTGTTGGGTGACCAAGACATTCAGTAAAGCCTTTTGGTAAAGGATTGGCAGGGGCCGGCTTTAGAAACATTACAGGGTGGGCAAATAACCTTTTCTTTCTTCCATCCTTTTCCATCTCTTGCCAAACTTTAACCTTGCAGTTCTTCATCCCTCATCGAATGCTGTTCTCTGGGATCTGCCCATTGCCCTGTTTGCCTCACTAACTGGCATGCCTGGCATCTTTTGGGCACTCAGTCCTCTTCTTGACCTCTTTACTTGGGCATCATTTTAACTGTTTGTCCCTCTTTGAACACCTTGGAAGTCTTCTTAGAAATGTACTGTTTTCTGTGCCCTATTGGGTGAGATCCTACATGATCCCTTAAGTTACGTAATTTGGGAAAACTAATGGATGATAATATACTCTAGCACAGAGTAGACCTCCAATAAATGTATGTGGAGCAAACATATGCTTAATGCTGGTGCTGGAGATTAAAGGGTGGGCAGTCAGATGTGGTGTCTGCCCTTCAGGATGGTCTGAGCGGGGAAGGAGGTAAATGTCAGTCCTCACCAATAAGTGTATAATGATAGTCCACACTGCATACCTGAAGGGGAAGCACAAGTGCCAAAAATTGTACAACAGAGGGCCCTGACCTTGACTGAGAAGCCAGTGAGGGTTCCTTGAATATGCAACACAGAGATGAGTATCTGAGAGAAGCAGCAGTTAGCCGGGCAAAATAGGAGGCGTGGTGTCGGGGCTCCGAGAGTGGAGGACACAGGCCAGCTGGGAGCACTGGCCTGAGATGGGCTGGAGGAATGGGCGGGGCTCTCCCATGTAGGTCTACACAGTCCTTGTTCAGGATTTTGGTCAAGGGTGTTAAGCTGGTCATACATTTGCATTTTTGAAGATCCATCGGCTGCATTAGAGTGTGGACTGCAAGTCGGAGAGGAGAACTGGGAGCGGGGGGGTGGGGGTTGAGGATCTTCCAGGGATGAGATTATAGTATTGAAGTAAGAGACAGGGCAGTAGGAAGGGAGAGAAATGGATGAACCTGAGAGGAATTAAGGAGGAGAAATTAGCTGGATGTGGTGAGGAGTTGGCTATGCGAGAGGGAGGTTTCAGTGACAGCTGTGAGTTTTCTGCTTGCCGAGTTGGATGGAGGGTGAGACCATTCCTTAAGAATGGGGATGCTGGAGGAGAACCATACTGGGGGTGAGGGAGGAGGGAGTTTGGGGGTCCCTGTGGAACATCCAGGGAAACATTATTCAGATAAGAAATTAGGACTGAGAGTCTGGAACTCAGAGGATTTGCTTGAGTTGGAGTCATCGATCTTTAGGTAATAATTGAAGGCACAGGTAGGCATGAGGGCCCTTTGGACTACAAAGAAGAGAAGACGGAGTCTGAGAGGCTCCCAGGACCTCAACTGCCACGTCACCACTGGTTGTGATGGGAGAAGGAGTTTGGAGGGATTCTGCACAGCTCTTCTTTCCTCCCCAGCTAACATTTGTCTTTCAAGGTGAGGAGGAGAAATTACCTGGGAGTGGTAAGGAGTTGGCTATGGGAGAGGGAGGTTTCAATGACAGCTGTGTGTTTTTTCGCTTGCTGAGTTGGATGGAAGTTGAGACCATTCCCTGAGACTGGGGATGCTGGAGGAGAATATCCTCCTGCATGGGAGATGGTGAAAATTGGTGAAATACTGCACTATTACCTGCCTAGAGGCTGGTCTCACCTGTACCAATTTTCAACCCTTTGTAGCTTGATGGGTGCTATAGATTGAATGTTTTGTGTCCACCCAAATTCATATGTTGAAATCTTAACCCCTAAGCTGATGGTAATAGGAGGTGGGGCCTTTGGGAGGTGATTGGGGCCTGAGGATGGACCCTCACAATGGGATTAGTGTCCTGTGGGTTCTGAGACAGCTTGCTTCTCTCTGCTCTCCACTATGTAAGACTAGAATGAGATACTATCTGCAAATCCAGAAGAGGGCCCTCCCTAGGAGGGCCCAACCATGCTGGCTCTCTGATCTTGAACTTCCAGCTTCCAGAACTATAAGAAATAAATTCCTGTCATTTATAAACCACCCAGTCTATGGCACTTTCTTACAGCAGCTCCAGCTGACTAAGACGGGGTCCACTTCAGAATGTAGGTCTAGCAGTTTTCTTCTCTGGGCACTGTTGAAACTTGATTCTCAGAATAAGGCCTGTGACTCATAGCACATACACTACACTAAGCTTTAATTCCTTTGTGACATTGCCTTGAGGGCAGGATAACTCTGGGCATGTCCATGTGGCTATGGAGAGCCGTGCACTGGCCTGGTTCCATTCCCCAGGGTGCTAGTTAGGATCCTTGGTTTGCAAGAGACAGGAATGGACACTGCCTGGCTAAAGCAAAAAGAGAATGCATTAGAAGGATATGAATGATTAGCAGACTCCAAAGCATAGCAGAGGCACCAGGATCCGACAGGTGTAGGCTGGGGCTGCTCCAGGGATACAGGCAGCAGAAACAGGCAGGTCTCTTAAGTGGCCACACCTGGAATGAATGCTTTTTCCCTTCTCTGTGTAATTATGTTGGTGAAGCAGAGGCACAGGATAGAAGGGAGAATACTGTACTTACTGGTGTGCCTTGGCTGGGGAGAGGTAGCGCACTTTGATAAATTGTCTGATGAAGACTGAACGTAGTTGAGGGGGCCAATTCCTTAAAAGGAAGTTCAAGTGCTATAAGAATGGGTGTCAAGTGGCTGAAAAGCAACAAATGTTCACCACAATCTACTAGTGACATCTTGTGGGCCGTAATCAATGGCTGGTCTTTCTTCGAATCTGGAGGCTCTGTTGGCTCTTTCGCCTCCCGGAGATTTGTTCAGCCTGCTTGCTTAAGGAACAGATAGATGGAGTGGGGCAGTTGCCAGAAAATGGAATTTTTTTAAAAGCGCTATTGCTTTGTTGCTCATATGTGCGGAAAAGACTTGAACAATCCTATATATGGAGATAGCTTTAGATGGTTGGATTCAGAGTGAATTATGGCTCCAGCTCATGCTAACCTCCTCCCAATCCATCAAGAAAACTCTTGACAGGAGGATGGGGAGGGAGGGGTGAAGGCTGGGTGCACAGTTCCCTGTTGCTACCAGGTCAGTCTTCACACGTTCTCTCTTCTGATACTTAGAATTTTGCACTTAAAAAATAACTTTGTACAGGGATTTAAGTCAGAAAAAGGAGGACCTGAAAATCCAGGTGTCTGGAGAGCAGGGAAATGACCTGACAATCTGGTGTATCTGCAGATTCTTGTCTCTTGAATAATTGCCTATAAGATTGAAAAAGAGTGGATGTAGGTTTACCTTATCTGCTAAAGCCATACAAAGAAATGATTTCATCACAGGCTGAGAAAGTGTGGAACAATCGGCAGTCTTTAAAGCAGATTTGTTCTCCCAGTTCAAAACTTGTGGGGCCAGCAGGCATGGCTCAGTAACTAGCTAAATCTGTAGCCCCCAGTCTGATTTGGGGCTTTGTGGAACTTGGGGACCGCCGCAGTTGGAACACAATTTGCTCTTTTAGCATTAAACCTTCGAAGATGCTGGCTCCCTTCGCTGGCTCCCTTCTCAAATTCATGATTATAATGGACTCTCAGAAATTAGCATTTCATTGGAGATATCTAATTTACCAGGCCCTCTGCTCGCTTTTGAGGGCACAACCAAACTCTGTAATAGAAATACCGTCTGTCCGCCAAGAGAATGCTGTGGCCTGTTCAGGAGGTCATGAATGTAAGGAGGATGCAGAGTCCCAGGTGACCAGTTTATTAGAAAATCGCTCTAGAAGGGATTAGAGGATGTTTTAAGCTGCTTATAGTATTTTTAGGAATGAGGGTGAAAGATGCTATTTGCATGCAAAATAATCTCATAAGGGAATGAATTTTTTTTTTTTACACATCACATTTATATAATGACATCTTGTAGCCAGCTGCTGTCACCCATCTGGCAACTTAAAGATTTCCTTTTAGTTTCTTTGATATAGAAATTACCTACCATTAGGTCTGCCACTGGGCCTATTTAATTGGTATTAAAAGAAAGCACCTCATTTGCCAGATTTGCTGTGGTTTCTGGCGGAAGCTGTGAGTGACCAGCAAATCTCTGCTCCAGAGTTATTGAGAGAATGCAATTACCTTTCTATGTTCTCCTGAGGCGTTAGGAACTCAACTTATGAAAAGGATAACTAGCTTGTTGCTATTTCATGTGTGAAATTTTAATGAATTACTGGCAGTCTAATGGTTTTCTTTCTTTAAAAAAACCCCCAAAAACCTATTTTAGAAATTTTAATAGCCCTAATGAGAATTTTTGATTAGTCTGTCATTCTCATCTATTGCAGTTGATGGATTTCTATTTTTTGTAGAAATGTTATTTATGCCCTCTGGGAGTTTTTATTTTATAATTAGAATGCTCTGTAAGCCTTATAGGTATGCTTCAGTGAATGCTTCTATGTAAACACAAATCTTTTTAGTCCTTAAAGGTAATTACATCTGACAATAGTAAATGCCAGCATGCTTATTTAAACAAGGGGAAGGTTTCCAGTGTGTGTGTATGTGGTGGGGGTGGGGGGGTGGGGAAGCCTTTCAGATGTTTTGCAATATTATGAGTTCTTTTTCTATAGACAGCAGGTATAAGCCTCAGGGGCTAGACTAAGAGAAATATGCTTTTAATGCAAAGAGGGACACTAAAAATAGATGCTAACCTTCCTTTGGGGGTCTTTTTCTCCTTCTCCCACCATCAGCGTTCAGGGTGTTAGTTCTCCAGGTTCTGTCTGCAGCTGTCTTCCTTGTTACAATCAGTTATTCCGTAATCACCTCGTGGGGGCTTCTCCAGAGACTCGGTCCACTGCAGTGCTGGGAATATTCTCGATTAACGCGGTGAGATTGCCATGGAGACAGATAGCCTTGTGTCAGGTCTTGCCTAGTGCTGGGAATTTACAATCCCCAGATGTGTTTGTGAGCTGGACAGTGCAGTTACCAGGGACAGTTCTGGAAGTCATTTTTTCGGTCCTTTGAAGGGCAGTGGTGGTGGAAAACCAGCTCTTGGTTCCTCCACGGGCAGGAGCTGTGCTGCTTTAGTTCCTGTGTGTTGCGGCTTTGTTCTTCTCCGTTGAAATGGCTGCTTTAAAAAATAATCCTGACTGCCTGACCTTTAGAATGTAAACTGGAAAGAGCTGGTTGTTTAGATGTAGCTTTGTAGGAGACATGTTAATGCTTTGAGAGAATTGTTCAAGGGAAACCACAAAATCTGCTATAGGTTTCAAATATTGTTTTAATAATAATAAAAATAAACCTGAAAGGGACTTGCCTGGCTACATACCATGTTTTATTTTTGGAAGTGAGCTCCAACCACAAAGTTATTATAAAGATCCTAGAAACACAAATTACAAAATAAGTAAAAATAATAATTTATCTGCCAAGCCTACAAAGTTGCAAATTTGTCAGGGAGAGAAGGGGATAAGAGATGGACTTTAAACAATATTGCCTTTTGTGCTTTTTACATATACTCTCTTCATCTTTAGAACAACCTTGTGATAAAGGCATTGTTATTTCCCCTCCTTTATAAAAAGCAAACCAAGAGGGTAAGCAAGAGATGAGCTTGTGATTAATAAGACCTGTTAAAAGATACAATGTGACTTTCGCATCCTGCCATAGCACTGGAGACGAGAGAGTCCCTTGAGTACTTTCACAGTGCCTTGTAGCAGCACTGGCTAGCTTGTTAGATCTCCACAATCTGGGACAACCCTTGTACTTGGTGATGCTGTAATTCCTTAATGGGAGAAGAGGGAAGCTTTAGGAAAAGTCAGGCCTGTGACTTTTGATTAGAAGAGGTCACTATCTGCTAAGGTTATAGGAGTCTATTCCTGGCCCCTACCCACCCAGCTGAATCAAAACACACACTGGGCAGCTCCTTAGCCCACCCTAACCCCATGGTACCATTGCCTCTTTGGCCATCTGAAACCAAAGAACACGGAATATGTCTCTTCCAGATGTTTTTGTACCTTGCCTCTACTTGGAGTGAGTTGGCCTGATAATATGACCATCTTCTGGTTGGTGTCTGGTCTAGTACACCTAAGAATTTCATCTTTGTTATGCTTAAGCTGGAAGATTAAATTCATACTGTACTGGATTGCCCTGTTCCCGAACTTCAGAGGCTAGCACATAAATTAGACATACAGTCGCAATCTAAGAAGAGGAAGGACATTTACCAAAGTGTTAGTGGTGAATTTCTCTGGGAAAGGAACAGAATTAGAAGGGAGGGGTAAAGGAGGACTTTCAAGTTACAGTTGCATACCCCACATGTTTGAGTTGTTTATGTTAATAATGTATCCTGAATTATTTCTGTGGTTAGAAAATCTCTCTAATATGTTTAAAAAAAAAAAAGGAACACAGTACTGCTTTTACAGCCCATGGATTTAGCAGACTGCAGAGAAAATAGATCCTTTAATTGGATGAAATCCAGTCTGCACATTAAGGTGGTTGATGGATATTTTAAGCCAGAAATTGGAAGTGAATGAAATATTGATTTGGTTCAGGTTCAGTTCAAAGGCTACTCTGATATTCTGGTTTTGTTTCAGGTCAATAATTTCAGAAAAAAGGCTTAAGGATAGCACAGTCTTATTGGAAAAAGAAGAAAGGTTGGCTCAATTTTGTATTCAGCAAAGTAATAGTTTATTATACATTTTGCTTCAAGTTGCTGCTTCAAACGGAACTGTGATACAAAGTAAAAGCACTGGGTGTTAACTTTACTTGACACGGAGGCCCTGTATACTATTTTGTGATTATTCAGTGAGGTAACGGAGTCATAAGCAGCAGAACTAAACCATCATAGTGTTTTCTTTCTACTGAGATAAATGTATACAGTGTTCAGGTGGGTTCATTGAGGCATGATATATATTATTAATGAAGCCACAGGTTGAGATCACAGTTATTCTATTTATTTTTATTTTTTGAGACAACGTCTCACTCTCATCACCCAGGCTGGAGTGCAGTGGTGCAATCTTGGCTCACTGCAACCTCTGCCTCTCGACTTCAAGTGATTCTTGTTCCTCAGCCTCTCAAATAGCTGGGATTACAGGTGCGCGCCACGACACCTGGCTAATTTTTGTATTTTTGCACAAATACTAAATTTTGTATTTTTAGTAGAGACGGAGTTTCGCCATGTTGGCCAGGCTGATCTTGAATTCCTGGCCTCAAGTGATCTGCTCGTCTTGGCCTAAGCCACTGTGCCTGGCCTTCTATCATTTATTTTTGAAAAATTCTCTCTGACTCAATGCCGTTTTCCTGGGGAATTTTTACAAAATGGATTTTGTGGGGTGAGAACTGCGGTGAGGCTTGGAATACTGCAGACACTCTTACTGCTATCTGTAGCAAGAGGAGTGTGGTGTTGATGGTAAAGACTGCGATGGAAAAGTATGTTGGGTTTGGTTTTGCTTTCCAGGAAGATATTGGGGAGACTCAATGGGGCCAGTAGTTTTCTTAGAATCTTTTTCATGCGCTTTATGTCTTTGATGTTCTTGTTGGAGACAGCCATTGGCCAGCTTACGAGCTGTACCTTTTCCCTTAGTTGTCAAATTTGGCAATTCTTCCTGTGAAGGCCCCAGCAAATGCTACTCTGCAGACTGAGAAGTTGTCGGATGATCGAGATTGGCTGCTTTTCTTCCTTAAGTCTACTTGATATCATAGTAGATTATTCTCTTTGAACTTTCCAGCAGAGCCAATTAATTCTGGCTTCCTGCGGGAGACAGGGGTATTGAAATGTGAGCTTTTACAGCACTGGTCTTGGATTCAGGGCTACCCTCTCTTCTGGCCTCAGATTCAGAGATTCTCGAATTCAGAGGATTTGAGCCTTACAGTATTCTATCAAACAATGCCAGTGTGTTTCTTTATTTGGCTGTTTCTATTAATGAAACAGTGACATAATTAATTCATAATTAGGATGCCTTAGAGGTCTGTTTCCCTCTTAATCAATCACTAGAGAGAAGATGACTCTAGTAAAGCCCCAGGATATTCCTCAACTAAAGCAAAATGACTGTAAAGAATTCAGGCATCTCTGCACGTTGGATTATCTTGGAACCAGTTTACTTCAGGGATGCATCTTGAAAGAGGAGGTTTTACATAGTTCTCTTTTTTCTTAGACTAGTTTCGGTCAGCTAACTAAGACCTTTCTTGTCAAATAGAAAGAATACAAACTAACCACAAAACAGCGCTTTATTGTGTCCTCTGTGTATTTTTCACCAGGGCTGATTATTTTTAGAACACTTCCTGGAAGGTTGCATGCTCAGTTTCTTTAATCCCCAACTCCTCTCGGCTATGTTTTACAGGAGAAGCTGTGCCTGAGGATGAACAGATCAGTGCCAAGGACCAGAAGAACCTGGAGCCTTGTGATAACACCCCCATCATTGACAATATTGCTCCTGTTGTTGCTGGCATCTCTACAGAGGATAAAGAGAAGTACGATGAGGAGATCTCCAGTCTCTACAGACAATTGGATGACAAGGTCCGTGGCCAGAAATTTACAGTTCTCACTCTGCTACACAGATGAAAGATGGCAGGTCCCAGCTCCCTGTGGAGCTGATGTAGGGCTACCGCTCGATCTTTATGTCTGGTTTCCTAATACCTACCCTAGCGCTTTGTTGGTGCAGACTCTGGGAGCTTGATTATTGTGGAATGGACATGTTAAGGGGAACTTGATTGAAAGAGCAGAGTGTTGGCTTAGATAGACAGGCAGGTGCTATTTAGAATCTTATCTTCTAGACATTGGACTGGGCTGATTACTGCATCAAAGACGGGGTGTGTGTGTCCATGATTTTTAAGCTTCCCTTCCTTTCTCCTCTGGACTTGTTCTTCACCTCTTGGAATCTCTAGCAGTAGCCTCAGCTAGGGGCAAGAGGGTGACTCCCAAAATTCAAGCGGGTACTTTAATTATATAGCCGTAAGGCCCTGGGATGAGAAACCGATAGTCGTGTGGTCTGGTGGCTTCACCTAACTGGTGAAGCTCTTTTTACGGGTATATTTCTTGAATGAAGTAGTTTGAACGTGCTAATTGGAGATATCCAATTTTATGACAAGCTTTTGGGACTCAAATAGTCATGTAAATGCACACGTTGGTATAGAGAAAGAGAGGCCTTGGAGAACACTGGGAGAACCAATTAAAGGTTGGATTAGAAATCCCCAGAGGCATGGGAATTCACTTAATGTTTTATATGATGTTGGCATGTTGTCCTTGGAATATTCTAACTCCTTTCAGTTCATTTCATCAAGGTTGCTGATATTTTTCGTCTGATTTAATCTTTTCTGCTGTGGTTCAGCTCAGAGTGCTTAGGGACACCTCTGGCGTGTATGAAACAGGTTCGTTATGTTAACATTGCCATTAATCTTACAGGCCTCTCTCTTTGGGGTGAAGCTCAGAGTCTGGTATAACCTTTGCAAGCTGAATGTGACTGGCTGCCTTAAGGAAGCTAGTTCTGCTTGTTTGTGATCCCAAGAGCTTGCACTATAACCACAGCATTAATCTGGGGTCATCTCACCCTTCTGAAAACACATTTAATAAAATATTCACACCCACAAGATAGGTTACTTGCCCTTTAGCCTCCAAGCATACCATTATCTTCCATTTCTACCTATGTATTTTATGCAAAACCTCAAACAAAGAGAAAGAGGAGATCAATAGTTAACAGTATATGCAATTTCTTGATTTCCCTAAGGAATTGCTATTGCTTAAATGGTAAAGATTAGACCATATGCATTGTTCTTCTTATTTTAGAACTGATGGGCTCATTTTTAGTAATCACAGAGAATCCTGGGTGAGGGGGTGAGAAGCTGATTCTGTGTTCAGTTCTCTATGAATAGACACCTGCATGGTGGAATCAGGCTCATTTATTTACCTTGGCAGCACAAGGAACTTTCATTGATCCAAGAGAGAGACTTTAAAGTCTCGAATATGACTTATGAAATGTAGTGATTAGGACAGAGAGATGAAAATGCGTGTCCAAGGCATTCAGTTGGTAGCTGAAGATCTGGCTTGAGTGGCTGTCTCCTGGTGGCCAGCCTAGGCCATTTTGTTACGTCATTTTCCTACAACATGTGCTTTGAAGACTCTGTAAGGCCCACACTTCAAGGCCAGCATTTGTGGTCCATCACATGATGATGCTGAGAGATGTGGGAGAGGACTGAGCTTAGAAGCCTCAGCCTTAGGGGGGACCAGAGCTAATGGTTTGCCCTCAGTGACCCTATAGACTGCCTGATTATGTCTTGCCAGCTGTCATTCTTAGGGGTCCTTTTCTCAAAGGTTCTAGGAGGCTCTTCCGTGTTTCTGTTGATGTAGGTGGTTTGACACTTGAAGAATACATGAGGTGGGATATGGCACCTTTTTATTTTACTGAATGGTGGAACAGGTGGTATTTAGGTTTGGGTGAGGCACTAGCCCAGGGTGGCTATATGACTTACCCAAGTGTATATCACGTAGAGGCAGCAGAGCTAGGATGAGGTTACCTGTCTTCTGACTTCCACTGCAGTGCTCATCCTATTTTGCCCTCAGCCCTTTAAATGAGGACCTGGTCAACTTCAGTGGATCTGTTTTGGGTGTGGAGGGAGAAAGACCACCTGGTTTCCTGCCAGCTACCCCTTCTGTCTCTTCTGTCCCTCTGTGCTTCCCCGCCAGGGCTCCAAGGACAAGTAGTCTCCCAAGGCCAAGCTGTGTGATGGGCAAGCATGCATTGTGGAGTCAGACCTGTGACAGTGACACTGAGACCTGGGCAGACCTGGGACAATAATGCTGAGTCCTGGGCTGGTGCCTGGCCCTGCTGAAGGCGCTCTTCTCCTCTGTATCGTGAGGGTCCTATCTGTTACTTCAAAAGGTTGCAGTGAGGATTAAAAGTTTCTCGTGCATTGCAGGTGCCTAGTAAATATTAATTCCCTTCTTTCTTCTGGTCTCCCACTGGGCTCTGCTTACTTCTGCATGTAGTGTGGAAGGGGTGTGGTACCAAGGGGGCCACCAGCAGAGACACAAGGTGAACAAGTTGGCACTGGCACTCTCTCTTAGTCCTTGTCCCTCTACAGTACAGCTCTGTTGTTGGAGATCCTGAGATGAACCAAGCTTAAATAGAAATAAAAGTTGATTGTTTTTATGCCAATTACCATTGCAACAAAAACATCTTTATAATTAAAGGTGACCAGTGACCTGTGGACCACCAGGGTTGACTACTAGTTTCACGTTTATAAGGGTGTGCATGTTATTTACATTATTTTTTTGAGACAGAGTCTTGCTCTGTTGCTCAGGCTGGAGTGCAGGGGCACAATCTTGGCTCATTGCAACCTCTGCCTCCTGGGTTCAAGCAATTCTCCTGCCTCAGCCTCCTGAGTAGCTTGGATTACAGACGCATGCCACCATGCTGACTAATTTTTGTATTTTTAGTAGAGACGGAGTTTGACCATGTTAGCCAGGATGGTCTCAATTTCCTGACCTCATGATGTACCTACCTCAGCCTCCCAAAGTGCTGGGATTACAGGCATGATCCACCATGCCTGGCCATGTTTTTT